>NW_027331990.1:1386647-1730900 GCF_048418815.1 Hemitrygon akajei | reverse complement strand
ATGAGTATATCTATATATGACAAGTCATGCCTTCTGTGTGCCAATTTAATCCGTTGTTCTCAATCTTAATGTTTTTGTGCTGCATCCAGGTTAACAATTATTTTATTTTTATTTGAAATTGTTCATTTGGAATAATATTTAATAAGTTCTAAATCTTGATGCTGCCAGAAGAAATGATAGATTCGGGTGCAGCTACAACGATTGAAAGTCTGGTACGTGGTAGAAAATGTCTAAAGAGTTTTGACCCAAAGCAGGCAATGACACCAACTCAGGATAACAGCTTGTTGAGCCATAGGAATGTTTCAGGTCCGTATGCCGGACTGGCTCTCGAGGCAGTGGTGAAGTTAATACAGTCGGACTAATCCTCGTTCAAATTGTCCGATAGTAGTTACACGTGTAATGCTCTGGTTAAGTACATGTTGTATTGTATTATACTGCTATGCTGTTAGGTATTTTTAGTTTAGCAGTTTTTTGATTTTTTTCTACAAAAAACAGCATGTTCTGCTGTTAAACCTCATGGACCAGTGTTTTGGCTTTGGCTAAAGTCGAGGATTCATTTGCCAAATTTAGGAATGTCGTGTCAGCCAACCAAGTTCGTTTTGGAGCATTTCGTAACATAGCACCCGGGGGTGCTATGGAAGCTTCGAGAGAGCTGGGCGGGATCAGATTTCCGAGGGACAGCAGCCGCTTTTGGTGTGTGGAGAAAAGCACAAGGGTAGACACTTGGAGAAAACACCTGAAGAGCAGACCCGATTGCCAGGAGTGCTTTGTTCAAAACAATATTTTCAAGGAGGAAATGCCAATAATTCTGTGTTAGCCAGTTAGCACATGACGTTCTTTGAGGGAAGTTCGATCTGTGGCTGATGAATGGAATCCATCATCGTGAGTAAAGTGATACAGTCAACTAGCACAGAACGGAGCTCCAACATTTATGTACACGTTTAGACTGGTTTATCGGCAATGGACCCTTTAGTTTTTTATTACTATTATTTTCTTTTATGCCGGTGCATGATCTGTTATATGCTGGTGAATGACAACTGTGCATGGGGCAGCATTCACCCGGCAATCACCAGAGTTAAAGTTCCCTCATTGCAACATTCAAGCTTACTTGTTTGGTTGATACTAAATTATACCGACCCAAGATGTCTTATTTATGGAAGGCGCTGAGTCATGTGGCTGTCAGCAGAGTTAGTTAACGTGCCAACTTTGTGACGAGCTACGTGAGAGGGTCAGGCTAGAATTAAATCTGTTATGTGACATGAGAGAATTGGCGAATAAGTGATGTAATCCATAAGTTCAGGGCCTTCTGTTTGAAAATGGAAAATGGGACCTTGGAGGTCAGCGTTACTGCCGACTGGAAAACGGCAACAGAATGTAACCTGAGGGGGGTGGGGAGAGAGAGAGAGAGAGAGAGAGAGAGAGAGAGAGAGAGAGAGAGAGAGAGAGAGAGAGAGAGAGAGAGAGAGAGAGAGAGAGAGAGAGAGACAGACAGACAGACAGACAGACAGAGAGAGAGAGAGAGTACTGAACCACCGGGATCGAAACTCTGTCAGGAGTAAGTGGATCATTGCCATTATATTGTGTCATGTCATATGATGTGGGCGATCATCGTCTACTCATTACTATATTGATATTGGCGTTTTTTTCCCCTTGCAGTAGTTTGCCGTATTCTCCTGTGCAGTGTTTTTACAAGAATAGTGAACTCTGCCCTTATCAATACTCTTCCGAGTTTGTATGTCTGGCGGCAGTGGTCAGAGAAACACAACTTGTGATATGCAGCAGCTTCTCATACGAACTTTCACCAACTGCTCCCATCGTGGAGGGGGTGGGTTAGGTTAACCTTATGCTACTCGTTGTCCAAGTGTGACCCGCAGGCTAGCGTAGGGAAGGAGCACATTTGGAAGAAATGTGTGTACTGTCTGTGTGGGTGGGGTTCAGGTTCAGGTGTTGTCGGAAGGACCTTTGTTCAGTCATCCACTCCTGTCACCGCTCACAGCCCTGGCGGTGAGGCAGGGGGATACAAGTGCTGAAGCAGACGGGAGTGCACCGGACAACAATCTGTGAACCTTGAGCTCCTGAATAATTCGCAATAAACCAGCAATGCCAGACAAGAAGAGCAATGATCCGTGCCCTGGCGCCTTGTCGTACCTCGCAGGATTGGTTTATTGTTGACACCTGTACCAAGGGACAGTGATAGTCTTGTCTTCAATACGGTGCACAACAATCACTACATTGCACAGTGCATTGCGGTAGGAAAAGGGAAAACAATAACAGAATGCAGAATAGAGTATAACTGCCACAGATAAAGTGCAGTACAGTTAAACAATAACGATGTTGTGATGAACCGCAAGGCAACTTTGAAAGATTCAAAGGTTTTTTTTTTATTATCAAAGCATACATCCATATGCAAATCTGATTTTTTAAACATTTCTTAGAGAAGCACGAGTCAAAGAAAGTACATGAAATTAATTCAAGGAAAAACATTGAAACAGGGCCCAAACCTCCTCCCTACCCAAAAGTAACAGCATCCTGATCACCTAATTCCCTGCACACCCCCAGAAAACCACCGCACGAAACGACGAAACGGAGCAGGAGCATTTGCTTCAAGTCCCGAACGAAAAAAAAAAGACTTTTAGAATACTAATTGAGCATTAACCCCGAAACTTCTTCCCCTCAAACAACAAAACCGAAAAGGAACCGACGATCAAAACACAGAATATAAATATCATAAATATCCAGAGTCTCTAAACGCAGATTCATCCTCTGATATCATCCACATTCATCAAAAGACGGAGACAAGACACAATCAAAGAGGCGTACCCGCCGTCTTCAGAAACCCACAGTGTGATCGGTCACTTATAGATTCCTACTCTGACAGGCAACCGGCGCTGAACTCTCGCTCGCTTTTAGCATTTACCTCGATATCTCGAACTTCCTCGGCAGATTAATGGACTCGTTAAACGGCGAAACGGTGTCGAACAGCAATTCCCGCCACGCATCGAAATTTCTTCTCATTGTGGTCGTCTGATTATGCACTCTTGTCACACAATCTTCTCGGAGCTAGCAAAGCGCTGGAGCAGTCAAACCATCTCCAGGCTGTAAATGGCAGCCTTTAACTGTCCCAGGAACACGGTAAAGATGGACGATAAAACAAACATAAAATAACTTTAAAAATATGTATATGTTCGTGTCCTAGTAGAGAGATGTCGACTTAGAGAGCGTTTCTTTAGCTTTTTTGTCTGTTTTGGAAGAAGCTGGTTGGGTTCTAATCCAGGATCACTCGCCTCGATGTCCAGTGCCGATGCCAGTACATCACCGGCCAAATAGACAATAAGGTGCAAGATCCACTAGATTGACGTCAAGTCCATTTACTCATATTAGGGATAGTCTTATCACGTAAAACTATGATAGAACATATTCCTTGTCCTTATAACAGTGGGTAGAAACTGTCCTTGAGCCTGGCAGTGTGTGCTTTCATACTTTGGCATCTTCTGTCCGATTGGAAGGGAGAGAGGATGTCTGGGATGGGTAGCACCCTGGAGTGCACTGGCTACTCTACTAAGGCATTGGAAGTGAAGACCGAGTCCACGGAGGGGAGGCTGGTTTCCGTGACGAATTGAGCTGCGTCCAGAACCTTCTGCAATTTCTCACGGTCACAGGAGGAGCGGTCTGCGGTACCAAGCCATGATGTGTCCAGTCAGGATGCTTTCTGTCAAGGTGGACGTGGCTGCAGAGGTGTGGACTGCCACATGTAACTGGCTGGATAGGGGGACGGAATCGGGATGTGGTCCAACAAGATGTCTCCATGAGCATTTGGTGAAACTGGGTGACTTCCGTCTGGCTTTGTGTCTTCAATAGGGAGAGGACCTCTCAGTCCCCGACGTGCGTCCAGCTTCTCGTGTTTGAAGGAGGAAGTGCTGTTGCCGTTCCTTTCTGTAGATAACGATACCCAGCTATCCGGGTGCAGAGAAAACAGCCTGCAACAGCTCCCCAACCAACTGCTTGTCGGGACATTGCAGAACCAGCCTTTTCACCGGACAACTCTGGTCGGGTTGCATGTGGAGTATTGCATTTAGTTTCAGTCGTCTTATAGGAAGGGTGACGAGGATTTGGAAAGAGTATCGACGAGGTTATAAGGAGAACCTTCGGGAGGAGAACTAGAAGTTGCACAAACTTGGATTGTTCTGGTCCGAGTGGCGGAAGCCAAGGGGAGAACTGAGAGGATCATTATTCTCATAAAAGTAAGTGTTGTTGCCGCTTTTTCAAGCTCTGGTTAGGTTCCATCTGGATTTTAAAATTAGTTTCGGTCGCTCCATTATAGAAAGGAGGACAAGGCTGCGGAAAGGGTTTGGAAGAGGTTTATAGACAAGAGATCTATGAGGAAGATTTGCACGAACTCCTGTTATCCTTTCCAGAATGGTAGCCACCAAGGGGAGATAGAGAGGCTGATAAGAGTCATAAACACAGTCGGCAACTGTAACCTTTCTCACAGCATTAAAGTACCAAATAACAGAGGACATGCAGTTGAAGTGAGAACGGAAAATGTTCAAAGAAGGTGTGTGGCGAAATGTTTAAAATAAAACAGAGAGTTGCGAGTGTCTGGAAATCATTTCAGGCGTGGTGGTGAAGGCAGTGGTGTTTATGAGATTCTGCGATAGGCAAACAAATTCACAGAGAAGGGACGGGTATAGACAACACGGAGACAGGCTGATTAGTTTAATTAGGTATCACAGGCTTAACCATATCAGCCCAACATCACAGAGTAAATGTTCTCTTCCTGCCCCACACGGTCTAACTGAAGAAATAATCACTGATGAGGGAAATTTATTTTCCACTCCATCGTGAATATGATGTCGTTCATTCGTTCATGGTAATAGAATCTCATTCAAGGGAAACATCCTCCCAGCAATCGGTCTGAATTACCTGAAAGAACCGATCAATTCTTCTCATAATTCCAAAGAAAACAGTTCCAGCTTATTCACTTTCCCCTTACATATACAGCCTACCATCTCTTGAAGCATTCAAGTCATTGTGAGGAAAAGTCCCTTCACTCTCTCCGTTGCAGGGATAACTTTCCTGAGGAACTGTAACTAGACCTGGAAACAGTATTCAATGAGCATTCCGGCAGAAGGATTCGTTCTATGAGGCATCACTGGCTTAATTTGGTCAGCCCACCGTCGCAGACAAAATGGCCTCCTTCTGTTCTGCACTTTTGTATGTTTTAACGGGAGATGGAATCACTAATTGAGGACATTTGTCTCCCACGCATTCCTAAATATCTGTTCCTTCATGCTGGGACAATAACACACGGTAATAGAATTCTCATTCAGGAGAGACATCCTCCCTGTAATTAATCTGAACGGTCTGAAAGAATCCAGCATTTCTCCTCCCAATTCCAGAGAATACAGACTCACTCTCCCCACACGCAGCAAGCGGGCCATCCCAGACCTAGACCTGTCAGTGTGAGCAATAGTCTCGCACCCTCTCTTTAATCGGTAGAACTATCCCAAGGAAATGTGACAAGACCTGGAACTAATAATCAAGGTTAATTCTCACCACATCTTGTAGGACACTTCCCAGTAAGACATCTTTATACATCTTCTCCAATGCTCCTGCATCACAGCAGAAGATACTGTTTTTTGCTTCCTAATTATTTGCGGTACCTGTATGTTAACTCTTAGTGACCTGTTGACAAGGACCGTGAGGACCCTCTGAACCATTCAATCTGTCCGCATAAAAATATGGATTTTCTAGATTGTTCCACTAGGAATGGATGGCCTCAGATCCTCCATATTCTGTCCGTCTGCCACATCTTCATTCCTTCACTTCTGTCTGCATCCCCAAACCATGGCTGCGCCCTTCTCACCACTAACCCTGCCATTCAGATCTGTGCTACAGCGACATGGATATAATAAAGTTGGTCCTCACCTTGAAAACTCCAATGTAGACTGTGAACAGCTGGGGTCTCAGACACAATCCTTGAGTCACGTAAATGTTTGAACGCCGTCCATTTATTTCCTCTACCTGACCTTGACCTGCTGACTAATTCTCACCCAGGCATATTATCAAGAACCCCATGTGCTTATCCAAACCTTTTTAAGTTCTTCCAATATCAAATTCATCAGTTCCCAATGTTGCATCTGTTTGTCCAATCTTGAGCCCACACTGACTCTGCCAGCCCCGTGGGTGAGGATCTGGAGACATGGCCTGTGTCCCTAACTGTTCGATACTCGTACAGAATTCAATGTAAGTATCGACCATCTCTGGTCGAGTGTAAACCGTTGTATTGGTAATCTGTGTTTCGGACTTGGGTTCAGTGTGGGACTGAGTCTGAATTTCTCTGTTGTCTGAAACTGTGGAACTGATGAGCTGTCGCTGTCTCTGTGATCTGTGTCAGTGAAACTGGGTCAGTGAGGGAGACGGCTGCCTAAATCGGCTGTTGCACAATATATCATTGTCAATCTGTCGGCCTGACTCTCTCTTTCTTTGACACATATATAACATTGCATGTGACGCTTGTCTTTCTTTCATTCACTTTTAGCTATCCTGTTATTGACCATCCTATCTAAATCTCCCAATTTAGCGACCGATTTTTAATATTCAATATTTAATATTTCCTTTGCAGATGGAAGCATTTCTTCGTAATTTTCGTTTGACCTCTAGCAGGTTTGAGATGCTCTAAAACGCCTATTACATCAGCAACATCTAAAAATACTTGAGGAACTCCGCAGAGCTTTGTCAACACATTGTGTGTGGTGCCTTGGATTTCCAGAATCTGCTGGTGATCTCATGTTTTCTACATCAGCATCGTGGTCGTCAGACCACTGCCATCACGTGTGTGTGTGTGTGTGTGTGTGTGTGTGTGTGTGTGTGTGTGTGTGTGTGTGTGTGTGTGTGTGTGTGTGTGTGTGTGTGTGTGTGTGTGTGTGTGCGTGAGTGTGAGTGTGAGTGTGTGGGGAGGGGGGCAGGATGATGCTGAAAATAGAAAACCGCAGGGACAGAAGTTAGGGATCGGACGTGTCGTTGAACTGTGCTTACAAATGGATAATTAGTGATCAAAAGACTGAAATCTGTAAATGTGGCTGTTTCGGGTCTTTGTCATTAGAGCTCCGACATTCTTTTCACTGGATGAGTCACCGCTGAGGTAATGCGTAGGAATTTATAAGTACTTATCTTCATTCGGTCCAATATTTACATCTTTTCTCCATTGGATAGGTGTTGAAATACCATGTTTGTTTAAGTGACTGAGGTCAGTCAGTCAGCGCAGTAACCGGATCTCTGGAGAATGATGCTTTGTATAAATCAGCGCCGTTTTGAATACATTAGCTCAGAGTTTCTGACGTATCTGTGAATTCAGGAGCAACACAATTGGCAGATTATCACCGAAATGGGTTATCCAGTCCTCTTGCGGATAGGAGAAGTTTACTATCCTTTTATTTCAGTCTCTGGAATTCCCGGTAATCCGCCGTATCAGCTGCCGTTGGTGGGAATTGAAGTTGAATATCAATGTAGTGATGGTTTCTGTCGCTGGTTTCCATTGCCATATGTCCAGTCCAAGTGTTCGGCATTCTAGGAATGGAATCGCAGCCAGCGACTGTGGAATCTGAAACCTGGAAATAACACGAAACCGCTGTGAGAATTCAGCAAATCCGCCAACATCGGAGGACCTCAGTGGGACAAGCAGATTTCTTCCAGGGGTTTCTGCTCAATAATGTGATGTTCTGGTCTCTGTGCTTTTGGTCTCGAAGTAGTTACACTGCATTTGCAAATACTGTGTTTAAAATGAGATGATACTAATTGATTGTCTGCATTGGTATGTGAGCGGTTGTGTGAGGTACGAGTAAAGGTAACGATTCAGCAAATGTGAGGAGCATCATGTTGCACCATGAACCTTGAGGATGTTTAGTAATTGTGTGCGGCGTGACAGAAAGTGAAGCAGTTGTTGAACAACGCAATGACGTCGTTACCGATCAATTAACAAAACCGACGTGGTCATTCATAACTATCAATACTGTGAAATGTATTCTACTGTCCACATCTGACACCGCTACAGACACATGACTGCGCCACCGACTCTGCTGCTGGACGTTGAATTCCTCTCCCCGGCTTCCCTGTGATGGATATTCAGTTGGAGGCTTCAGGTATATCTGTGTAACAACACACACAAAATGCTGGTGGAACGCAGCAGGCCAGGCAGCATCTTTAGGAAGAAGACGGCCCGAAACGTCGACTGTACTTCTTCCTATAGATGCTGCCTCGCCTGCTGCGTTCCACCAGCATTTTGTGTGTTTTCCTTGAATTTCCAGCATCTGCAGTTTTCCTCGTTTTTGAGTATATCTGTTTTGCTGTATCCGACTATGCTGTGACTGCTGCCTCAGTCAAAGATCTGCTGTAAATTCAGCGAGGTGGCAAATGTTGGGACAGGAAACAAACACGGGAAATGCTGGAAGCACAAAGCCCCAAACGGCATGTAGAGAAAGAGAAAGAGGTTGTGCTTGAGTGTGACTGGTAGATGTTGGGACTTTGGCTTGTGAGGCTTTACTCAAGAGGCAGAAGTACAGATGTAATCACCCCACGCATCTGTGTGAGCTTGTAAAGGTGTCATCATTCAACATTTTATCAGAACACCATTCTACCTTCTGTAGCTACCAGTAACAGAACTATGTCAAGACTTTGTAGGTACGGAGACATTACAAGGGTTGACAAAACAGGCGCTTCCCAGGTCACTGCAAACCAGGACGGCCTAGGGTTCAGTGGTGTTGCCATTTCTCAAAAGATGATGGAGACTGATCTTCAGAGGGCAAATCGTTGCAGGTCTTCGATATACCAAGTTGCCCATGCCCACCAAATAGATCCAGCATCCCTTGAATCTCGAGTAGGCAATGCCTTGGAAAATGGCTGCGGTAACCATGGGAATGCATTTGGTCCCATCCAGGTTGACAAATGCTGGCATTCACTTCGTGGATCTTATGACAGCAGAGAACATCTTATGCAAGGAACAGAGACATGTGGTAGGAATGTTTGGAGCCATTAAACAAAAGTTTCCAAACTGGACCAAAGAGCAGCAGCTTGAACGTGCGCTTTCTGCTTACAACATGGGTCCGGATAATGTCCATGACTACCATAATGTGGGATGCTTATTCAATAGGCCATGACAACTCTGATAATGAGAAAGAGATAGCCGTGTCTTGGGGGCTCTCTGAAACAGATCAAAGAAAATACACGTTAACATCTTTCCCACATGTTTTATTTTATCTGGATGAGTGGTTCCGGGATTTGCTGTTTCTGTTGTGTCCTGTTCTGTCGCTGACAGAGAGTCGCATGGAAGTTGATGATTGTCTAATGCAAGAATCCCGCCATCAGCGTCGAGTTTTATTCATTTCATTCATATCAGAGGCGGATGACACCGACAGAAAATGTTCCAAACAGTACTGACTCTACGGTTACCTGGTTTTATCTTCTGGCTGCCTTTTCACATTTTGGTCATCAGAAGGGAATCCGAATTCAAATCATTTAACTTTATTTTAATGTGTAAACTCAGCCAGATCTTGACTCTCTCTTCACCCTTCTACCGCTACATGCAGCAAAACAGTGGAAGTATTTCACGATCCCCGAAAACTGCTGCTTTGGGTTCTGTTCAGTATTTTCTCAATTTGCTATTTCCCCTCTCTCTTGCAGCGAACCTGGTGGCGATTGTGATCTTGTCCCGGGGAAAGAGCGGTCTCTCCAAATGAGTAACTCGCTACCTGGTGGGAATGGCAGCGGCCGATCTCCTGGTCGTTATATCGCAACAGCTGCTGATGTGGACTGCTTGGATTTATTTTCCACAATCATTCCTGTTCATCACTCCCGTGTGCAGTATTGCTAGATGGCTGATTTCTGCGAGCACCGCGGCCTCTGTCTGGCTGACTGTCTCTTTCACCGTTGATCGAATTGTGACTATTTGCTGTGAGAAACTGAAAGCAAAATATTGCACCGAGAGAATATTGCACTCACTGTGCTGGCCTGTTTGGAGAGTGTCCCCTGGGGTTTTACCTCTGAGCCTCTTGTAATAATTGATGGTGTTCCCTGGTACTGTGTTCTTACACCGAGCTGCAAAAACTCTCCTTCATGGGCGGCTTTTGAGATGTTACATCGTATTTTAACACCATGTGTCCCATTCTTTCTGATGTTGATGCTCAATATTCTGACAGCCAGGCCAACTCTGATGGCTAGTCGAGCACGCAGGCGGCTCCGAGGACAAAAAAGTGGAGAGAATGACAAGGACCGGGAGATGGAGAACCGACGCAAATCCATCGTTTTGCTCTTCAGTATAACGGGTAGTTTCATATTGTTGTGGGGAACACGTTTGGTATTTTACATCTATCAACGGATTTCAAAGAGTTTTCTTTATTATTCTGTCATGAATCCCGTTTACATTTTAGAAGAGACATCGGGAATGCTACAGATCCTCAGTTCCTGCACCAACACGTGTATTTACGCCCTGACTCAGAGCAAATTCCGAGGGGATCTCAAGAATGCGGTGATATACCCACTGAATCGGATTTTGAAACTCATTAAACGATAGAAATAGGGACTATGCAGTAGTACAATTCAGCTGCCTTCATGCCCCTATTCTGTACTCCCACTTGTGAGTAAACAGAAACAAATGATTAACTGATTTACAAACAAAGGAGGAGAGCATCTGTTGATGCTGGAAATACAGAACAGCACGTACAAAATCATGACGGTTGTCGGCCCGAAGAGTTGAATGTTTACTCTTTTCTATCTGCTGAGTTGCTCCAGCATTTTCTTGGTGTTGCTTTATAGTTATAAAACAACTACTTACAGCCGATCGCGACGACATCACTGGCGTCAGCATTCCAGAAAACTCGATAGATCCATAGAACCATAGAACACTACAGCACAGTACAGGCCCTTCAGCCCTCCATGTTGTGCCGACCCATATAATCCTTAAAAAAAGTACTAAATCCATACTACCCCATAACCCTCTATTTTTCCGTCATCCCTGTACAGGTGCAAGAGGCTCTTAAATACCCCTAATGTTTTAACCTCCACAACCATCCCTGGCAAGTCATTCCAGGCACTCACAACCCTCAGTGTGTAAAAAAAAAACTTACCCCTGATGTCACCCCTAAACTTCCCTCTCTTAATTTTGTACCTATGCCCTCTGGTGTTTGATGTTGGTCCCCTTGGAAACAGGTACTGCATATCCACCCTATTTATGCCTCTCATAATCCTGTAGACTTCTCTCAATTCCCCTCTCATTGTTCTATACTCCAAAGAGAAAAGTCCCAGCTCTACTAACCTGGCTTCATATGATTTTTCTCCAAACCAGTCAACATCGTGGTAAATCTCCTGCACCCTATCAGTAGCTTCCATATATCTCCTATCATGGGGTGACCAGCATTGAACACAATACTCTAAGTGTGGTCTCACCAGAGATTTGTTGAGTTTCAACATGACCTCTCTACTCTTGAACTCAATCCCCCTGTTAATGAAGCCTAGCATCCCATAGGCCTTCTTAAATAGGCTATCAACCTGCGCAGCGACCTTGAGAGATGTATGGATTTGAACCCCAAAGTCCCTTTGTTCATCCACACTCTTAAGTAACTGATCATTAATCCTATGCTCAGTCTTCTGGTTTGTCCTTCCAAAATGCATCACCTCACACTTATCCAGATTGAACTCCATCTGCCATTTTTCAGCCCAACTCTGCAGCCTGTCTATATCCTCTTGTAACCTTCGACAACCTGCAGCTCCATTCACAACTCGTAGAATCTTCGTATCATCCGCAAACTTTCTCATCCATCCTTCCGCGTCTACATCCAGGTCATTTATAAAAATTACAAATAGCAGGGGTCCCTGGACAGATCCCTGCGGCTCTCCACTAGTCACCGACCTCCAGGCAGAATACTTTCCTTCCGCAACTACCCTCTGTTTTCTTCCTTCAAGCTTTTTTTTATCCAAACAGCCAAGGTTCTACTTATCCCATGACTAATGACTAACTGGATTAGTCTCACCTGAGGGACCTTATTAAATGCCTTGTTATTAAATGCCATGCAGACCACATCAACTGCCCTGCCCTCATCAATTTATTTTGTTATCTGTTCAGAAAACTCAATCAGGCTCGTGAAACTCGATCTTCCCTTCACAAAGCTAGGCTGACTATTCATGAGTAGACTGTACTTCTCCAAATGCTCGTAGATCCTATCCTTAAGAATCCTTTCCAGTAGTTTGCAGACCACCAACGTAATACTCACCGGTCTATAGTTCCCAGGTTTCTACCTGTTACTTTTTTCTTAAACAAGGGTACTACATTTGCCATTCTCCAGTCCTCCGACACTTCCCCTGTAGCCAAAGAGGATTCAAAGATCATAGCTGAAACTCCAGCAATCTCTTCTCTCTATTCCCCCAACAACTGGGGTTGTTGTGTCATATCCGGCCCTGGGGATTTATCAATCTTGATGTTTTTTAAGAAGATCCAGCACCTTTTTTCCCTTAATCTCAATATTGTCTAGCACACAGGCCTGCATATTTCGACCTCACCCTGATCAAGATCCTTTTCGTTTGTAAGTTCTGAAGCAAAGTATTCATTTAGGACCTCCCCAGCCTCCTCCGCCTCCAGGCATATGTTGCCCTCCTTATCCTTTAGCAGTCCCACCTTCGTTCTCGTCATCCTATTCTTCACATACGCATAGAACGCCTTGGGGTTGTCCTTAATCCTACATGCCAAGGCTGCCATACGGGGGTGTTGTATTGGGTCTCAACTGCAGGACACAGGCACTGAAGTCCGGGAAACAAGACGAGACGGAACCAAAGGGCGGGACGGGATGCAGTCTAGGCAAGGGAAGTCGGGCTAGGACGAGGGATTGGGACCGAGAAGCCTGGGATGGAATAGAAGCCCGACACTGGACAAGGACCCAGAACGCAGAACCTGGGTCTTGCCTCGGCCTCGGACCCCCAAGCCCAGGCGCGGACTTGACGATGCTTGGCTAGAGACTTGAGGCTGGGGTTCAGGCTTGGCTAGAGACTTGAGGCTGGGGTTCAGGCTTGGCTAGAGACTAGGGGCTTGGAGTCTTGAGGCTTGGCTAGATGCTTGGCGTCTTGAGGCTTGGCTAGAGGTTGGAGATCTTGAGGCTGCAGGCTTGATTCGAGGCTTGCGGCTGGAGCTTGAATAACTCCGAGGCTGCAGCTAGGGGGCAGTCTAGGAACTGTAAACCAACATGGAGCCGGGACTTAACCTTCAACAAGCCGGGATTCATCTTTAGCAAGACACTGACATGAGATGGGACAGTACGCAGACATAGAGCCGGGCCTTATCCGCCGACAAACCGGGACTCATCTTTAACTCTACACCAAGGTGGGGCAGGACCGTCCGTCGGGTAACGGCAGAATGGCCGGACTTATCCAACGGAGGCAAAGACAAGAGAAGACAGATTTCCCCACGCAGGGCAATGGCAGAACTGCCTGACTTACCCCACAAAGGCGAGTACAAGGCTAGAAAGATCCCCCCTCAGGGCAATGGCAGAACGGCCTAACTTACCCCAAGGGGCGAGGACAGGAAAATTCAAACACGAAAGAACGACAGACAGTTCCACCTATGCATCGGGGTAGCTCCGAGTAGCCGTTACGGCCGGCAGCCTTGGCTGGGTATGGAAGCAACCGGATCCCTGCATAGCTCGGAGTGACTGACGGCCACCCAGCTGGAACGGGAAGCAGCTGAATCCATACTGCAATGACAGCACCGACTACTACCAGCAAGGTTTCCAGTAGCCATATTTCGCCAACGCAGTCCCAAGGATGTCAAGAGTCCGTTCCAGCCTTCCGGCAGCCATCTGTGCCATGAGAATCTTGACAACACGACCCCCAAACACACTCACTACCAGGGCCACTTATATTCCCAGTTCCACTATGAGACTCAGGTGTTTCTGGTTAAGTCCAACCGAAGCAAGTGACCGACGGAGAACCCAGATTCTGGAGTCCGTGGGCCAGACCACGGACTTCGAACTGGACCATAACAAAAGCCTTATCATGCCCCCTTCGAGATCTCCTAAGTCCTTTCTTTAGCTCCTTCCTGGCTACCCTCTATTTCTCATGAGCCCCTCCTACTTCCTGCTTCTTATATCTAACATATGCTTTCTTTTTCGTCCTGACGAGCTGCCACACGTAAAGATCCCTTTTTCATCTCACCTTCTCCCGGCTTAAATTGAATCTTGAGGCAAACCTATCACTCCTCCTTCCCGATTCTGACAAAACTGCCTGATATGGAGTATACTTTCGTCGGCACCACCATTCCTGGTCCCGTCATTACCCGTCATTTCCTTGACGCTCGTTTTCTCGTCTGTCTCTATCTGTGGCTTCTCCTTCTGTTTTCCCGTTTGAGATAACTTCCAGTAACAGAAATTTAGCCTTCAGTGAAAGAGTTGGGGGGAGGGGGTCTGGAGTTGGTTCGGTGGAAGAGTAGATGTTGTGAACCCAAGAACAAAAGACACAGGTGAGGCGAAATGGGAACTGACATGGTCTAATCCTACACAAAGTGCTGGAGAAAGTCTTTAGCTCAGGCAGCAGGACTGGAGAGAGATAGAGAAAGAAAGATCCAATTCAGCTGCAGTGTCTCTTCGCAAAACGTCCGTAGTTTATTCTTTTACATAGATGCTGCCTGGCCTGCAGAGCTCCTCCAGCATTTTGGATTTGCAGAACCTGCAGATTTTCTCCTGTTTATGATTGGTCTACTAGTCAGTTTCAACGAGATATTCGGCTATGCCAACACAGAACTGACCCTGGACAAAGAACAAGCGAATAATGGTTGAAAAGGACATTGATATAGAAACAGACACTTGATAATTAATGGAACAAAGGCTCAATTAATTTTGTATTTCAAGCAACTGGGAAATTGGAGGGTCTCTAAACAAACACGAATGGGGATATTATTATTTACAAAATTAGAAAGATGATGGGTGTAGCAGTAGATTGTGTTCGGATATTACATACTCCAGATGAAGCTGAATTGAGGAATCAGTTTGAGTCCTTCAGTAGTTGGTCGGTGAATTTCATTAATATTAATCGTGAGCGAGTAATATCGTAATATAAACGTTAAGTATAAGCTTGGTTGAGACGGATAGAGGGTAGTAGAGATAATCCTGGGAATTGTGAAGCAGTGACTCCTGGCATCAATGGAGGCTCAAACTTTGAAATGGGTTTCCTCGAGGGAGGATTGACAAATATTTGGAGAAGCAGCATTCGAGACAGTGAAATCACTTTGTTAGGGGAAGTCATGAATTGCGCACCTGAATAACTTTCTGTTATTATTTATTGTAATGCCGGCACTGTTTTGTGCACTTTATGCAGTCCAGTGCAGGTCTGTAGTCTAGTACAGATTTCTCTGTGTTTGTTTTTTTTCTAATTACGTAGTTCAGTCTAGTTTTGTGTACTATGTCATGTAAACCATGGTCCTGAAAAACGTTGTCTCATTTTTACTATGCACTGCACTAGCAGTTATGGTCGAAAGGACAATAAAAGTTGACTTGACTTGACTTGACTTGACTTGACTTGATGTGAAAGGGTGACAAAACAAGCTAATGTGGTTAGAGTGGTGGACGTTCAGTGCATGGAATTGAGTGAGGCGTTTTCCAGGAGCAGCCACAATAGACTCACCCAGAACGTCGGGAGTCATGGGACTGATGGAATCTCAGCTGCCTGGATTTGGAATGATCTTCCCTAGCGAATATGGGACTGGCAGGAGATGGGACCTTTCCAAGGGATCGGTTATGTACCCTGTCCTTTTTTTGATATTTTAAGTGACTTGAAAGAGGAAGTGGATAAGTTAGTTGGTAACTTGCAATTTGAAGCTCCTAAATGCGTAACGTTTAGAATCAAAGCATTCAAGCTCGGAGCAATGGAAGTCGGAGTTCAAATCCGGTGTTTTCTGGAAGGAGTTTGTACGTCCTCCCCGTGATATTAATGGGCTTTCTCCCAAGTTCAACCAAGAAAAAGTGAAACAACACTTAGCGATCCGGCTAGGATATAATTGTGGTGCTGGGCACTGCATCTCATTATTATTCGCTTCATCTCTAAATGCATAAATGACACCTGGGTGGTGTTTCATCATGTGTTACAATGGGACATCGGTACGGTGTAGAGCTGGGCTATCATGTGACGGACGGAGTTCCATCAGTATGAACTGATACATAATTAAAATTCAAGCTGGATTACAGAGCACAAATGTCAGATTTTATCGCAGTGAGGAGGAACAGGGGAGTCGTGCTATGAAAGCCTATAGATCCCTCAAAATTTCCGAACAAATTAATTTAGTGGTTAAGAAGTCTTATAGCTTAAGAACTTACAACTCCGGATTAGTGATCTCACACTTACTTCCGGCGTCACAGACCTACGAGGGAATAGATGCTAAGGAAATATAGGCAAATGTGTGGTTAACGATTTGTGCAGGTGGACATGGATGTCTCAACCAGGTTTGGTGCGATTGGTGTAAGGAGCATGGTTTCTAAACCTGCACTGAAAAGGTGTTTATATTCTAACTGGGAAGCTTGATGAAAAAGTGTGCAATTTCTTCTCTTTCTCCGTGTTCCACGCGATCGCAGTATTGGTACCTGATGTCTGCTGTAACATGGATCTTTCCACTTCTATTTTCCACAATAAGTTTTTTATCTCTCTATTCTACGCTGTACAACAACTGATAACCTAACTTCAGCAATCATCCCTCGGTACAGAGTACCGTTATCATTATTCCTCAACATGCTATTCACGGCTTTCGGTCACGCTCTTGGGGTCTTCCGCATATATTCAGAGGAATATAGTCGACCTCTCTGACGAGGCACTTCCATTACAGAATTGACACTGTACCTTCGGCACACCCCGTGCATGGAGACCAGGGGACAACCAAAGTATTCCCATCTGCCTGCCTTTGTCCCGTCTCCTCTGGCAGATAAATTACCCTGAATGTGCATCTCAATCGCAAAGTCTGAAGGAACTTTTTCCTTTCTGTATGAGTCTCTGATTAAACTTTCCCTGTACTGTATTTGCCGACAGTGTCTTTTACATTTGTTTACGTACAGGACAGTAAGGCGGTGGTGTTTGGTCTCTTGAAGGTGTATTAAAGTGGATACTTTTCCAGAGACAGGCGTGATATACCGCAGATTACTGAGAAGCAGCAGATCAGATTGCTGCGGACAGATCCAATATATGTGTGTCCTCCATAGCCACAAAGAAGGGACCAGGAAAGCATTGATAAATGATATTCTATTATTCGTGAAAGGGGATGGATAATCCAGGAAAATATTGACTTCTCAATCACATTTCATGGGGAGGAAATTACTGGAGAGTATTCTTAGGCCGATTTTCCAGGTGCTTCGCTCTTGCTAAAATTTTCATAACCTGTCTCGCTCTCCACCCACGTTTTGAATCTAGGTGTTATCTGTAAATTCAGTTTACCATATTATAATTGAAATCCGAATATTTATATGTCCTGACCATTTGAAAGTTATTAAATCAGTTTGGGGGTGCCCATGTATGTCAGGTTGTTGGTAGTTTGGGGAGCACTGTGTTTTGCTGGCTGTAATCAGATTTGCGGTGTTCACAGATTTTGTCATCTTTTGCAGCAGTCGGAGTGATTCTTGTTTTCGGATAATCTAGTGTGCATGCGGTTTTCAAGTTGTACATAGATATGGGGTGCATACGGATTGGGAGTTGCGCAAGGGTTTCGGGGTTCGCATGTATTTGGGGTGTCTGCAGGTTTGGAGGTGTGATGAATCTAAGTTCTTTCATTTATAGATACGTTAGTAATAAATTTAATTTGAACTTGATTTCTATTTATGTGTTTTATTTCTGGTATACGCAGCAAGAGTCTTACACGGGGATGCATGTGGGGTTTGATACACACATGGATATTGTGGTGCCTTCTGATTTGAGGACGTGCGCATATTTGAGGATGTGCATGGTTTTGGGAATACTCATATTCGTTCTCAGATATGGGGGTGTAAACAAAATTGGGGTTAGTCAACGATTTGGGTGTTTTCGGCGGAACTGGAGTTCCACACGAATTTTGAGCTGCCTGCGGATGTTAGTGTCGAGACATTTATTTTCTGAACTGTTTGACATGATTCTTGCTCCTGGATAAGCTGAAGTGCATGTGGGGTTGTCAGCGAGTGTGAGCTGTGCACTGGATTGGGATTCCTTAGAATTAGGGTAGTGTCGGCTAATATTGGGGTGCACACTGCTTTGCCGGAGAACATGAATTCGGGGATGTGTTATGGAATTTGGGGTTACACACGGATTTGTGGTTACATCTGGAGTTTTGGAATAGTGTATTTTGAATGTGGAGTGACAATGGATTTGCATGCGCACTGAATTGAGGATTGCGCAAATTTAGGGCGGGGTCAGCACACAAGGGGTGTACATGTTCATTCTCACGGCTTCGGGGCTGAACATGGAATAGGGGTTGTGCGCAGTTTCAGGGATGTGGAAACAAATATGAGTCTGCCGGCAAATATGTGTGTAAACTGTAGTGAACGTGTTCTCGGGGATGCGCACTGATTTAGGGTATTATTGACAATTATTGCGGCGTACACTGATATTTAGAGGTGTGGGGGGTGTACGGAGAATTGGGATTGCACGCAGATTTGACGTTCTCGAACGATGTGGGATGCGTGCGAACTTTTAATGTCGAAATAGCCAGTTTCTAATAGGTTTGAAATGATTCCTGCTATTATGTATGTGGGGTATTCCCGTGTTTGGGGTGCAAACAAATTTTTGATGTGCATAGATTGAGGGTGCAGAGGGATGGGTGATGTGCACTGAATTTCGAACATGGGAATGAACAGGCATGTGGGGATACACATAGATTTGTGTGAATTTGCGGATCAGGATTTGCACACGAATGATTGATTGCGTTCGGAGTCGATACTGCCATGTTCTGATGTGCAGGTGGGGGTGTCAGTAGTTTGGGGTGCTCACTGAAGTTGTGTGAGCGATTGTGGGTTGCATATGGTCTTGGATCTGGGGATGCGCTCTGATTTAGCGGTCATGGAATTAGCGGTCTGCCCGGATATTGGGTGCGCACCTATTTGGGGATAGCATATTTAGGGGTGTGTGGGCGAATATGGGAGTCGCCACGTTTCTGTGGGTGCATATGAGGGTTCTGGCTGTGTCGGCGGATTTGGTGACGTGCGCACGGACTTTAGGATGCGTGTGGGTTTTTAATGTGAGGGCAGCCATTTTGTGCTTAGAATAATTATTCCTCAATTTTAATATTCATCTACTAAGCTTGTGGGGTTGCCAGCGGGTTTGGGGTGCGCTCTTATTTGGGAATGGCGCAGATTTGGGATTACAGACAGATTTTAGTGATGTGAACGTATGTACTGTTGAATATGGTGGTGCACATCGATTTGGGGTGACACGCAGATTTTGGTATGTCGCCGATCTGCAAAAAGATTTCGGGGCGTATGCGGTATTTTAATCTTTAATGTTGATGCAGATATTTTCTAAATTGTTTGAAATGATTCTTGCTTTATTTGTCAGGCTGTTATGGGTGCGGACATATTTGGGGATTGTGCAAATTTAGTGTGGTTTTGGCAAACATGGGATGCACACTGGTTTAGGTGTGTGTAAGACAATAAAGCGATGCTTATGGATTTCGGGTTCTACGGATTTGTCTACGGATTTGGAGTTGTGACGTATCTGAAAATGCCTTCAATTACAGATACTTTCATAATAAATACACTTTGATCTTTCAGCAGTATTCTTGTTAAATTATGGTGGCGGCGGGTATTGGTGAACTGTTTAAAATGATTCCTGCTCTGAGATAATCAATTATGCAGCGGCGCTGTCAGACTGTTTCAGGAGCGCACTGCTTTGGGGATTGCGCAGATTTAGGGCGGTGTCTGTAAAACTGCGATGCACATTCATTTGCCGATGTGAATAGATTTAGAGATGAACGGGTTCAAGATGCGAATTAATTTGAGTTGTTTTGGCTTATATTCTGATGTTTACTGATTTAGCGATTCTCAGAGATCTGTGGTGTCTGCGGATATGGAGTTATATTGTATTTGAAGGCAGTTTCATTTACAAATACTTACATTATAAATGCAGCTTTAACTTTAGACAGTATTCGTGTTATTTTGTGGTGGAAGCAGCCATTTTTAGAACTGTTTGAAATAATTCATTCTCTGGAATGCTCTGCTGTACATCTGGGGGTGTCAGCGAGTTGGAGGGCTCATCGACTTGGGGGTGCGCACTTAGGATGTGCGCCGATTTATGAGTAAACATGGATTTGGGGCTTCACACGGATTAGTGGATGAAGACCGATTTGAGTGTCTCGAAGGGTTGGGGGCTGCACGCGAATTTGATGTGTCAGGGATTTTTTGCGACAATTTATCAATAAAAGCATTTTCACTGTTGTACTTTGCTTTGATGATTGTTTAAGTTTGATTTTGTCAACTGTTCGATTTTTTTTCTTGCTCAAAGATGGTCTTAAATTCATGTGGGATTGTCAGCGAGTTTGTGGGCGCACACGGATTTGTGGCTGTCGATGGATGTGGGTGCATGACAAATCAAATTTACAGACACCTGAACTAAATGTACGTTGAACTTTGTTCTTGCTATTACTTAAGTATCAGCCATCTAGTTTGTGAACTGTTGGAAGTGATCCTTGCTCTGGAATAAATTAATGTTCATGCGATGTGTCATTGGAACTGTGGTGGTGCGCACAGATTTAGGAGAGTTTCGGCCAGTATGGGCATACAAGGATTTTTGGGGCGCGTGTGGATTTGGGAACGCACCCGGATTTGATGGTTTTAACTTTGGGAGTTGTGCAGATTTAGTAACGTATCCGTAAATATGGGTGCACAGAGATTTAGGGTCGGTGAGGGTTTCGGCTGCACGCAGACATGGGTTTGCTTGAGGATTTGGGGATATGGTCAAGTTTAGGTGTGTCTCTGCGCGTATGGGTACTCATGGACTAGTGGGTGCCGGTTGGTCTGGGTTTCTGACGAATTTCGAAGTCGATTATCGAACATTTAATAGTAATTGCACCTTAAACTTAGAACTTGGTTCTCGCTATTTCTTTCAGGAGAATGCTGATAATTTTTGCACGTTTTGAAATGATTGTT
This sequence comes from Hemitrygon akajei, assembly GCF_048418815.1. Taxonomy (NCBI): domain Eukaryota; kingdom Metazoa; phylum Chordata; class Chondrichthyes; order Myliobatiformes; family Dasyatidae; genus Hemitrygon; species Hemitrygon akajei. The sequence goes on along the minus strand of NW_027331990.1, from coordinate 1,709,775 downwards.
CGTTTGGAAACACCTAATGTGCATATGTGGGTGTCAGTAGATTTGTCGATGTGCACGGTCTTCGAGTGTTCACAGATTTGGGGATGCGGTGGATGTTGGGTCGTGACGAATGTCAAGGTTGTTTCATTAATAGGTGCTTTATTAATAAAGGCACTTTCTCTGGGATAACATAATGTGTATGTGGAAGTGTTGGCAATTTGGGAGTGCACAGCGACGAAGTGTGCATACTGATATGTGAGTGCATGTAGAGTGCGATTTGCTGGATTTGGGTTAATTACACATATCAAGGTTATTTCGTTTACTGATACACTCATAAATAATAGAATTTAGCGTTAAACTTCGTTCTTGCTATTTTTACGGTGCATTAAGCCATATTGTGAAAAGTTTGAAATGATTCTTGCTCTGGGAGAAATGATGGTACATGTAGGGACGCACTCATATTTGGGGATACACAGAGATCTGTGGATGTGCATGGCGAGTATGGATACACAGGGAGCTGGTGGTGTCGGTGGATTAGGGTGTGTGTCGAATCACAATGTTGTTTCGGTTATAGATAATTTGAGAATAAATGTACACCAAACTTTGAACTTTGTTCTCCTTTTTCAGGGAGAAATGTGAACTGTTTAAAATGACTCCTGCTTTTGAATAATCCAGTGGGCAGGTGGGTTTGTCAACGGGTTTGGGACGCACATGGATTTTGGGGTGCGCCCTTATTGCTGATGTGCCCAGATTTGGGGGTGCACACGGAATTGGTTATTCGCGCATATTTAGGCGTCTGTCTTCGAATATGGAGGTGCAGTCTGATTTTGGGTTACACCAGATTTGGGCGTGTCGGCCGATTTGGAGTTGTAGACGAATTTTGGGATGTGTGCGAATTTTTCATGTGGAAATAGCAATTTGTGAACTGCTTGAAATGACTCCTGCTCTGAGTAAAATCTGTTATGCATGTTGGCGTGTCAGAGTGTTTGTGCATCGATTCAGGGATTGCGCAGATTTAGTGCGCTCTCAGCAAATATGGGGATGCACTCCTGTTTGAGGATGCGAACAGATTTAGTGATGTAACCGCCATTATAGAGGTACATACTGATTTGGGAATACTTATTTATTTAGGATCATGTCGGCCAATGGGTGACTGTTTACGGATTTCAGGTTTCTCACAAAGTTTTGGTGCCTGCAGATTTAGCGTTGTGACGTATCTGAATTTTGCTTCATTTATAGATACTTTTAGAATCAAAGCAAAACTTTCAACAGTATTCTTGTTACTATAAGGTGGAGGTAGACATTTTTTGAACGGTTGAAAATATGTTTTGTTCTGTAATACTGTACGGTGCATGTGGGGATGCTAGCTTTCTTTCGGATACGCACTGAATTGGGAATTGCATAGAGTTAGGATAAAGTCGGCACCTGTCGTGTACACACTTTTTTATGGGCTGCGTTTCGATTTCGGCATGCGTGAATATTTAGGGCTGTATACTGGAATACGGGGTTGAATACGGATTTGGGGGTGTATCTAGATTTTGTGATGTGCGACGTTTTAGGGAGTGTTGTCTTTTATCCGGATGCTTACGGATTTGGAAATACACCAGGATTTGGTTTGACAGCTCATCTGCCTCTGCAATCAAATTTCGGATTGCGTGCGTATTTTTAATGAAGCAACAGCCATTTTCTGAAATTTGTTGAAATGATTCCTCCTCTGATATAATTTATTTTGCATGAGGGATGACAGCGGGTCTGCAGTGTACACTAATTTGTAGATTGCACAGATTTAGTGCAGTGTCGGCTATTATAGAGGTACACACCGATTTGGGAACGCCTATTGATTTAGGGGTGTCTAGCTCAATATAGGGAGGTTTACGGAATTCGGGGATCCCATAGATTTGTGGTGCCTGCGGATTTGCAGTTGTAAGGTATTTCAAAGTTGTATCATTTATAGATACTCCCATTATCAAAGCATTTTGAACTTTCAACAGTACTCTTGTGTCTTTATTGTGGAGACAGCCATTTTGGGAAGTTGGAAAAGATTCCTCCTCTGGGATACTATACTGCGAAAGTGGGGGTGTCAACGTGTTTGTGCTGTACATGGATTTGTGAGTGCGCACTTACTTTGGGATATGCGCAGATTTGGGCGTATATTTGGATTTGGGGAGGCACACGGATTAGTAGATGTGCACAGCTTTGGGTGTCTCCGTGGGTTTAGGATTGCATACGACTTTGGGTGTATATGCGGATTTGTGGCGTCTTTGTATTAGGAAATGTGACGAATATCAAGGTATACACATGTTTGCGGTATCTGCAGTTTTGAACGTATGACGAATTTCGAGGTTGTTTCATTGAAGCAGAAGTCTGAAGTGATTCTTGCTCACGGATAATGTAATATGCATAGGGCGGTGTCAGAGGGCGGACGGATTTCTGAATGGGTGTCGATTTAGGAGGAGAACACGGATTTGTGCCGTTCACAGTCTTCGGGGCGTGCTGTCGAATATTTTGTTGGGCTCCGATTGAGGTGCACACAGATTGGGGTGCGTCGGCTGGCTTAGTGATGTCGGTCGATCTGCGGGTGTGATAAATCACAGGGCAATTTGAACATTGAACATATCTCTCGCTATTGTTTATAGTGGAGATAGCTAATATATGAATTATTCTTGCTCTGGGATAATCTGATGTGCATATCGCAGTGTCAGCAGATTTTGGTGTACGCGCGGATTTGGAGATGTGTTCAGATTTTGTAGTATGACGGCGAATATAAAGTAGCACATTAATTTGGTGATGTGCTCCGATTTGCCCAAGCCGGTAAATTCGGGGGTGCACACAGATTTGCGGGTGTCGTTGTATTAGGAGATGCAGACTAATTTCTGGTTTGAATGTGTACTGGTGGTACACATGGATTAGGGGTTGCGCATATGATGTGAGGGTGGTGTGGATCCGGGGATGCGCGCACATTTAGGGGTGTTGTGGTGAAAATGGGTGAACACGGAAAACAGTGTGGAAGTTGATTCAGAGATGTGAAAACTCAAGGATGTTTTATTTACAGATACATTTGTAATAAATACACTTTGAATATTGAACTCTGTTCTTCGTGTACTTTTAAATGTGGAGACAACTATGCTCTGAACTGTTTGAAAGGATTCTCGATCTGCGATAATCAATTTTGCATTAGAGGTGTCAGAAGATTTGATACTGCATGAAGATTTGGTGGTGAACACGGATTCGGGTGTTCATGTGGAACTGGGAATAGGTGCAGATTTAGGGGTTTGTTGGTGCATGTAGGTGCACACGGATTTGTGGATATCTGTTGATTTGAGGTTGTGACGAATATCAAAGTTGTTTCTGTTAACTGGGCGGAAAAGTGGCAGATGGAATGCAACGGTAGCCGCATAAATGAAAGAAAACAGTGAGTTGGGAGATCAGAGAGTACGTTTCAATACGGAAATGAAGAGCGGGTTGATTTGCAATTCACGTGAAGTACGAATTAGTGAGAGGGAACGACAGCAGTGCAGCGACAATCAACAAACGGGAGACCTTCAGTCTGATAATATGAGAGTGTGTGTTTCATTCTCCACATGCCTGTCGCGGGTAGACTGTTAAGAGGGGCGGTTCATTCTGTATCCACCGGTCTCCGGTGCAAAGTGAGAATGTGCGGTTCATTTTGTAGATATCAGCCCCTGGTATAAACTGAGAGTATGGGGTTCTGCCGGTGTCACTCTCTGGTTCAGTGAATTCATTCTGTAAATACAAGTCTCTGTTACAGTGTGAGAGTGTGGGTTTCATTCCGTATCTGTCAGTCGCTGTTACAGTGTGGGAGTGTGGGTTTCATGCTGTGTCTGTCAGTCTCTGTTACAGTGTGAAAGTATTGGTTTCATTCTGTTTCTGTCAGTGTCTGCTGCAGTGTGAGAGAGTGGGGTTCACTCTGTGTCTGTCAGTTGCTACAGTGTGAGAGTGTGTGTTTCATTCTGTATCTGTCAGTCTCTGTTACAGTGTGAGATTGTGGGTTTCATTCTGTATCTGTCAGTCTCTGTTACAGTGTTAGAGTGTGGGGTTCATTCTTTATCTGTCAGTCTCTGTTACAGTGTGAAATTGTGGGTTTCATTCTGTATCTGTCAGTCTCTGTTACAGTGTGAGAGTGTGGGCTTCATTCTTTATCTGTCAGCCTCTGTTACAGTGTAAGAGTGTGGGTTTCATGCTGTATCTGTCAGTCTCTGTTACAGTGTGAGAGTGTGGGTTTCATGCTGTATCTGTCAGTCTCTGCTACAGTGTGAGAGTGTGGGTTTCATTCTGTGTTTTTCTGTCTGTGCTCGAGCGGAAAGCGTGTAGTCTCCGTCCAGAACCTGGGAACATCTGATACAGTGTGAGCGGGCGGATAATTTTCTCCATCTATCCCGCTCTTCCTCAAATCAATGAAATATACTCAATCTAGTAAAAAAAGAAGTAAAATAGATTCTGTATTCCCAGAACTGTTTGTTAGGACAAGCGTCTTCTGAAATCGTTTATGTTAAACCTGTGAAATGGACAATGCACTTATGAATGATGACGTGTTACGGAGCTGTACGCCCTGTGTAATAGAGTCATATGGCAAACAGACCATTCGGCCCGACTTCGTTGCTCAAACACATAGAGCCATGTGAGCAGCGCCTGATCTGAACCTTTCTATGGCTTGGCAACACAACTGCTTATATGTTGAATGAAAATAAACAGACTATTAAAATTAATTAATTTTAGTAAATAAGTGTGTAAGTACGTTCAGAATTTGATAGGAACAGACCTCTGGCAAGTAAGCGGGGAGAAGCCAGATTAAATGGCGTGGGGAGGAAAAAGAAGAAGCGAAATGCGTAAAAAGATAAATAGCTGAAGCGGAAGCACTCTGTTAAGAGAGGACAGAGGAGCACAGGGAAAACGGAGCAGGACGGGGACGACGTGTGAGGTGATAGGCGGGTGAGAATAAACATGAGGACAGAGCGGTGAATAGAAGTAGAGGAGAGGTGGAGGGATGTTTTTAACTGACATTAAATACATCAGGTTGTTGCTCCTACGTCTTGAGTTTATGCTCACCGTGGCACAAGAAAAAGCCATGGACAGAAAATATCGGGTCGGGATTGGGAAACAAAATTCAAATGTTTGGATACCAGAAAGCTCCGCCTTTCGCCGCTGGAGCGCTGGTGTTCGACGAAATGAAGCCCAGCTCATCACGGGCCTCGTCAACGTGGAGACGGCCGCAACAGATCAGGAGAAGTGTTACCTCACCTTGAAGACTTGTCCGGGGGAGCTGAATAGGAGGAGGTGAATGGCAGGTGTAGTAGGCTGGCCTCTTGCAGGGAAAAGTACCGTGAGAGAGATCAGTCGTGAGGGAGAGATGACAAAGGGAAATCACTCCTGAACGATCCCTCCCGACAGCGGAGTGATGGGGATGGGAGGTAGTGATTTGTTTCTTTGAGATATCCCTTTAAAAATATGGTCGGGCTATCCGCGCTCACCTACTCTTCCCGCCGCCTTAACAGCGACAGTGTTCCCCTTGTCCATACCTACCACACAATGTCACCCCGAGTTCAACATATTCTACACTGCAAATTCCACCATCATACCAAGAAACTTATGTTTATCTCTCCCCACCCTCGACTCTCCACTTTCTGCACGGTTCAGGCGCAACGCCTTTTAATCCTGTCTGGGAAGCCTCCAAACTAATGGCGTGAATATCGAGTCTCCTACCCTTAAAAATTCTCCTTTGCTGCTCTGTTCTATTCCCCACACTGTCCTCTTCTCACTTTCCTATCACCCCGTCGTGGTCCCCTCCTTCTTCCCTTTCTCATATGGTGCATTTTCCTCTCCGATCCGAGTCCTTCCTCTCCAGCCCTTTAGCTTCCCTGTCCTGTTGGCTTCACCTGTCACCTTCTTGCTCTTCTCCTTCCCCTCCACCAGCTTTTCTATTCTGCCGGCTTCACCCTTCCTTTACAATTCTCAAGAAGGACATTGGACAGAAGCACCAACTGTTTTATTTGTTTACTTCCGTGAACACTGTCTAAACAACTGAGTTCCTCCAGCATTTTGCGTGTGCTGCTTTTAATATTTGGTGGTGAGATATCGTGCCGGAGCTTCAGATTCGAATGTGTTATTGCAGTGTTCCTTTTGAGCCAGTGATGGCTCGCTGTATTTCAATGTTGAACTTGCGTTAAAAGCTGTTCCCTATTATGTTCAGGTTCTAATCACTATGGAAATTCACACTCATGTAATGAGTTTCAGAGGACAGGAACTTCCCCCATTCTTGCAGCTACAACAATTTGGAACTAGTTACTGTTATGAACACCAGGTTGTCATTGTTCTCACTATGTGATTTCGAGATGGTCATGTGTCTAATATTACATTAGTTTTACGGCTCCGGGTTGTGACTCGGAAAGGAAAGGGTGCACCTGTTTAAAACAATTGGGCTGCTTAATGTATTAAAACCGAATGAACAGAGTTGCAGATGAGAACAGATGAGACTGTATCAGGGCAGTGTGCGTGTCAGCAAGGGTTGAAACCAGAGAGTTGTGTCCGTCCATCCAGGGAGAACCTGGAGCAACACGGATAATCAATGGACAACATTCTGACCTCCTTCTTCAAAGTAGAGGAGACGTATGCCGGTCAGATGGACTCTCAGTGTCGGATCCGTTTCCAAATGAGAGTGAGAGGGGAAGTCAGCACCTGCTTCAGCTGCTGCCTGAACTTAGTCTGGCTGACGGCGTAAAGAGCGGTGTTCGTGCAGCAGCTCAGAAGTTGCAGCATGTAGCACAGTTCGTTGAGAAATGTAGGTATCCTCAACCAATATGGGATGCGCACTGCATGAATCATTCTGTTCCATATTGCCATCACCCCGTACAACGCCCATAACAGGATGAAATTTCCCGAGACGACCAGCAGTAAAACGAGGGACTTTCTGCGGCTCTGCATTTCCGGGTCTCTGGAACTCTGACCACGGCTGGAAGCCCGGAGTCTGCCGCGGGCTCTACTGACCAGTAAAACGTTCGTGATGGTGAAAGCATTGAGCAGGATAACAACGAGGAACGGGATCACAGTCGAAAAGGCAATACGAGCGACATCGATTACTGTCCAGACGAATGACCCTAGTACTCCGAATCTCTGCATGCAAGGCCACTTTAGGTTAGATAAAGCATATACATCTTGGACCATGAAGAACCAGAAAACGTTCTTTAAACAACTCAGTGCAGTCACTGTGCTCAGAACCACAGCCGCCGTTCTCCCAGTGCAGTACTTAGCGTTTAGATCCTGGAAGCAAATGGCCACAAATCGATCAAAGGTGAAGGCGACGGTGAACCAAACAGAGCAATCTGTGGCGGCCTGCAATAAGTAGACGTGGGTTCTACACACGCGGACGTAAAACAGGAAGGAGAAGTCATCCGGAAAAGCCATCGGAATTTTCATCAATATAACGTCCAGGAAAACGACCGCTAGGTCAGCCGCTGACATGGCCATCAGATAGCGGGTGACTGTTTTAGAGAGTCCGCACTTTCCCCGTGATAGTATGACAATCGTCAGCACGTTCACTGTGAAAAGCAGAAGTACAGAAATTATACATCAAACTGAGAGCATTGTTGCAAATTTTACTCAGAACAAAATCAAATACTTGCACGCTCCAGAGGTGGAAGAATTTATCGGTAATTGGCAGCAATACTTTGGTCAGTCAGGGATTAATATTCAATGAGCACGCTAAATACTGGAAGTGACGTCATCCACCGGACAGAAGAACCTGTGGATTTCACGATTAGAGTGAGGACAAAATTGAGCAGATAGCGTCTGTATGCTTTTTCTCCACATAGAAATATACAATCTGAGGGAGGCAGTAAATATTGTGTTCAAGTTGAGCCATATTTCAGTCGAACAAATAGAGTTGATATTCGCCCCGGTTCAGTACAGAGTCATCAGTCTCCGTACATCACGGTAACTCACGGTCAAAGTCAATAAAACAGAGGTCGTGCTTGTGGATCGAATACCGTGGGTGCACGCAAAATGGAACTGGGGTCAATAAAATCCATAACATTTCAGCTGAACAGGGTTCGGGGAAATGCCGCAGCCTTTGTATCTTTCGTTGTTTTTGCACCTGCGTTATCAAATCAAACATTTCACCAAAAGTCACGGATCTGATCAGTATGTTATAATTGACCGACTACTCGGTCCCTTTGAAAGGGCAGTGTTTCGGATGCATAGAAAAGCTGAAAACAGAAGTGTACTGAAGTCTGATGTTTCAGGTGGGAATGATGCAGACAAGCACCCAAATATAGTTGCTGCTGAAACTGTCGGACGGTGATTCAACGCCTTGGCGTCGGTATTAGACCACAGGTGGAGTATATTTGTAAGTAATGGAGATGGTTGGAAAACATTAATTCCCAGTGAACACACGGGTACACAATGAGAGTGTGAGAAGGCTGCAGTGGATCGAAACTGGCGGAATGAACAAGTGCAAGAATATTTCGGTCAACCCCAGGATTAAAATAAAATAGTCAGGTAGGGGCCCGGTGGAGAGAGTAAAGCAATGTGTCCAATAGTAACTCAGGTACCGATAGAGTCAACGTGCATTGATAGCATTATCAGTGGCTGTGGTGGTGCATTTTAATTTCCACAAAACCGCCGGATTAAGGCAAGAAGCTGAATTGCCATTATCACTGAAACAACAAGCACGAATTTTAATGACGCGGATGCAGATTACGTAAAATTTTCACAAACTGACGAGATCGTCTTGAAGTTTTCATTACATCTAAGCCTACTGATTTTCCATCTCACTGATTGTCGTCTTGCCTTCAGTTATCCGACCGGAATCTCGCAATCTCTCTCACTGCCCCCCCCCCCCCTCCCCGCACTGACAGAGCTATAATTTCTCCGCCATTTTACTTTTTTCGCTGAGGTCATGAATCTATATATGCTGATCTTACTGATTCGTTCCGCAGATACTTTTTCTGCGGATAGAAAATGATTCCCTGTCTGGCAAAGGTGCAGATGTCATGTACTGTGTGTTGGTTTAAACGTGTTTTAGACTAACAAACGATAGAAAGGCAGAAGCGACTCATTTTTCCCTGATGACTCACTGTTCGGTCCGCGCTGAATGCATTGCGGGTCGAACTATAAACTGGCCTTTAGTGAGAGAGTCAAACATGTTCCAAGTGTGTGTGAGGAGCAGAGTCAGAAGTTCTGCACAAAAGTCGGTCAGAGCTTAGAAAGGGCGACAGGGAGTGGGTGAAATTCCTCTCTCCGAAGCCAGGTACTGAATAGGGAATTAGGGTTCATCATGCCCGGTGACCGAGAGAACCAAAATCGTCGATTCTCCACCGGTGGAGCAGATTTGTGGGTTTTTCTTTGTACATTGAGTAATGGAGCGGACAGAAGTTTGCACTATCCTCAGATTCAATAAAAAAAAACAGGCGGATGAAGACGTCCATTGCAGCTGTGTGTGATATTTATGGACGTTTAGGGTAGCGGGCAGGAACAGATTTTGCAACAGGCGCAATGATAAGTTTACATTCTCGATATTAAAAGGAAAGACAAGAAAAAAGAACGGCGCTTACGGTTGTGAATCTGCAGACACTGGTGCCGCCTACAAGAAACACTGAAGCAACTCAGCAAGACTCTTCAGCAGGCTCCAGTCCCGCGACCGCTGCCGTCTGGAAGATCAGGAGCGGCACAGCATGGGGATTGCGCTGTCTTGACATTTCCCTCTGAAATGCGCTACAGGTGTGCGCCCATTAACGTCCATTCTGACAACGTCCTATCGTATATACGTCCGTAGTCCCGATTGTAGAAAACAGGTACACTACAGGACTCCAAATAGGTTTGCTAAGTATATAATATGGTATTCGTACAACTTTCAAATCACATAACGTCCGATTTCACAGAACGTATCTTGGACGTTAAGCGATGCATATATTAGAACGTAGAAAATAATATCGCAATTCCCGGCACTGTCTCCCCAGCATCCATGTGGAATACCTTTTCCTAAAGTACATCAGCCGCTCCACAAGACAACTGACACACCCTTTCTCAAGGACAGTTAAGGATGGACAATGCAATGCTGAGTCAGAAAAGAGAATAAATCGTCAGTCTGCCACCGACGTTTGCAACATTTATCAAATATAAACGTGGAATTACGAGTATTTATCAAGCAAGCAAAAAGAACATTGTGTATTTGTTGGTAACATGGGGAGGAGTGGACGTGACATGCGTGTTGTCTGCGATAATAAGACCATGGTACAGCTACCGCTCGAATGAGTTTCAACACAAGACTTCGACTTACCAAAGGTGGCAACAACAGCAAGAATTGGGTAGTAAACCGGCTCAAATTCCAAGAGCGCAATTCTGATCCGCTGTGATAATGTTAGTCCTTCTGGGTGAGATTTGAAGTAAGCATCCCCATTGAAACGTTCTGATCGATTAGTGTAAATTCCCACTGAACTGATCCCAGTTTCCGACCCATTGTTAAACTGTCCCACTCTACTCTCCAGGATCGGTGCGTCGGAACTCCGATCGCCAGGTCTGTTGAACAATGTCATTACCCGAGGCGTTGCTCGTACTGACAATCATTGTAAGAAACCCCTATTTGTACTAAAAAAGCTCAAACCGATGACGTAATCAGACCTAGTGGGTGTTCACTTAATTAAACCGAATGAACGAACAAGTCCAGTTAACCCTTGCATATACAGTGACAGAAAACGTAAGGATAGAGTGGAGCGAACAGTATGCAGGGAACGGGGTTTAAACCTAGATGTCATGAGCATGCAGTAGAGAAAACTATCACCGGGACTGATTAGCCGAACATTTTCTCCAGACGGCTGGAGCATTACATCGATTTTATTTAATATACGCATTCTGTCGTGTCGGCCTGTATAAGCGCTCGGTGACAAACTTACGCACGTTTGTGGACAAGATCAAATCCTCAACTTTTCAAAAGTACAAAACGATACAAAGCCACTTCATACAAAAAGAGAAATGTTGGAAGCAGCAAGGACCCTGTGAAATTTCAATATGGAAACACGGTAGAACCTATGGCGGACCGTGATGCTCCACTAAGTATATTCCATTCTCCGGTTATAATTTGTCTTGTGCATTTGGATGTATACTCGGTATCATCCCCGCTTCACACCACGTTTGCTTTTCAGATATTAGGATGCCATCTAATTATTCCGTTTAAATCACAGAGCGAGGGACAAGTAACAATTCATTGTCAATTACTTTGCACCGTCAGAAAGTTCTGATGATATTTATCCTCCCTGAACCCGCATAATTTACAAAGACGAGAAAATCTGCAGATGCTGGAGATCCAAGCAACACACGCAATGCTGGAGGAACTCAACAGGTCAAGCAGCGTGTATGGAAATGTGTGAACAGCCGACGTTTCAGGCCGAGGCCCTTCACCAGGACTGGGAGCAGAAGCCTGAAGTCCCACACCAGCGGGCTCAACAGCAACTACTTCACTTTAACCATTCGACACCCAAATCTGTCATTACTGTGGTTCAGCAGCACCATGACCAACGTGTCACTTTGCACCAAAATGGGCTGAGTTTTATTCCAATTGTCTGCTTGCCAAATCTGTGAATATGCTTATATTTGAAGCTGCGCAAACACGTAACTGTGCATACAACTTTAAACTCGGATTGCTACTTCCGAACTGTTCACACACCAAAAGACTATAAGACAATGAAAGACAATTAGGCCACATTCAGTCCGCTCCACAATCCCACCATGGATGAGTCATGAGCCCTCTTAACCCCAATCGCCAGGTTTCTACCCGATACCTTTGATATCCTTACTTCTCTGGAACCTAGAGATCTCCACTTTAAATATACGCGGTGATTGGGCGATAACGTCTCGCGAACTGAACTGAGCTTTTGTGGAGGTCAACAAGAATTTCGAGGAATGTATGGTTTTAGGCATTGGATATCTGAGCTCCCGCAAGATGGTCATCTGAGCTCCCGCAAGATGGTCTGTTCCAGGGTGTTACAATACATAGTGTCCAGAAATTGGCATTTTGATAGGTGACACAATGTGCTAGGGGGCTGGGGAATACCCTTGTTTAGGATTGCAATCCCGTAACCAGTGATGTGCCACAGCAATCGATGTTGGGTCTTTGATAAATAGCTATACATGTTCTAAATTATCCACACCAGAGAAGTATGACCTGCAAAAGACACCAGTGTCATAACACAAAATCGGAAATAGAGTCTGTGCGATTTCTGGCGGCTAAACGTATGAAACCTGTTCATGTCTATAGAATCGATAGAGTCTGGCAATATACCGGATGACAGGAAAACTGCAAGCGTTACTCCGCTATTTAAGAAGGGTGGCAGGCCGCAGAAAGGAAACTATAGACCTGTTAGCCTGACATTAGTGGTTGGGAAGTTGTTGGTATCGATTGTTAAGGATGAGATTACGGAGTACCTGGAAGCACAGACAAGAAAGGCCAAAGTCAGCATGGTTTCCGGAAAGAAAAATCCTACCTGACAAACCTACTGTAAATCTTTGCGGAAGTTACAAGCTGGGTAGGCAAAGGAGATGCAGCAGACGTGGTGAACTTGGATTTTCAAATGGCCTTTGACAAGGTGCCGCACATGAGGCTGTTTAGCAGGGTAAGGGTCCATGGAATTACAGGGAAGGTATTAGAGTGAGTGGAGAATTGGCTGTTCGGCAGAAAACAGAGTGGGAATAAAGAGATCATACTCTGGCTGGCTGCTGGTTACCAGTGGAGTTCCACAGGGGTCGGTTTTGGGACCGCATCTTTTTACGATATACGTCAATGATTTGGACTACGGTATTAATGGATTTGAGGCTAAATTTGCCGATGATACAAAGATAGGTGGAGGAGCGGGTAGTGTTGAGGAAACAGAGACCCGGCAGAGAAACTTAGATAGTTTACGGGAATGGGCAAAGAATTGACAAATGAAATACAATGTTGGAAATACAAATATGGTCATGCACTTTGATGGAAGATATAAACGGGCAGACTATTATTTAGATAGGGAGAATATTTAAAATGTGGATATACAAAGGTTGATTCGGTTGTGACAAAGGCAAATCAAATGTTAGCATCCATTTCTAGAGGTGTAGAATGTAAGAACAGGGATGTGATGTTGAGGCTCTATAAGGCACTCGTGAGACTGCACATGGAGTATTGTGTGCAGTTTTGGGCTCCTTATTTTAGAGAGGATATACTGACATTGGAAAAGTTTCAGAGAAGATTCGCGAGAATGATTCCAGGAATGAGAGAGCTCCGGTGATTGGAAGGTCTGGAGGCTCTTGGGTTTTATTCCCTGGACTTCAGGGGAATAAGGGATATCTCATAGAAACAGTCCGAATGCTGACAGGTCTGAACGGATTAGATATTGCAAAGTTATTTCCCATGGTAGGGGATTCTAGGACAAGACTGCATTGCTTCAAAGTTGATGGATGCTCATTTAGATCTGAGATGCGGGTAATTACTTCAGTTAGAGGTTGGTTAATCTGTGGAATTTGTTGCCAAGAGTGGCTGTGGAAGCCAAGTCAAAGTTTGTTTGTAAGGTAAGATAGTTTTTTTTTTGGTATTGTGGTGAAAGCATGGGAGTGGGAATGACTCTATGAAGTGGATCATCCCATTATTGAATGGCGGAACGGACCGAATAGCCTACATCTGCTCCTATATCTTATGGTCTTGTAGTCTTGTATCACAACAGAGGAGGCTTAGATGTGAACTGCTGGACCTTTGGAATTTATACATTATATTGTCACTCATCACACTGAAAGATTAAAAAAAGAGAGAGGCACAGACCTAAACCCCACATCCCCACCCACGGTGCAGGATGGACAACAACAACATCTTTGGCAGAGTCAGCGTGCGTTGAGAAATGGATGAACAGATGGAAAATTGGAAACCGAAGAATGTGGTGCGGGTAGGATGTTAGAAATTTTCTGATAAGCGCATGGGATTAGGGATAATGTAGATATGTGGACTCAGAACTAATCAGCAGGTTAAAGGCAGAGAGACAGAATAAATGAGCCGTTTTCGATGTCGGAAGGCGTGACCAATAGTGTTACACAGGAATGAGACAGAGTTCCCAGCCGTTTTCCCTTCTGGGAAAAGCACTCTGCGCTAGCCGGACATTCCTTGCTCTCCCAATCTCCAAGTGTCCGTGGGCTCCTCTTTATCGACGATGGTTGGTCTCTTGTTGCGGAAGAATTATTGTCCCGACATATTTGCAGCTCCTGGTTGTTATAATGTTTCTCATCATGTGGATCTCCATCCCACTGGGTCACCGTCACCTGAGTTATCTGGGTCACCTTCTCACTGGTCATTTTACAGGGCTAGAGACGACACTGTGTCATAGCTCTGTTCATTCCGACATTGCTTAGTTGTGTTTGTTTTAACTCTGACTGGTCCAGACCAGTTAAATATGGTTACACCAGACAGAGTCTAACGAGATGACAGATTCTTTCTTTTACAGGTCTGGCAGTTTACACGGTAAGTGTCTGCTCCTCCGAGAACAGCCTCAGATTTGGCAGCTCATTACCTGACATTCCTTGTGAACACAATTAGTTGCTTGGATTACATAACTACTTGCTTGAGAATGGTCTTGGGTTTAGCGGGCCATTACACGAAGCTTCTTGCCTCCACGTTAAATTGCTCTAATCGCATTATCCCAGAGCAAGAACCAGTTCAGAGACCATCAAATCGGTGGAAAAAAAGAAAACCTATTTGCCTGCTTCACGTCTCCTTGATCAGACTGTAGTTTCGTCTGGCCAACAGCTCCCTCCTCATTATATCCCACTCATTCAGTTGGCTGCCCAGAAGACTCCTATGAAACCCCAGTAGGTGTGGAACAATCACCTTCTATATAAAATATTAACGATTACCAACCGAATTCACCGAATTTATACTGACCGCATTCACTGCTAGTTTATTAAAGGATTATCCTCCATTTTTCTTTCCATTTGGAACAAGAAGGCAGCGGGAGAGCACATAAGGATTTCCTAGGATGAGGCATCTGAAAATGACAGTTGTGCGAAGCTGTAGATTCTGTCGGTCAGAAAGTAATGAAGTAATGACATTATTAGATTACCCAATCCGGAGCATTATTTGCAGGCTCTGATTGCAATAAGACCATAAGAAATAGGAACAGATTCAGACTATTTGACCCATGAAGTCTGCTCCACCATTATAAGACAATTTGATGCCTAATTCCTGTACGTACGGCGCGGCAGGGCAGCAGCGGCCTTTCAGACCTGGTGTTACTGTAATTTAATTTTCTAATTTAATTTTGAGACACAATTTTTGATTAGGGCACGTGGATAACAGAGTGACTACCTACCATCGCCAGATGCTGCTACAATACAGTGATCGCCCAAAAACAAACTCTCAGGAAGATCTGCTGCTTAAATTACACGACCTCGGTTTGCTAAAGGGTTCGGTCCTGCAGTCCTCGGAGTCGCCTGATGCTGGTGGCTGGAGATGGGAACGTCATAAGAGGTGTGAAAGGAAGCGGAAGCGATGCAAGCGGGCAGGGGTCCATGCCAGTCAAAAGCAAACCATAGCCGGCCAGCTCTCCCGTCCATTCTGATCTCCAATCTCCGCTCCCTGGACAAGAAATTGGACTACATCCGACTCAAACGAAACACTCGGCGGGAGTACAGAGTCTACTGTGCGTATGTTTTCACAGAGGCGTGGCTGACTGATGGGATTTCGGACGCCGCCGTTCAGCTGGATGAGCTCACCTTGTTCCGAGCGGACAGGGATGCAGCTCTTTCCGATAAGACTCACGGTGCTGGCTTGAGTGTTTACATCAATACGGAATGGTGCAGGAACTCTGTGCTGCTTTCCAGACACTGCTCATCGCTAGTGGAGTTTCTTGCTTTTAGATGCAGACCATTTTACTTGCCACGAGAGTTCACCTCTGTCCTTATATTCGGTGTCTCCATTCCCCCCAGCGCTAATGCTCAGGAGGCGCTCTGTGAACTGCACGGGGCTATTAACGAACTGCAGAATCCTGATGTTATGTTTATTGTCGCCGGAGATTTTAACCACGCGAACCTCAAGTCAGTGCTCCCCAGATTCCATCAGTATGTGGACTTTGCAACGAGGGGGGAGAACGTGTTGGGCCTAGTTTACACAAACATCCCTGACGCGTACCGGGAGGAGCCCCACCCGCACCTCAGTTACTCAGATCACATCACTGTTTATGCTTATCCCAGCATACAGACCGCTCGCCAGGCGCTCCAGACCAGTTCAGAAGCCGGTGAAAACCTGGCCAGCAGGAGCCATCTCTACTCTTCAAGACTGCTTTGAGCGCACTGTCTGTCACATGTTCAGGGAGGCTGCAACTGATGGCGACTGTACCAGCTTAGAGGAGTACACAGCATCATTGAGCAGCTACATCAGCTAGTGCGTTGATGACGTCACTTTGTCCAATACCATCACTACACGCTCTAACCAGAAGCCATGGATGACCGCGGAGGTGCCTGCGCTGCTGAGGACCCGTCGCTCCGCCTTCACAGCAGGTCACAGGACAGCCCTAACAGCAGCGAGGGCCAGACTCTACCGGGCCATCAAAGAGACAAAGCGTGCAAACGCCCAGCGAATCCACAGCCACTTACAGGACAGTGGCGACACGCAGCTCATGTGGAAGTTCATTTAGGACATCACCAACTACTAGGCAACATCACATGCCTGTGCTGGTGATGCATCCCTCCCAGATGTGCTGAATAACTTCTACGCTCGTTTTGAGGCGGAAAGCAAAGTGGCGCCGAGGAAGTCCACCCATTCTACAAATGATCAGGTGCTGTGTCTCACCGTGGCCGATGTGAGAAGAACCCTGTGCAGGGAGAACCCACGGAAGGCCACTGGACCAGACAATATTCCTGGCATATTGCTCAGAGAATGTGCAGACCAGCTAGGAGATGTTCTCATTGACATCTTCAACATCTCCCTGAGCAGCAGTATCGCTCTAACATCCTTCAAGGCCGCCACCATCCTCCTCGTGCTGAAGAAATCTTCAGTGTCCCGACCAACGACACCGTCCCTTTGCACTCACATCCATCAGCATGAAGTGTTTCGAGAGGCTCGTCATGAAGCACGTAAAGACCCTGCTGCCCCCCTCACTGGACCCCCTGCAGTCTGCGTACCGTCCCAACCGCTCAACAGACGACGCAATTGCCACCACCCTCCACCTGGCCCAAACCCATCTGGATAAAAAAGACGTGTACGTTCGGATGCTGTTTATAGACTTTAGTTCAGCATTCAACACAATCAGCCCTCAGAAACTGATTGGAAAGCTGAGCCTCCTGGGCCTGAACACCTCCCTCTGCAACTGGATCCTAGACTTCCTGACTGGGAGACCTCAGTCAGTCCGGATCGGGAGCAACATATCCAACACCATCACACTGAGCACGGGGGCTCCCCAGGGTTACGTGTTCAGTCCACTGCTGTTCACTCCGCTGACCCACGACTCTACAGCAACACACAGCTCGAACCACAGCATGAAGTTCGCCTGTGACACCACCGTGGTGGGTCTCATCAGCAAGAACGACGAGTCAGCTTACAGAGAGAAGGTGCAGCGGCAAACGGACTGGTGCAGAGCCGACAACCTGTCTCGGAATGTGAACAAAACAAAGGAGATGGTTGTTGACTTCAGGAGAGCAAGGAGTGACCACTCTCCACTGAACATCGACGGCTCCTCGGTAGAGATCGTTAAGAGCAGCAGATTTCCTGCTGTTAACCTGGCGGAGAATCTCACCTGGTCCCTCGACACCAGCTCCATAACAAAGAAAGTACAGTGGTGTCTCTACTTTCTGCGAAGGCTGAGAATAGTCTGTCTCTCACCACACCCCCCCCCCACCCCAATCCTCACCACATTCTACAGGGGTTGTATTGAGAGCATCCTGAGCAGCTGCATCACTGCCTGGTTCGGAAATTGCACCATCTCATTTGCAAGATTTGCAAGGATGTTGCCTGGACTGGGGAGCATGCCTTATGAAAACAGGTTGGATGAACTCGGCTATTTCTCTTTGGAGCGACGGAGGATGATAGGTGACCTGATAGAGGTATAAAAGATGATCAGCGTCATTGATCGTGTGGATAGTCAGAGGCTTTTCACAGGCTGAAATGTTTGCCAGAAGAGGAAACAGGTTTAAGGGGCTGGGGAGTAGGTACAGAGGAGAAGTCATGGGTAAGTTTTTTTACTCGGAGAGTGGTGAGTGCGTGGAATGGGCTGCGGGCGACGGTGGTGAAGACGGAAACGATAGGGTTTTTTAAGAGACTATTAGATAAGTACATGGAGCTTAGTAAAATAGAGGGCTATAGGTAAGCTGAGTAATTTCCAAGGTAGAGACATGTTCGGCAGAACTTTGTGTGTCGAAGGGCCTGTATTGTGCTGTGGACCTTTTATGTTTCTAAGGGAGAGAGTGAGGGAGCAAGGAAGAAAAAGGTAGAGATATTGGGAGGGTCATATTCTCAGATGATTTGATAGGAAAGAAAGGTGGTTTTAGGTCAAACGACATTCAGATGGGTAAAATTTTTAAGGATCAGCCCATTACGGACGCATAGCACATACAGACAAACATGCAATGTAAATTGTCATCGTGGTTAGCACACAACAGTGAGCTACAGAAATTTTCCTACCCTGTACTGTTCACTATTTATTGGTCAATGAGTTGAGGCCGAGTGGGCAAAGGATTAAGGAGGCATGTGACAAAATTCCTATTTCTACAATCACTGTGGTTCTCATTTGAGGGACTGCCTGCAGGGTTGGTGGGAACAACCAGTCAGAGTGTTCAAAGAGGGAATAGACAGGATCTTCAAGCACCGTGCTGTAAGGACATAGAAGGTTACAACAACTGGCGCCAGACTAACGATTGAGATCGTAATAATAGTCGGCCCCATACTGTAAGGGCATATAATATTAAAGCAGCTGACCGCGTAGAGCAAGGCCACAGATCTTTCGAACTGCTGGCACCGTAGTGTCAGAATGCAGATCTTTACTACAGCCGGTACCATGCTGCAAGAGTACAGGACTTGAGAACAGCTAGCACCGGACTGCAAAGGCACAGACCGATACAACTGTTGTCAACACGCTCTAAGGAGTCAGCCTTTTACAGCAGCTGCACATAAAAGAAAAAGC
This sequence comes from Hemitrygon akajei, assembly GCF_048418815.1. NCBI lineage: Eukaryota > Metazoa > Chordata > Chondrichthyes > Myliobatiformes > Dasyatidae > Hemitrygon > Hemitrygon akajei. Next base: position 1,690,660 of record NW_027331990.1, on the reverse strand, counting down.
CGCAGAACTGTAATGGAAAGTGGGATTCATTTTTTATATTATAGGCCGGCACTTTATTGGCTTCGTCCTGGCTGATCAGAGGCATGTACCGTCCCTGCAATTAACATAAATTTAACAGTAATACAAACCTCACGGTTCTGCGCTCTATGATGTTGGCCAGATAAAAACCGCTGTCTATTCAAGGACAGGGGAAGCGGACAAGCCAGTTTTCCTTGCTTCCCCCTTTTTGTGAACTCTAAACCGATTCCGGCTCCTGGATAATCTAATCAGTGCAACTCAATGTCGAGAGAGGAAGCTTCAGGTAATGATCTGTTCAACCTGAGACCATGCTCAGAGGAGTAGCTGCTTGTTCTGTAAAACCCCAGAAAGGAGCAATCTGTCATCTCCTTTTACCCTGTCTGGGGTGCTTCATTTATCTGGATTTGGACCAGTCAGTGTGAAGGCATAAATACCCAAAGCGGTGATGGGCAGATTCTTGAAACAATATTCATTGTAGCCCAGTACAATGACCAGTAAGAAGGTGAACGTGATTCAGTGGTTTAATTGATGATGAACTGTATAAGACCCAGGAGCTCCAAATACGTAGCGGCGATAACTCTCCAGCAGCCAGAGGAAGACTCCACGGACGTGTTGAGATCTGGACCACAAGGAACGCCTGGCCAGAGTAGACTCCTTTCCCGGGTAATATATTTTCTCTTCATTGACTGCTTATGGAGTGTGAAGGAATTCTACTGGGAGCACACAGTGAGCTCTACTTGTGAACACAGGTGCATTTAGTAGAAACAACAAAAGCTACTTGTCGGTAAAAACAGATTCTCTGTGATTCACTGTTCATCGTTACGAGGGGAGATTCTTCTAACAGAATAGGTGTCCCTGAGTGGGGTAGAGGATAAATCTCATTTGTTCAGCGGGGGGCAAAAGTCGGACAACGTGGGGGAGGTACAGGGATCTGGGGCTGGGTGGTTAACACAGGATGAAGAATTCAGGAAATTCTGTAAGTCCAAAGCACCTGGATTGTTTTGATTGGATACCTGCAGAACTAGAGCTGGAGAAGTGGCCACAATGTGAGGAGTCTGTCGGTCACCCTGGCAGTGAAGGGAAATCTGGTGGAGAAGCTCCGTGGAAAAGCGCCAAAGGGCAACTGTCGAGCGAAGTTCCAACAAGCAGTAGCAGGCGGTTGTTTAATTGAGGATTTGATTGAATTAACAGAAAATGCTAAGGCAGAATGGCATAGATTAGTATCGGAAACCGAATGACGGCGTAAAGCAGAAGCCGAGCGAGTTTAGTTAGAAGGAGAGCACAAAAGGCTGCAAATGGAGGTAGAGTCCTTTAGAGAAATGGTTACACGGTCAGAGAGGAATGGACTTGATGCATACGAACCAGTTCCAGTTCACGTGTGAGAAATAACTTGAATAATAAGGTAAACTAGAAGAAGCAGCCGAACTAGCGAAGGATGCAGAGAAAGGATTAAAAAAACAGTGCAGTGATTTAAAGACGGTGATGAAGGTGACGCAGAAGTGAGCACAGGAAAGGAATGGTAACACTGGCGATCATGCAAAGTCTTTAAAACATATTCAGCAGCTGCAGGATACTGCACAGGGAGGGATAATATGTGCTTTTGCTACTGAAAAATGGAAGGGAGGTAAATCTGCAGATACGGACAGGCAGGATTTAGCAGATGAAGTGACTAGATATGGTTCCGTTATTTACGAAACATCATTTCCCGAGGACCTCACACTGCCACCCACCCAACGGGGAGCCAGTGCTACCGACTACACGAGCGGCACCCCTAGTTACTATTGGGGAGGGGCAATTCAAAATCAGAATATAACATACACCACACCGTTCGGGCTACAGCAGCTTAGATATATTGCTGAGGATATCGGGACTTGAGTACTCAGGTACTCAGGTACAAAAGCTTTTCTTTGCAACTTGTCATCTGAGAATAATACACGGCCTGGGCGATTCTAATGAAAGGGAACTGATTATAACGTGTTTACATCCAAATATACACTCAGCTTTTCCACTTGTATAACGACATGGTGTGGGTACGAGTAAGGAAATGAAAAACTCAACAGTGACCGTATTGGGTGTTAACAAATAGGACCCGGTAGGCGGGTTAGTGAGATGTTACCGGGCATGGGGGTGGGGGGTGTGTGGTGAACATCCCACAGCATTTGCATCCGTTTCATGGACTGATCGAAGGAGTATATGGGACAGCTTTACAGCGGGACTATTTATGACCAGAAGCTTCAAATAGATGTTTGAGGAGACTGGCGTCTCCTGTACCAATGAATCTCAAAAGACACCTGAAATGTTTGATCATTCTGAACCCACAAATACTGAGGCAGGGCTACTAGATTGGAAAAAATGGGAAATAAAGATCACTGAATTCTCTAATGGGAAGGTGATGCCTATTGAATGTCAGGCTGCCTGGCTGACTTATCAGGACCCAAACGAAGGGCATTCCCGCCACGATATCATGGGACAAGGAAGGGCAGAGAAAATGCAACAGGGACAGCAACAGAGAGAACTGAAGCTGGTGTATTTGAATCTTATAACTCTGGCCAAGAGGGACACATGAAGGGTTAATGTCCAAAGCAGAGACGACAAAAAGAGCAGAACAATGTGTTTGCACTTGAAGGGGTCAGAAAGACCGTGCCCACAAAAGAATATGATGGACACACAACCATCAAGAGAATTGTACCCTGAGCCTCAATGATGGGGTCTGGCCTCACCAACATAGGTTTGTGACACAGGCTGACATGAAAGCGTAAGATCTCGAGTGAGTGGTAGGGGGAGAGCGCTGCTGATTCTTAAGGGACAATGGAGGATCCCGAACCACCGTCAACACCACCATGATAAATAACGTAAATTGGGAGAAGAAATTGTAGCATCCGTGCCCCCAATTTATTCCCGTTCGCCTGGAGTGAACCGCCGTCACCTCACCAGTAGTGCAATACCTCGGTGTAAATACGGTGTAATGCCCCCCGAGTACACGCTCGCAACACAAATACCAAACACAAGTACAACAAAGGCAAGTAAATAATTGCAACTTTATAGTTATTTATTACTGATGGGTTAGTAGAAACAGATAACCCAAAGGCGCCAAATCAGTAAGTTTATCAGATATAAAATATCACATAATATTTTAATACGATGGAACTCACGTCTCCGGTTCCATCCACAACGACCTTCCGAGACTTCGGCCATCGTCCGAACCGCCGACGTCCAGTGTCCGCCGCACTGGCACTGCTGATCGCTCTTCACATTTCCGTCCTCCTCGCTCGCCTCCCGAAAAAGACTGAGAGCTCCCGCTCAGCATACACATACAAGATAGCATAACAATTCTCCATTGGTTATTTCCCACTTACCTGCAGTCATAACCCAAACATTCAGAACACAGAAACCCATGCAGCAATAAATAACAGTACAGAGAAGCCATTTCATTATAAAAATACAGAGAGACCACTTTGTTAGACTGAACAGTTAACACCACAGTTACTGGTGCTGAGAGCTCTGCAATCTCCCCTCACACAATTTATTAATGCCCTCACGACCCTCAGATAATTTGACAACCCTTTTCTATCCAGAGAGCCGTACCTGTCATGTGACAGCACAACCCTCAATTGGTCGGATGGCACACCACATGCCCATCAACATTTCATCCCTCCCAACTAATCAATGCACACTTAACCATTGGTCACCTTAATTGGGTTAACCCTTCTAGCACCAAGCCGTTGCCAACACTAACCCTGACACCCCCCCCCCGTTGAATCACTTGAGCTGGACCCTCCAGCCCCCTGACTTATAAAGGGTGCTACATGTGCTTAGTTTGTTTCCTTTTGCCATCCTCGAGGGACCACCCTGCTACACCCCAGGCTGAAGACTGCAGAACAGCGCTGGAGACACCTGGTGAGCTCTGCACTGAATAGGATTTGCGAACTTTTTTTTTGTCCCTGTAGCAGAGAGCCGTGCCTGCCCTGAGTCAAGGATTGGCGGCTATCGTAGTTACTTTTCCCTTGCTTGTATGTGTACGTGTACGCTGCCCCCACACCGTTTTCCTGTATATTGTACTGCCGACCCGACTTTTCCCACGTTCGTCTATTGTAAGAGCGTTTGAACGAATATTGTAGCCGCCTGTGTTGCTCCCAAGCTTATATCCCCTGTAAATAAACTCCTTATTATTAAAACGGTGTGCCCAAAGTCCTTGCCTTTGAGACCCGAAGAATCTGTCTCATTTCCATCACAAAGTTTGGCGCTGCGAGCATGGTTTTTAAGTCTTGGCTGGGCAAAGAGCACAGGGGAGAATGTTCTGGAACAAGGGATAGAAAGCCAGTGCAGGCACCCAGAGTAAGATCCGCGGGTGTACCGATGAAAGGGAGGAATTTGAGAGTCTGGCCAGCATGCTGGCAGAGCACGGGAAATCAGTGGACTGGTCTGAGCAGCTAGACCACCGTGGCGAGAAGCTGGGCCACCACGTGGTCTCCCCCCTTAAGGAATCAGGGCTCCCGAAAGCCAAGGGGAGTCAGAGGGATGCTATTTGGTTGTTTGCGTCCCTGCTGAGACGCCAGGTCAGGATAACCGACCACATTCAGCACTTATGTGGTCAGAAGGACAAGGAGCTGGAAGAGCCCCGGCAGCGCTGCTGCACTCTGCGGGAGGCAACACAAACTGCCCAGACCCGAGCCATGGAGCTCGAGGGCAGGGGAACTGAGGCCGCCTGCAGGCTCACACAACTGCAGCGGGCGTGGGCAGCCCATCAGTCTGGCTGGCAGCCGGACCCGCTGAAGATTCGAGCCCTGGAAATATACCTGGTCACTAACGCGCGCCCCGAGCTGAAGTCAGTCATCTTGCCCCTCATGGCACCAGCCAGCGTTAGACCGTACGGGATGCCATCACCCTCCTGGAGGGATTAGAATATGCGCAGAGGGGAGCACCCATACAGGTCCGAAAGACCAACGCATGGGCTCCAAACACTATCCCTCCACGCTTTATACGCAGGCAGCTTTACGCAGACCTGCTGCGTACAGGGGTGGACTGTATAGCATAGATGGCATTCCCAACCCCAAACTATATGCCCCTTGGAAGGAGCATCGCAGGGGCAAAACTGGCTACAATAAGACCACCATCGGCCCGGCCAATCAGCCCGAAGCAGAAGGCGCCCTCTGCCCCTGGACCGCCCGGCCAGACCATGCACACGCCAACCCACCCTCTGCACCTCCCTTACCTGAAACTGCCTCGCCTGCCCTCAAGGCAGAACTCAGAGAGTTCCTGAGATAGGAAATGTCCCACCTCCACCGCCAAGGCGCCTCATCACAGGGGTGGCAGACCTTTCCCCCCCTCCCATAGGATGAAGGCCAGGACCCCCTGCGCATTTGCTCTCTCGCACTCTCCCGCCCGGGGGACCTGAGGCTACATATACCTGTCGCACTATATTGCGGAAAGGGGAACACGCAGATGTGGATGGCACTTGTCGATACAGGTGCCCAACACACCATCATCCCAGGCAATCCCGCCGCATGGAGATGTACCGTCATCCCAATAGAGGGTTTGAGGGGCTCCCTTTTGGCCGCCCGGGAGGTCGCACTTCTTCTAGCCGTAGGCAACCATCCCCTCTCCCGCCCCCGAACTGTACAAGTCCTTGTCTCCTCTTCCTCGGAATGTATCCTCGGGATCAATGTTTTAAAGGGACAGTCCCTTCAATCAAACAAGGGCAAGTTAAGTTCACCAACGGCATCGTGCGAGCCACTGTTGTCGTTGGGGCGGCTAAGTGCGACCCCATTGCTGTCCCCCTCCCTGCAATGTCATCTGCAACCGTCAGTACAGAGTACCAGGGTAACACCAAGAAATCACGGACACCATTCATGCCCTACTGCGGGAGGGAGTTATTAGATTCACAGCCTCCCATTTCAACAGCCCCGTTTGGCTTGTCCGTAAAAAGAACTGCTCCTGGCAGATGACCGTTGATTACAGGCACTTAAGCAAGGCTGCTCCCCTCCCACCCCCCCCACCCCGCCACTACTGTACCCGACATTGTCACCCTCATTGAGGACATCTCAGGACGTTCACACAAACCCTGGTATGCGGACGGTGACTTCGCTAATACATTCTTCTATGTCCCACTGCAGCAGGATAGCAATTTCAATTTACTTGGGATGGCAGACAATTCACTTTTTGTCGCCTACCCCAAGGTTATTTCCACAGCCCCACTATCTGCCATGGCATTATCTCCCGCGATTTTCACCACACTCCGCTTACCCCCGAGGAGTCAATCTCCCATTATACTGACGATATCCTCCTCCAAGGTCAGTCTGAGACCATTGTCTCGGATGCCCTTCACGTGCTAATTGAATCCCTCAGGGGAAGGGGCTGGGAATGTACAGGGCGCCAGCCAAAATGTGCTCTTTCTGGGAATACAATGGGACTCTGGCCACAGAAACATCTCTGATGCTGCTAATACATATATATATATATATATATATATATATATATAAATCTACATACTACACAATTAATTATAATTAATTAATTAATTATAATTAATTTATATATATATAATTTAGCTGTCCCCTCTAATAAAACTGACACACAGAGATTTGTGAGGCTCCCTGGCTATTGTAGACAGCATATACCCCATTTGACCATGCTTGTTCGGTCACTCTATAGGATCTCCAGGAAAAAAAAATCCATATTTTTATGGGGACCAGAGCAACAAGCTGCTTTTGAAACAGATAATCAGGCTGTGGAACAACCAGTGCCACTTTGTCCCCGCCAGGCAGGTCTGCCTTTTGAGTTACAGGTTTCAGCCAGCGAGACGGTCGCCGAGTGGAGCCTCTAGCAGAAGACCTACGGGGGCAGAGTCCCCCTCGGTTTCTGGGCTAAGTCCCTATCTGCAGCGGCAGCGCTCTACAGCCCCTTCGAGCGCCAGCTACTAGCCTGTTACCTGGTGCTCCTCGCCACAGAGCACAGGACTCCACCGACCCTGTCGTCCTTCACATCTCTCCATAATGCGATGGGTTAAGTCCCCTAACTCCACCCACAAAGAGGGCTGTTCCCAGAGGTCCTCCATTGTCAAGTGGAAGTTGTACATTGCGGACCGGGCTGAACCCCGTCCTGAAGGGGTCAGCCGCCTCCATGAAGAAATTATGACTTTCCACCAGTCCCAGGACCTTGCCCCGGACATCCCAAGGTACAACCTTCCCCAGTGATTTGGGGTCAACCCTTCGATTCCCTCGACCACGACAACAAACTGCGCGCCTGGTTCACAGACGGCTCCAGCCGCTGGAGAGGGGGAAAACCATTGTGGAAAGCGGCAGCTCTTCATTCCGCCACGTTCAAAGTTTGACCACGGAGGGGGAGGGGGGTTCCAGTCAACTTGCCGAGCGTGCAGCGGTAGCCCTCACCCTCCATAACACCACCGGACATCTATACAGACTCCTGGGCAGTAGCTAATGGCATTGTTGTGTGGATGGCCCGGTGGCAAGACATGAGGTGGGAAATACACGGGCGTCCCCACTGGGGACAGCACATTTGGGGTCAGGCTACCAACAGAAAAAATTCTGTCCACCATGTGGATGCCCATACCCAAAAAGATAACGAAGAGGCAACATTTAACGCTGCTGTGGACCAAGCTGCCCAAATATCATCTGCTAACACTCCCTACCCTGACGCAGACCCCGGTGCCCTAGATGCTTGGGTACACCGCAAAAGTGGCCACTTAGGGGCAGATGGCACGCGGCGCTGGGCTGAACAATTCGATGTCGCCTTGATACTCGGCGAATGCAAAACCTCGGTAGCTAACTGCCCCATCTGCCAGCAGGTCAAGCCACGGGGCTGGCCGACAGGGCCACCTGGCCATGTACGTCGCGGCACTGGAGCGGGTCGGGTATGGCAAATCGACTATATTCAACTGCTCCCACGGCAGAATAAGAATCAGTACTCCCTGACGATGGTGGATACTTACTCAAGTGTCCTGTTGGCGGTGCCCCGTGAGAGGGCCGACCAGAATAGCACCATCAATGGATTACAGTACCTCTCCTCTATCTTTAGTGTCCCATGGGAGGTACAATCCAATCAGGGTTCACACTTCGCTGGGGACAAAGCTGAGACCTGAGCTGCTGATGCGCAGATCTCATGGCTGATCCACATACCGCACCACCCCAGGCATCGCGTTTAACTGAGAGAATGAACGGCCTGCTCAAGGAAAAACATTCGCACTCTGACACACTCTCGCACCAATTAATCACACGGCCCACTTGCCAAGCGGGTCCCCACTGTCCCGCCATCTGGCACACTCTCCATCTCCCGACTGGGAAACCACCGAACCTGCCGAGATCGAGGACTCGAGTAGAGTATGGATAAGACAGCCATAGGATCCTTCCAGGAAGGGAGAAATTATCGCGCGCTGTCAAGGGGACACCGGCTGGTTCACCAATCCGGGTAAATCCGATTTGTCCTGTATACATACCCGGCATTTAACCAGACGGGAATGAGTTTTCTCCTCACCCCACCCCGCAAACCACCCCTCCCTCAATAGGACAATGAGGCTACTTCTGTCATCCATCCTATTCGCTGCGATCGGCTTCGTGAGAGCTGCCAACACCTTCCTCAGTGTCGCTTGCGTGTTTGCCAGCAACACCAACAGATCGGACTGCTGGATCTGCTTGCGAACCGCAGCACACGCCGATGGTGCGCTGCCACTCACACCGATCCCGCTGGATGACATCGAGATGAACTGTTCACACAGACTCTTTGCTCCTCCTGATTTTGGTATATCTGTTTGGGGGGGGGCGGCTGCTGGTAGTCCCCCACATCATCTCCCCACTACACAACGTCTCTTCCCTTGATCCCCGATGCGGTGGGTGCTTCAGGAACTGGTATCTCCCTCCATACAATTTGACCTCCACTCGAGTCCCTACCCTGAGAGTTATCCCACTTTTGCTTCTCACGTTTGAGACTCGGTGGCTAAAATTCAAAAATCGAAGGACCAGCTCCTCCAGCACAACACCTCATGGGGCAATTGGTGGCCGTTTAGGTTCCGGGGGTGGTAGACAACTGTAATTCACTGCTCCATCGCACTCATTCTTGTCATTATCGCTAATTTATACAATGTTGTGCATGCCAAATTATTTGGAGTTCGTCTGTCTTTATTTAGCTGCTTAGAAATGGTTACTTCTGGTATATGTTGATATTGTTTGCTCTCTCCCTTATGTGTCCTGGCTCTGTGGTGCGTTTTCCGACGTGTGGAGTATATCCAGAGAGCCGTGCTAGTCACGTGACAGCACTGCCCTCACCTGGTCGGAAGTCACACCACATGCCTGTCTACATTTCGCCCCTTCCAACTAATCAATGCACACTTAATCATTGGCCACCTTAATTGGATTATCCTGTCTAGGACCAAGCCGTTGCCCCCCCAGGAGATTCACCTGGGTTGGACCATCCAGCCCCCTGACCTATAAAGTTTGCTATATGTGTTTGGCTCGCTCTTTTTTTGCCATCCTCCAGGGACCACCTTGCTTCACTCCAGGCTGAAGACTGCAGAACGGCGCTGGAGTCACGTGGTAAGGTGTGCAATCGATAGCGTTGTGGGATTGTTTATTGTTGTCCCTTTAGCAAAGAACCGTGCCTGCCCATAGCCAACGGGCTGGTATTGTAGTTATTTTTCCCTTGCTTGTATGTGTACCCATGTATTGTACTGCCGACCCGACTTTTGCAATACTCGTCTCTTCTAAGCGCGTTTGTACGAATATTGTAGCCGCTTGTGTTGTTCCTACGCTTTTGCTCCCCTTGTAAATAAACTCCTTATTATTAAAACTGTGTGTCCAGGGCCCTTGCCTATGAGACCCAAAGAATCTTTCTAATTTCCATCACAACAGAGACCCACGTCAAATTGTCATTAGGATGCATTGGGAGGAAATGGTGATGTTGTCATATTTAGTTTCCGGCAATGTATGTGTGATGAGAATGAAAGAGAAGTTGCCCCCATCATTTTCCGGGCAACTACATCCAGTTCGCACCCGAATGCCGAAGATATTTCTCTTCATAATCAGCAGTAATAAGATAGTCACGGCAATCATTGCAATGGCGCCAGCCAAGGCAGTAAAAATGGAAGAGAGAGCAAATGGTTATTGCATTCATCATCAGCTCTTATGAAAATAAAGGAGAAGATGGAAGAATTGAATTCAGAGGAAGAAACAGTGTTACACAAAATGACAAGACGCACCGATATCGCAAATGTAAGCAGGATTTTGCGTCTGTGCTTGGGTGGGACCGCAGCCAGACGTCATGTTGTTAGAGTGAAAGGTGAAAGTTTAAGGGGAACATAAGGGGAAACTTCTTAAGTCAGAGGGATGTGAGCGTGTGGAACCAGCTTCCAGCACTAGTGGGGCTGGCTTGCTAAATCTATTGCAGCGTTCATGATATTTGTAGAGGTACATGTATGGGAGAGTTATGGATGGCCATGTTTCCGATGCGGATGGATGGGAGTCGGCAGCTTAAATAGTTTAGCACATGCTAGATGGGTAAAAAGTCTTATACCTCTCTAAGACTCCATGTTTATATTAATTGGAAAAGGCAGAACATGCTCTCGTTGTTTTTTTTTTGTTATTACCAGGTATTCCAAAGCGATTAATTTCGGAATAATAATGTTTGCCGAATAGAGAGCAAACTCTGCAGAAAGTCACAAGTTATACAATATAGTGTATTACTGGTTAATTAAACATTCACTTGGACAGATGCAAAGAATGAACATCCGAATGGCTGTGATTGAAATAGTCACAACTTTCACGGGACAAACATACATTTAGATTCCACCGGACGCCATGATGTTAGTACACTAGGTAGATGAGAAAGCTAGAATGGCATTACGAATTTATGAAAAAGAGGTTTAGTAAATAAATAGGACCGATGTCTGTTGATAACCATGGCCGAATAACATTGATATGTGGAAAAAAAAGATGGATAGTACTGGGAATTCATTTTTGGATCTGCTTCAGACAATAAAGGGTTATTTATAACTGAAGTACAATTTCAAGGAAATGTAAAGGAACTATTATCTCGTCATAGATCAGAAAGGATACCATCTACGCCTGGCAACTCAATCACAATTTTTCAGGAGCCCCGGGATGTTCCATACGTAAGTTATCCCATGGAAGGGTCGCGACCACTGAAACCACAAGGATTGCAATGCCTAATCTTACAAAACTCTTGTATTGTTCTGAGATTCATACATGTTCAAAAGGGAGAGCTTCAGTAAGCAGAAATAGAAGAGCTGGTTACCTTACTTCCGGGAGATAAACTCCAAATTACTAGTTGGTATATCGATGCACGCCTCCAGAAATTTTACAACATTTATTAATTGAACACGATATCCATAGCGATTTTAAAACATGCAAGAGAAGAAGAAAAGGTTCTGTTGAACTTATCAGATTGGGATACATTGTAGCCACAAGCGATTATCGTATCGGAATTGCGGCATATTTTACAACCGTTGGGGAATATAACAATCCGAATTATTAACAGAGTTAACAATGAAACTACTCAAACCACGAAGAATGTTGTTTCTACAATTGACAACCTCACGGTTACATTCTGCTTTAGAAATTACAAGATCGAATTGGAGATTCACAGATTTCCTGAATGGATTTCAGATGAACAATTCAGGAAATGGATAGGTACTACCACCACACGTTGCCACATCGTGAATTCGCCTGACAAACTCTTCCCTGCAAATTCTAGGAAGGTGTTGGGACCACTATATATTGCAGCATATTTCTTAACAGAGTGAAAACCGAACGTGCTCACCATACAATGTTCATAATGTGAGGAAACAACAAGAATCAGTTTGGATTTCACTCACCAGCCCACCGAGTTATGCTCTGAAATGACAAGAATCTACAAGAGTACGTTTGGCTTCCGTTTATCAAAATGGAAAATATTAGGTTTCTACAACATAATTCTTAAACGAAATGGTCAAAACTTTGTGATCTTTTACTTGATAATTGCTATCTATATATGATGCCTGTCAATAGCAGAACATTCCTAAAATAAGTGAGTAATGTCAATTACAATGCTACTTCAAGGGAGCATTAATGGAAGGATTTTTAATTTTGGCGTTTGCTTCATTCAAATGTTGCGGTTTCCAATATATCGAGTGAAGTGGTGGGACAGAGGAGGTTTAGCTTTGGTGAGATGGAAAACAGCAGTATGTCTCTTACCCGAGTAACCTGAACTGAGCCTCCTGCTTTGATTCAGAACATGAAAAGAAAAAAATAATTGCAAGTCATTACTTGCTGCCTTCGACTACAGTCGATGGGAACACCTGCAACAGGTGGACTAGGCAGGCCAGATACACTGAGATCGAAAGATATTTCGAAATGACTGGAAAAGGATGAGGTGGTTCGATCGCAATAAATACCGCAATGCCAGGAGCCTGGTGAAGAGGGATCAATCGCTCAGCAAATCCCCCATTTCGGTGTCTGGAGTTTGGAGAAGTGCTCTGACTGAATATTGGTACTAAAAGAACAATAGAATTCTTAATTTAATTTGCTGCCCTGAGGTCAACTGAGTTCCAATAATGTCCATTCAGGGACAATGAAGTACAAACGGAGTAATTTCAGAGCTGTACAATGAATTACCGAACCTAGATCAGATGGCGATTGGCCACCGCCGGGAACCATCACAAGGCCGGGCGGATCTGCACCAGCTACTCAAATCTGTGGTAATAGTTCGGTTGAGAGGCTCAGTTGCAGCACTTAGATTATTTAGGGGCTGGTCGCTGATTGCATATCTAAAGGCGGAGTCTGGTCGATTGCAGAACGGATTTCGGGAACTGGAGGCTAAACACTAAACTGCGGCGGCAGCTGGACTCCGTTCACCAGTTGGTTTTCTTAATGAACACAGATACTGAGGTGATGTGGTTTTTCAGTTGCTCCCTGAATTTGGACTGAGTCGCCACGTAAATAAATGTGTTGGTGCAGCAGCTTAAAGTACTCAGCAAAAATCCGACGTTATAAAATATATATTCAGAATCATCCCAATCGCCTCCTGTTCCTGTTATCTGATAATAGAGGAACTGTGTAACAGTTGTCAGCCACAGGAGGATGAAGCTGCCAGACAGTGTGAAAAGTAAAACCACTGATCTCCTCCTGCTCTCCATCTCAGGGTCACTGCGACTCTCCCCTTTGCTCTGACCCTTCAGCCCCTTACGGACCCGACTGGCCACTAAAATGTGTCTGACTGTCAGAGCGTTGAGCATCAGAATTACAGCGAAAGGCAGCAATGGAGTTAGTACCGTATCAAACCAGTCAAATCCCTTCCACCCCGGATCCGTGTAGTAACTTATTTTTATTTCTAAGAACCACGGTACATTGTTAATGATCTTTCGCGGTTCAAGTGCGAAGTAGAAGGGAATGTTTTTCATGCAGAATAGCACACCAGTTGCTGTCAGAACCGTGGCCGCAGTTTTCCCGGTGCAATACTTTGCCTTCAGCTTGTGGCAGCAAATGGCGACGAAACGATCAAATGTAAATGCGACTGTGAACCAGACAGAACAGTCGAGGGCTATACGAGACAGGACAACTCTAATACTCTCCACGGGAGTAATGTTCAGGACAGTCACTGGGAAATAATGAACGCTGATCTGATACAAAATTACCTCAATGATAATGACCATCAGATCTGCCGTTGCCATGGCCACCAAGTAGCGATTGTTGCAAGTGGACAGACCGCACTTCCCCTGGGACAGTATTGTAATCGCCAATAAATTCACTGGAGAAACAGATGAGAGAGACATTATGGAATACAACATATACTCTTGGAGGCAAAGCGCGTGAGTGAATACAGCTTTGAGATGAGTAAACGCGTCTCTAGATAACAACCATTCGAAGAATTCGGGGGAAGGTGAATGGAGAAAGATTCGATAGAATTTGGGGAATAAAATCAACTAGATCAACTAAAATCAGCAAGAGGATACTTTATATTTCTAAACTTTCTGGTAATGCCTGGACAAACCCGATTTACAGGTTACACCGCACCGAGAATGTAAAAGACGCAACTGGACTTCCAAGGAGAGCGAGAAGACGTTTATTTGGAAGACAAAGCCAGTCTGTGCTTCAGAAGAAAATGGTTTCATTACAGGACTACTGTCGCACTCGGCACATTTCAGTTGTTATTTTCCAGTAACATGGCCTCTCTGTTATTTGTCCCGTGGTCAGAGGCTCACAGTCTGTGGTTCACGTAGCTCTCAGTTAGTGGTAAAGGTCAATGTAATAAAAAGTTGGAAACCTCTGTTGTAAGTGAACTTCTTAATACAATCCGTGTTAGTAAGGCAGTCCAGTGAGCTGCCTTCCCTGAGTTCTTGTTCACCTGTGCAGAACCTGTCAGGGAAGGGTCTGCTTACGGAACCAAGGTTACCGTACGTTCCATGGGCAGGTTTGACTCCTGTGGATGAAAGTAATATGGAAACTACGGAATGCACACTGTGTGAATGAACGAAGTTATATCACCGTACATAGCTTTGGATGCTGGTCCCCGATTTACTAACCTCTCATTTCACAAAGCAAATAAAATTCACAATAAGCTACACAAAGACGGCTCACTCACGGAATTCCTGTGTTCTTGCATTCGCTTACCTGGGACGCCAATCGACGCAATGATAACATAAAGTATTTTCTCGACACTGTAATAAGTTTGAAGCATCATTATGGGTCACTTTAGGTTGTAGGCAGTCTCTTTGATTGACTACTTCAGTCGATGTAATTTATATCTTTTATGAACTCCACAGGGACAATGGTTCACATCGACTACCACAGAAATCTAAAAATGGAAGCAAACAGATGACGCCAGCTCAGTTACATTTCCAACCTGTCAGATTTTGGTCATCTCTGAGATCAAATTAGCAGCTTCAAATGCTTTCAACCTCGCCATTTCATTTGGTTAACTTGCAGCAGTGTCCTTGCAGTAACTGGTTTTCCTTTTTTCAAATGCCAACACCGCATCACCAATTCTCGTATTATTAGAATTGTATTTCTTCTCCTTAACATATCAAATTCGTTTTAGTTACCGACCTCGGTGCATCACTTATTTACAAATATAACAGTCAAGTATGTCTGGATTTCATATAATTAGACCCTTTCCAGACCTAACTATGGACAGAGCGGTGGATTGATAGCGGTATAAAAAAAGTATTATTGTTCTTCATCACGTGTGTTTGTGTGCCTTGTGCGTTTGTAAGAGATCGTTAGATCCAGGATATTACTCCATCGATTCCGAGTGAAAGCGCCCTAGATCAATCACACTATGGTGGACACGCCCTTAATGAAGGGATTGTGCCAGAAAGGTTAACTGTGTATTAATTTCCATAGATCTGCCTGACCTGCTGTATTCATCGCACACCTTGTGTGGTTTGCTTTGATGTTCAGCATCTGCAGAATTTCTTGTGTTCATTATTGGCTACTCCACTGTGGTCACTTCCAGGAATGCCTAAAGTAAAAGAAATAAATCTTCTCAGATTTAAAAATAAACCCTCCCTCTCCCCTCTTCTTCTGCTCGCCTCTCTCGCTGCTTAACTCTTCTCATCTACCACTCACCTCCTCCTGCCCCCCTTTCTTCTTCACTTTCCCTATGATCCAATCTCCACATGTGCTCCACATGCCGAGTGCCTTCAGCATTGTGTGTGTGTTGCATATAGAATACATTCTTTTACAAACAGAAACTGGACAGCAGATTTATAGTACTCAAAAAACTACTTCAACAGTTAAGTATACCTGATTGCAAATTTACCCGAAGGGTCTCAAACCATGAAGCCCATTTGGTTACTGGGGAGTGGTCTCAGGGGGCACGATAAACAGTATGGCAAAACTACCTTTCGCTACTGATGTGATTGGATTGAGATCTTTCGCTGATTGACGAGCTATTGCAGAGAATGGCTTCGACACCAATGCTTACCATGGGAGTCGTGAAGTTACCATGGGACACCATGGGAGTCGTGCAGAAAATTGTTCCATCGGAATAGAATTGAGACAGCAAGTGCTGTATTAGTTCTTAAAACTAATGTTGCAGGAACACTTTACAATTAGACCCATTCCCCTACGAGCCATTCTCTTTCGAGGTCGCTGGCACCTTTAAAAACGGTATCAGCTTTCTTACTCCAAGAGAGACACTTCCAACTAGGTCCATTTGCATTTGAATATCGAGTGGTTCATCCGGTAGAACAAGTTATGCAACATCTGAACGTCGTTAGCGATGTTTCTGGTTGTTGATCGTTTCTGCTTTTATTGTAGCTCTTAATCCAATTGTCATTTTAAACGTGCTTACACCATTTCAAATTTGTTACGTACCCCGTAACTGGGTGTCTAACCAGCAGAGAAAGAAGAATCCGTTGGAGTCTGGTGGTACCAAACTAAAGGTGTTTATTAATAAAAATAAGCAAAACCATATCAATAATGCAAATATACATATAAAACAAGTTAGCAGTAATAAACCTAAAAGTGTGGGAATAATAATAATCAATAATAAACAAGCTCTATCGATGTCTAGAGGTAACCGAATTGTCATAGAAAAGTATAGAGTTCAGTTCAGTTCATGAATGTTGATGTAGTTATGGTTGTTGTATTGTATCGTTAGAGAGAGAGAGAGAGAGAGGGAGAGAGAGAGAGAGAGGAGAGAGAGAGGAGAGAGAGAGAGAGAGAGAGAGAGAGAGAGAGAGAGAGAGAGAGAGAGAGGAGAGAGAGAGAGAGAGAGAGAGAGAGAGAGAGAGAGAGAGAGAGAGAGAGAGAGAGAGAGAGAGAGAGAGAGAGAGAGAGCGAGCGAGATGTATCAGCGACAGCAGCCAAACCTTCCTTTGCTTTCTTAATCCGTTGTATCGCTGTGGTCATTCAGTTATGACCCCTCCGTCCTTCTGCTAGACCGTTCTTCTGTGGTGGACTCGTCACTCTGGCATGAGTAGAACACACACACAAGTCCCCACCGGCCCTGCTTTTACACTGATAGCCTTACTGACCGACCTCCCCCACCATTCCTTGTAGGTCCACTGGTGTGTCTGGAGGGTGTCTCTCTAGGCCTGTATTTTATCCCTACTAATGGGGTCTCAGCTATCCATCAATTCTGAATGACTGTGTCTATCAAATCAGGCCACTCCTGCAGTGCACTGAGGAATGTTATTGAGCAAACTATTGTTCTTGCAGCGAAACAGTAAATAGTTCAAAAGGAGTCACAATGCAGTTAATCAGCAATTTTCCCCCTCTCTCTTATCTGTTGCAGATGTTCTTGCCTGTGTTTCGTCTCTCTTTCTCAAGGTCAGCATAACAACAGTAATAGTTCGTGGTTCTCAGGAGGGGATGGTCAACTCTGTCCCCCATTGTCCATCAGGTCTGTTCATCATTCATAACACATTGGCGTATCAAGGATGTTACTCTCGGTCAGATTGCAGCAGTCGGATTGAAATTGCTTTTACAGGGCTGTAATATCACAGTTAAAAGAGTAAACGGTGTTGTCATGCTCGCTAACAATTTCGATTATTGGGCCGAAACTCATGTTTGTCCAGTGCCAGTCGTACAACAAAGGATAGGATCATTCATTCCCATGTTAAAAACAGGAAAGGGCAATAAGGTCATGTGAATGGAAACTTTCTATTAAACGATATTTATTGATGGATCGTCATCCGTTCAGGACGGTGTGTGCTCTACGAAATATGTTATCCATCTAGAAACGGGGTAGAGAGAGAAAAGTATTGCGATCATTATACCTATATCAAAGTGTGCACAAGTGTCAGAACTTGTGGTGTTAGTAGCTGTTATTTCGCCATCTAGATACATATCCTTCATGAACGGCAGTGCACTCAGATAGCACGTGTGTCTCTAATAGTTTGATTGAATATTTCCCATTTTGGGAAGCCAGATCTTACGTTTCATGAGAAAGTAAACCCTCTCCATCAGCAGCCTTTTGAAGTACATACTTGAAGAGGCGAAATAAAGTACTAATGGAGTCAACGAAATGGAGAAGGTTTACATGAAAAACATCCCTGGGAGGGAACAGGAAGGCGGGTGAGTTGTCTATACTAGAAGCAAGGCGTGGAGATGAATTGCATCCTCATCCGCGTCGCAGAAACCGGGAAACTTTATATTAATACATTTCGTTAAGGTACTGTAGCAGGATTACGAGAGAGAAAAGCTGTAGACCGGAGAAAATTCTGAAGAATATGGGAAACATTCGGCAATACAAATGCAGAATAGAAATATAGTTGCTAATTGTAATTGTGTTGCCAGAAAGTGGAAGGAAATAGATGATATATTTGGTACCACTGTACTTCAGGCATCACTGAGTACATGGAACTCTGGAAAGGTTGAAGAATCTGTGTTGTTCGCCAAACCGGTCAGGATATGACAATATTATTGTCAGAATTGCTTGTTCAGTGCTCACTTCAACCCAGATCAATTGGTTAAAAATGCAGTTTTAAGACACAGGCGCCTTGTAGAGGGATATGGCTTAATTTGCAAATGGATTTTGTGTTAACGTTTGCTTCCACCCCCCTTCGAGTACGAGGATATATCCGTGATAGTGCATACTTTCACCGAGCAGATACAGGCTTTTCCAGCTAGGAATAACACTGTTCATATAACAGCCAATACTTTGTCAGCGAGAGGTTTTACCCGTTGGGATTTGCCAAAGGTTGGAGAACCCGACGAAGGTCTTCACTTCACAGGAAACGTTATGTAATGTCTGAATCAACTATTGCAGAAAAAATTCCGTATCCGCATCCGCTATCAAGCCCAATACAGTGGAATGTTGAACAGAGGAACGCAAGATTAAAGACATTGCACTGGATCACTTGACGCACTGTCTTGCCGTTTGTCCTGCTGAAAACCTGACCAGCGAAGCATCTTCTGTGGGAATTTTTAAGTTGACGACGCGGAAATAAATGATTGCTTGGAGTTTGTGGTTAGCTACATTTATCAGAGACTGCGTATGATGGTATTATCATGGAGGAGTGGATACAGTAATTAGTTATTGGCGCACACTTTCACATTACCACGTAGTGGATACATTCAAACCTGGCTTGCACTTGGATGAACTGTCATTTTAAAAGCAACACTCCCTTTCAGCATATATCCATGTCTCCGCTTCAGCGCCCTCAGCTTTAGACTTCCCACGCATTCTCTACTCTCGCCTTGACAACAAGCCTATGCTCTCCGCAACGAGGTAAAACGACTGATTCAATTTGCGTGTCTGTGCCCATCCTGTTCTTTAGCCGTCGAATTGAAATCTCTCCTTGCGGTCAAAGTCAAGAGACGGTCGTGTTGAAGAAAAAGGAAGCTGCAAGGACCGGTTGACTGCCATCAGGGCGCGATATTATTAACGAGTTGCAGCAGTGATAAGACCGGATATTTCACTACGCTCTTCACCTGCTCTCTGGACTTGGACTGAGTCAACCGCGTAAATGAACGTATTCGTGCAGCAGCTGAAGTTACTTAACAAATACCCGACAAAGTGAAAGACCTGTTCCGATTCACTCGGATCTGCTCCAGTTCCTGAGAGCTGATAATAGGTAAATTCCGCCACACAAACGGCATCCACAGGCGGCCGAAGCTGCCGGACAGGGAGAAGAGTAACGCCACGGACCTCCTTCTGCTCTCCATCTCTAAGTCCCGGTAGTTCTCTCCGATCTTCTGGCCTCTCAGCCCCTTACGCACTAGACTGACCAAAATAATGTGCCTGACGGTCAGAGCGTTGAGCAACAGAATTAGAGCGAAGGGGAACAACGGAGTTAAAACCATGACAAACCAATCAAATAGCACCCACAGGGGGTCTGTGTAATAACTATCCCTCGGGCCACAAAAGAAAGGCACATCGTCAATGATCTTTTCGGATTCCTGTGTGAAGTAGAATGGAACGTCTTTCAGACAGAGAAGAAGGACAGTCGTTGTAAGAACCACAGCCGCAGTTTTCCCGTGCAATATTTTTGTTTTAAGTTTCTGGGAACAAATGAGGACAAATCGATCAAAGGTGAAAGCGACGGTGAACGAGACGGAACAGTCGGATGCTGCCCGGCGCAGTACAAGTACAACACTACACACAGCAGTGATGTGCAGAAAACACAATGGGAAGTAAATGAAACTTAATCCGAGCCAGAATCACCTTACTGATAATGACCAATAGATCCGCTGCTGGCCATGGCCACCAGGTAGCGAGAGGTGCAGATGGTGAGGCCCGCACTTCCCCGTGATAGGACCACAATTGCCAATAAATTCACTGGAGAAAGAGAAGCGAAAAGGCATTACTGAACACATACTCTGTATCCGAACGCAGGTTCAGTTTTCTTATGAATATTAGGACTCTTTTATCCGGCGCTTGGCTGCATATTTAACTAATTTAGACATGGTACCGACTTAGCTGTTTCAAAGTTGAAGATCATTGACGGAACGAAAGCGAGCAGACATTTACTACGATAAACTGAAGGACACTTCATTACCAGTTAAGCAGACTGTACCCGGTGGAGCTCTTTTCACAGAATTACCATGATCCAGGTAGTGTAGCTACGGCTTTAGCAATTCACCTGCTGGAGGCACAGAGTAGGCTTGAACTCAAAGTCGGGGCAGATAGTGTCGAGCAGCAGAGTGGCTGCGGGATTGCATCAACACCAGATTGAGATGAATCGGAAAATAACACAAACGATTAGATACACGGCTGCTTGTTCAGGTCATTCGATTGAATTATTGACGAACATGTGATAGGCTCACATTCAGCCTAGTCAACTTGGATGAAGGGCTCAGACACTGTAAAAGTAACAATGTAAAACCCAGCCGACACTCTTCCTGAGGAGTTCTTTTTTCGCGGCACCGGTACAACTCTGCATAAGGGATGCCTAAGGGCAATCCCGTTAACTATAATAGATCCATGAGTTTCTGGAAAGAATGGTTTTATTTCACGTTGTCCGACATTCTGAGAAGTGCAGGGCATTTTTGGATGGGATTTATCGGTGGTGCAGTAGCGGAACGTTGCCACAGAACCATCAGCGTTCCAGCAAAGTTTGTAAGGAGTTTGGACGTCCTCGCAGTGACCGCTTGGGTTTCCTGCGGCTGTTCCTGTTTCCTCCCAAATGCCAAAGATATACCAGTTGGTAGCTTAATACATGACATGGTGGTTTCAGCGCTAATATCTAGAACAATAGCAAATAAGCGTAATAACGATTTTAGCATTGTTTATTTTTCCTAAAAACAGTCGATTCAGAGGGTTATAAAGAAAATCAAAACTGGTCATTATCTGTTAAAACCAGAAGCTACAAAAGGTAAATTGCTCTATTCGTTTACCGGGAACTCCAATGACGGCAATGATGACGTACAAGATTCCCTCAACGCCTTTGTATCTGTCCAGCATTTTCGCTGCCAATCCTGTGTCTCCGTGTGATACAGGTAATACCTGGGAAATGCGCACTGAGTCAGCACATTCACAGGACTTTTGGTTTTATACAGTTTGCGTGGTGAAAACGAGCTATAGATATACCCAGTAAGATACTAAAACACAATGAAATCACTACTGTGGCAGTCCGTGGTTAATTAAGGAGAAGTAATTGCGATTCCCCGATGACTAGAGATTGCAGTATACCGAGGAATTCTGGCAAATGTCATATAGTTTCAAATGTAACCAGCTCCAAATCTACTACTCACGTAATTGATCCGATCTCCTTCAGTCCAGCTCATTCAGCAAGACCGTCAGAGTTTCTGTCCCGCCAGTTTGAAGGTGCATATCGCCAAATTTGTCCGGAGGTGAAATTTGTCGATCGCATCTTATGAAAATAGGTCCTAATCTCCACTTCAACAATGAATATGAAATTGATTCATTGGCTATAACTCGGGCTTTACACCCAGTAACCCCGCTATCCACAATTCACGGCATGCTTGCCCGAAAAACTCTGGGGAAAAGTATATCTTGTTACACTACAGCGTCTCGACCGTCTGACAAACTGACCATTGCGCCTCAGGTTTTTTTTTTAAACTTACGTAGAGAAGTAGAGAGGCAATACACGAACTGGCCATTCCAGCTGCCACCAACATAAAAAGTCTGCACCTAAATGCCCGGGATCCATCTCCTTTTTCTCATTCCACGTTCTCTCTGTTTTCAGTTGCGGCTACACGACTGCTACTTCATCGGCATCTATCATACATCCGATAATTGGGAACAAGGCACAAACTACACTGAGTCAGAAAAATAAACTACCTCAAACATCCCATTTTGCTTCATGCTCACTCATGCCGCCAACCACAGAAATTCACAGTAAATCCATTATCCCTAAACTTTCACATTTCTAAACTATACAACAGACTTCAACTTTTTAGCATTTTCACTATCATTCTACCTGATCGCCTGTCAGCCACTGATTCTCCTGGAAGAAAGTAATCCAAATTTCTCGAAGATATCTTCATGGTTTTCATTCTCTAACCAGGTGGAATCATGATGAAACTCTTCATCCCATTTGTCAACGCTCTTACGTACGATTCGGCTGTCTATCAGACGTGCATACAATAATCCAAGTGCAGCAGATTAAACATTTGTATAGCTGTGCTATTATTTGCTAACTTTTGCACTCAACACCTTGACCAATAGAGCAGAATAAGCCATAGAGTCTCATCACACCACTTTTGAGTGAGCTATAGACCTGCAACCCAAGATCCCTCTGTTTAGCAATGCTCTTCCGCTATTTACGGTACACTTATTTCGTCCATTTGTCTCCTAAAATATGTGGACACACCTAACGGGGCTTACGCACCCTACCGCTTCTCTGAGCAAACCTCCACAATTCTACACGCTTTATCAAGTTAGTGTTGTTTATTTAATCACCTGCCTCAGCGTGTTCTAGCCATTCTGCATTACCGCAGATTAATAACATACCAGTGTAATAGCTGGAATGATTTTAATAAATGTAGCAATGGAAGTGGAAAGGGTACTCAATAATTTTTATGATATGATTGCCTTCATCTGTCTGGGAATTGATTTTTAAACCGTTGAGTTATAGTTGCGGACTCTTCCACCTCGTTGAAATAAAAAGAAAGAATATGTGAGCGCTTTATGGTGCACCTCTGCTTACTCTATAAAGGCCATGTGGACCTTTCGGCTGAGAATCGTTTTATTTCCTTTCCAGTGCTTACAGTGGCCATTCTGTCTTTGACTTCCAACACTTCCAGTGTGAGGGAAAACGCAACTAGAGAATTAACACCTCCGTTTCCGCCTGGTTAAGTCTGCAACTCCATGACATTGATTTCTTCAATATCAGGCGATCACCTCCCCCGTTTATTGCTTCTTCGCTCCCTTCAGCTACAATTCACCTTCCACATGCACACTATACCTCCATGCCACAGCCTCCTAATACGCACTGTTTCACTAGGTTCATGTTTCCATTACCTAACATTCCTCTCACTGGGTACCCAAATATTCTTCCATTGCCTTGATTTGTCTCCCTTTTCTGCGTTTCCACTCAATGCTTTCTGTTCTTTTCATATTCCGTAATACTCAGCGTTGCATTATAAAATCTCATCTGATTTTAACCTATGTCCCGCTCTCACATTTAACTTCATTTCTCTCTCTTCATACTGTCCGGCTGTAAGATACAGGAGCTGGAGGCCGTACAGCCCATTGAGGCTGCTCCGTCGTTTCATCGTTGCTGCTCCCTTACCCTCTCAAATACATTCCGTTTCATTACTCCGCCACCGCGCCGTAAATTCCATTTAAATTGTCTCTTCTCAGAAACACACACACACACACACACACACACACACACACACACACACACACACACACACACACACACACACACACACACACACACACACACACACACACACACACACAAGCAGAGATACGAAATAGAGAACAAGGTCGGGTGACAACGGTGAAATGACCATGTTACTGTTGCACAAACTGAAGAAAATCTGCCTAAATTGGAGGTCCAAGGCAACACACAGTGAGAACAGGAACATCTCTGCTGAGAATTGTGTGCGTGATTTTGCTGATGTAAGAGAATTTTGTGAGCATGTCAAAGCTGCCTGAGGTCAGACGAAAGTTGTGAAGAAATATTTCATGCTGCCAAGTAATGGGCAGTCTGGTTAAATAATTCATCCTCTACTTGTCTGTCTCTGCTAAAGTGTGAGAACGTAAGGTTCTTACACTTTTACAAATTTCGCCCATAAATCTGGCACTGAATCATCATTTGTGATTATCTTCATCTGTTCTTCAATTTACATTTTACACAACTATATTAATCAATGCACCCATGCACACACCCAAAACATGTTATCCCCAAGTGCGTGAGCACCCCATATCCACGTTTTTTTGGGTGTATCTGGGGTTTCAGGCGGATTTGGTGTGATCTTGATATGTCTGCGGATTTGGCGGTCCCCTCATGGATTTTGAGATGCTTGGGGCTTTTTGCTGTCAAGGCAGCCATCTCGTGTTTGAAACCATCCTGTGCCTGGATCATCCAATGTGTGGGTTGAGGTGTACATGCATTTTGGGGTGCGCTCTTATTTAGAGATCTGCGAAGATTTTGGTGTTCACACGGATTTTCGTGATTTGTGCATATTAGGTGTGTACTGTCGAGTATGAGGGTACACAGGGGTTTGTGATGAGATGCAAATTTCATTGTGTCTGCCGATCTGTAAACAATTTTGTGAGGATATTTTAATGTCGAGTCAGGCATTTTCTGAACTGGTTGAAATGATTCCTGCTCTGAAATAATCCATTATGCATTTGGAAGTGTCAGCGTGGTTTAGGTGCGCATTGATTTAGGGATTGTGCAGATTTATGTGGATGTTTTCGGAATTCTGAGATCTCACAGAGTTTTGGTGTCTGCGGATTTGGAGTTGTGACTTGTCTACATTTTGCATCATTTACAGATACTTTCATAATAGATATACTTTTAATGTTCAACAGTATTCTTGTTACTTTATGGTGGCGGCAGCAATTTGGTGATCGGTTTGAAATGATCCTTGCTCTGGGAAAATCTAATGTGCATGTGCCATGTCAACGGGCTTGTAGTGCAGACTGAAATTGGGATTGAGCCGGTATAGGGGTGCGAGGGTGAATATGTGGCTCCACGCAAATTTGCTGTACAACCATACTTCTGTGCAGTGGTTGATCTCCAAATGGATTTTCGGGTATATGTGGATTTTTAATGTCGAGGCCGGCATTTTCTGAATTATTTTAAATGGTTCCCATTCAGAGATTATGCATTGGGGCGTGTCAGAGTGATTAGGGTACGGGCCGATTTGGGGATAGCCCAGATTTAGGACGTTACCTACAAATTTGCGAAACACTATATTTTACGCAGCCATCATGTGTACTGTTAGAAATTGTTATTTTCTGGGATTATGTAAAACGCATTTGAGGTTCCCAGTGGGTTTGATGCACACGTGGATATTCGGTGTGCTCTTTGTCGAGGATGTGTGCGTATTTGGGGTGCACATGAGGTTGAGATGCGAACTTAATTGGAAATTGCGCAAACTTAAGTGTTTCTTCTCCGATAAAGGGATGCAAACTGATTGGGGGTTTGTGCATCTACACTCCATCCGCCGAACAGACGGTATCTCCAAGTGGTCACCCATTTTAATTCCACTTCCCATTTCCATTGCGATATGTCCATTCATGAGTTCCTCCACTGTCACGATAAGGTCACACTTAGGTGCGAGGAACAATAGCTTATAATCCGTTTGGTTAGCTTCCAACCTGATGGCATGAACATTGCTTTCTCAAACGTCTCCTTCACCATTTCAACCCCTTTGTCCCTCTCATTTAATATCTCCTTGCCCGCCATAGCCTCCCTATGGTCCAGCTCCCATTACCCCATTTTTTTTTCATTCTTCCATAGCATTCTGTCTCTTTCAGCAATCAACTTCCTAGCATTTTGCTTCATCCATCCACCTCCAAGTTTCACCTGTCGTCTGGGGTTTCACTTTCCCCTCACACCATCTTTCAAATCTACTCCTCTGTTTTTTTCCTCCAGTCCTGCTGAAGAGCTTCGGCCCGAAACGTCGACTGTGTTACATTCCATAGATGCTGCCTGGCCTGAGAAGTTTCTCCAGCATTTGGACTAATCCCGCCCCCCCCCCCCCGTTTTGCTAGGTATTCAGTTATATGGGGCAGTTATGTACAGCATACAAGACTACATATACCTTTGATCCAGCTAATCGCATTCAGCCGACTCAAGGAGTTGGGTAAATCTCCAGTTGAATTCTATGCACAGGGGAGGAAGTTAAAATATGGGTGTCTTAGGAAAGCATTCCTGTGAATGACCGGGACACGATGTTACATTATCACACTGGTCCGTGTTAAGGCTCAGGAGACAATAACATTATCATCATGGTCAATGATGGTCAAATTCATGTGCACCCTCATACTCAGCAGCAGTATGCACGTATCTCGAAAATGCGTGTGAGTCCCAAAATCTGCGCATTTCCCCAAGTAAGGACGCACATTCGATGACTCAGACGAAGAATCATTTCAAACACAAAATGGCTGCCTTGACACTAATATGTCCCACGCATCCCAAAGGTCGTGAGCAAATCACCAAATGCGCCGACACACACAGATCAACCCAAATCCTTAAGAACTCCCAGATAAAACCACAGAAACGTGGTGACTCCATATTCGCCGACACAACCCCAAATATGCTATACACAAATACGAGCGCATCCCCATATTCAAGAATAAATTCCAAAATCCTTGTGCATCCATGTGCACCCCGAGACCCTGTGCAACCCATTTTCGCTGACACGCCTAATTTCTGCTCAATCCCCAATGCAGCGCGCACCCTAAACCCGCTGACAGCCCCACATGCCCATGAGATTTTTCCGAGCAAGATACATTCGAAACAGTTGACAAATTGGCAGCCTCGACGTTAACAATCCGCACTCAACACATTCGTGTGCAAATCTTGATCCGCCAACACACCCCAAATGTGTATCCCCAAATACGTGTGCAAGGCTATGTTTGAGACTAAATTTCGAGTGATGTTTAAGTTTCTTCCTTAAATCTCACCGGCGGTTCTTTTTTCGCATTCCCTTTAAACTTGCAGCAATTTCCAAATGCACGGCGCAGTACCTTTAAATGTAAATTTAAATTATGTTGGAGTACTGTTATAGAATTAGACCAATAGTCCGTAAAGTTACCCAGCACTCCGGATTATCGGAATTTACTTTAGCAGAGTCTTTGCATTGATAAATCAAAACTGCCCGCCATGAATCCACAAAACACGTGCACATCACTAAATCAGTGCGCACTCCAAAGACACTGACACTACACATTTTCGATAATTCCAAATCAGAATTCATGTCCAACAGTTCAGAAATGGCTGTTTCGATATTTAAAATTCGCACCCCTCGAAATTACGATTGAAACTGTTGATTGGTAAACAAACAGCACCAGGAATATAGGAACATCACAACATCTAATTACGTCCCGTGATTGGGCTGCACATGGATGTGGTGATGTACACCAATTTCACGATATACATGGATGCACATGGTGATGTTCGCTGATTTGGGTTGCCTTTTCGATCATGGGACACACACAGATTTGGTGAGTTGGCGGATCAAAATTTGCGCGCGGATTATTAATGTCGAGGCTGCCATTTTCTCAATTGTTTTTCTATTGATTGTTGCTTCGGGAAAATCTGATGTACAGGTGGCGGAGTCCGCGGGTTTCGGGTGCGCACTGAATTGGCGATTGCGCAATTTTATTTTTTGTCCTTGAATATGGGTTGTACGCGGTCTTATGGTGCATGGATTTAGTAGCGTTCTCTAATAAAGGGCTGCAAACTGATTTAGGGGAGTGCTCCGATATCGGGATATCCTTTTTAGGGATATCGGGTGCGCATCTTTTTAGGGATATCACCTTTTTAGGGATATCGGGTGCGCACCTTTTTAGGGATATCGGGTGCGCACCTTTTTAGGGATAGCAAATTTAGGGTTGTTGGCGAATATGTGAGTCTCCACGTTTTTGTGAGTGCATATCGATTTGGCAGTTTTTACCGTTAAGACAGCCATTTTGTGTTTGCAATGATCCGTCTGGGTCATCTGATATGCCTGTGGTGTGCTCTCGTATTTGAGGATGTGCGCAGATTTGGGGGGAGCGGACGGATTTTAATGATCAGATTTTAGGGGTGTAGTCTTGAATATGGGACTGTACACGGTTGACATGCAGATTTGGGTGCGTCGCCGATCGGCAAACGGCTTTTGGCGCACAAATGGCTTGCTAACGGTCATTTTCTGAATTGGTTGACATGTTGCTTGTCTGAGATAATCCATTATGCATCTCGGGTGTCAGCGGGTTTGGGGTGCGCACCGATTTAGGGCTGCTTTGGCATATATGGGTGGCAACTGATTTGCGATGCGAACAGATTTAGTGAAAACAGCGGATTTGGGGGTACATACAGATTTGGTCTCTTTAGGAGAGTTTCGGCGAGGACGTGTGCACAGTCATCGGTGGATTTGGAACCACATACTTGTGCTTTCTGATTGGCAGGTTGCACAAGCTTCTAACAACCAATATAGGGGCACAGGACGTCAGTATGGATTTGGGGTGCACACGGGTGCCTGATCATTGGGGATGAGATCAGGTTTAAGTGTGTGTCGGCGCATGTGGGTGCACATGAATTTGTTGGTGTCGGTCGATTTGGGGTTGTGGTGAATCTCAAAGTCATTTCATTTATAGTGTCTTTAATAATAGCTGCACTATGTTCTCGCGATTTCTTTAAGGTGAATGCTGTCACTCTAAAGTGACTCTTCCTTTGGGAAAATCAAATGTATATACGTGGATGTCAGCAGGTTTGGTGGTGTACACGATCGTCGATGCTCCCGGATATGGGGGTGTCTTTGGATTTAGGGTCCTGACAAATCTCGGGTTGTTTCATTGATAGGTTCTTTATTAATAAATACACTTGCAGTTTTCTACTCTGCACTTGCTGTGACTTTTAAGTTGGAGGTTGTTACTTTGTGAACTATTTGAAATTATTTCTCCTCTCTGATAATCTAATCTGAAAGTGGGAGGTGTTGACGGGTTCGTAGTGCGCACCCGGGTGTGCATACGGATTTAGGAGTGCACATGGATTTTTGGATGTCGGAGGAATTGGGTATAATGCCAAAATTCAAATTGTTTCTTTTACAGATACTCAGATACATATTGGACTTTAACGTTGAGTTTTGTTCTTGCTGCTTTTAATATGGATTAAGCTCTCTTGTGAAATGTTTGAAATGATTCTTGCTCTAGGATAAATAATTGTACATGTTGGGGCGGACTCTGATTTGGGGGTTCTCAGAGATTTTAACATGTGCGTGGCGAGTTTGGGTACACACGGATTTGGGTGGCGGTGGATTGGGGGGCGTGATGAATCACAAGGTTGTTTCACTTATAGATACTTTAATAATAGAACTTGGAACTTTGTTCTAGATTTTTGAACGTTCAGCTGTTTTGTGAACTGTTTGACCTGACTCGTGATTTCGGATAATCCAGCGTGCATGTCGGTTTGTCGTCAGGATTGGGGTGCATATGGATTTAGGGTGAGCTCTTATTTGGTCATGCGCACAGATCTATGGTTGAATACGGATTTGGGAATGTGCGCAGATTTAGGCGTCAGTTGTCTAATATGGAGGCGCACAGGTTACATCCAGATTTGTGCGTGTCAAACGATCTGGAGTCGTAGATGCATTTCGGGATGCCTGCTGATTTTAATGTCGAAACAGTCAATTTCTGCTCGATTTGAAATAGTTCCTGCTCTGAGATAATCTATTATGCATGTTGGGGAGTCAGCGTGTATGGAGTGAGCACAGATTTTTGGGATTGCGCAGATTTAGGGCGGTGTCGGATAATATGCCCTCACACACCAGTCTGGGGATGCGAACAGATTTAGTGATGTGTCGGACAATATAGAGGTGCACACTTATTCGTAACGCTCATTGATCTAGGAGTGTGCAGGCCAGTATGTGGATGTTTACAGATTTCGGCAAATATGTCCTCACACACTAATCTGAGGATGTGAACAGATTTAGTGATTCGGAATTATTAGATATCAGAAGGTTGTTTCATTCATAGATAATTTCAGAATCAATGCACCTTGAACATTCAGCAAAATTCTTGTAATTTTATGATGGAGGCAGGAATTTTGTGAACTGTTCGAAATGATTCTTGCCCTGTGATACTGTACGGTGCATGTACGGGTGTCAGCGGGTTTGTGATGCCCATTGAATTGAAGATTACACAGAGTTAAGGCAAAATATTCAAATATGTAGTGCAGACTGTTTTGGCGCTGCGCCTGGATTTGGGCCCGCGTCAGATTTAGGGGTGTGCTCTGGAATATGGGGTGTACAGGGATTAGTAGATGAACACAGATTCGGGTGTCTCGGCGGATTTAGGATATCACATGGATTTTGGTGTGCATGCGCATTTGCAGTGTATTTGGGGATGTGACGAATATCACGATTCTGTCACTTGTACACTGGTGTATCTACGGATTTGGAGGTATGACGAATTTCGAGGCTGTTGCCTTGTGGCAGCAATATTGTGCGCTCTCCGAAATGATCCTCGCTCAACGATAATCCAATCTGCATTGGAATGTGTTAGAGAATTTGGGGAGAACAAATTCGTGATTGCATGTGGATTTGGGGTAGCACACGAATTGAACTGTCTGTGGATTTTTGTTTGCAACTCATGTGGTGGTTGCTTACGGATGTGTTGCTGCGCACAGAGTTGGGGAAAGAACTTGGGTTTCGTTCACATTGATTACGGGATGCACAAAGAGTTAGGAGTTTGTCCGCCAACGTGGCTAAAACCATAATTCGGAGATGCACAAAGATTTAAGGATAGGTACGCCAAATAAATTTGCAGATATTTCATGTTTTTTAATACATTGGTGCACTTGGATTAGGGTTGCGCACCGATTTGTGCGCCTCGGCTGGTTTAGGGCTGCACACGGATTTCGTGGTGTCGGTCTATCCTATGAGCTTACATAGGAATTATGGAACTGTACTCTCAGATCCCTCGGCTCTCCCGCATTTCTCAATTCCCTACCTTTTATTGTATATATCTACCCAGGTAGGTCCGGCCAAAGTGCAGCGGCTCTTGATCCCATCTGGATGGAATGTCACATTAGATTCCAACTGCAAAATGTTCGGCCCGTTTTTCCAGCTGCTTCGCTGACGCTGAAAATTTTCATAAACTACTCCGCTGTCCACTCACACTCTGAACCCAGGTGTCATCTGCAAATCCAGTTTATCATATTATAATTGACTTATATATCCTGTTCCTGAGAATGTGTTTCAATAAGTTTGGAGATGCACACAGATCTGGGCGTGTCGCTGGATTTGAGGTGCATACTAATTTGACTTGAGGGCAGTGTGCAGATTTGAGGGTGTATGAATATTTTATCATTTTGTGAAATGGTTTTGGGCTAATCTAGTTTTCTAGTCGGTGTGTCCACGGGTTTCAAGTTGTACATAGACATGAGGGTATAGACGGATTTGGAGGCGCACACTGATCTCGGTGTTCTCACAGATTTGGTGTGTCTGCAGATTTGAAGGTGTGGCAAATCTCAAAGTTGTTCCATTTATAGATGCAGTAATAAAAATGTCATTTGAACTTCGACATCTGTCCTTGTGTTTCTCATTTTTTCTTCTTTAGGCAACCATTATGCCACAATTTGAAATGATTCTTAGTCTGAGATAATCGAATATGCACTTGGGATTCTCAGCGGGTTCATACACACACACACACACACACGCACACACACACACACACACACACGCTCGCACGCACACACACACACACGTACACACACACACACACACACACACACACACACACACACACACACACACACACACACACACGCACGCACACACGGCGTTTGATGCGCGCTCTTGAGGATGCGCGTATATTTTGGGGTGCACACGGATTTGAAAATGCGTACACATTTAGGCGTACGTTGTCGAATATGGGGATACACAAGTATTTCGGGTTACTCACAGATTTGGTTGTGTCAGAGGTTTTGAAGTTGATCACGATTTCTTGGCTGCGTGCAGAGTTTAAAGTCCAGGCAGCCACGTTCTGAACTGTTTGAAATGATTCCTGCTGTGGGAATATGTGGTGTGAATGTGAGAGGAGTCAGCGGGTTTGGGGTGCATACTGAATTGGACATTGCGATATTTAAGGTTACCTTCTCGAATATGTGGACGCAAATATGATCGAATATGTGGATCGAATATGATTGAGCAAATTTAGGGGTGTGTCCTCCTGTATGGGACTCATACGGAAATGGTGTTGTGCGTAGATTTGGGCTGTGTTGTCGAATATGGAGATGCACACGGATTTGGGATTAACTGTTTAAAATGTTTCTTAATCTGAGATAACCTAATGTGCATATGCTTTTGCATATGGGAGTGCACATGGAATTTGTGGTTGCGTTCTTATTTAGTGACGTGTGCAGATTTGGAGTTGCCAACGGATTTGGTGATGTGTCCAGATTCAGCGGTACATCGTCTAATACAGATATGAACACTGATTTGACGATGTGTACAGATTCAGCGGTGTGTTGTCGAATACAGGGGTGTACACTTGTTTGGGGATGCTCATATATTTAGGGGTGTATAATCCAATACCGGGATGTTTACCGATCTCGTGCTTCTCACAGATTTATAATTTTTATCGATTTGGAGTTGCGACGCATCTCAAGGTTGTTTCCTTTATAGATACTTTTAAAATAAATGCACTTTGAACTTTCAACAGTAATCTCGTTATTTTATGCTGCAGCCAGGTATTTTGCGAACCGTTTGAAATAACTCTTGCTCCACATACCTCCATGCCCATGCTTGGATTTGGGGACGCACATAGATTAGTAGGCGAGCACAGATTCCTGTGTCTCAGCGGATTTGGAGTTACACACGCATTCTGGGCTGCGTACTAATTTTTAATGTTGAGGCCCATATCCTTACCCAGTTGTGTTCCGGTTGGACTTAGTCCTTAAACTGCTGTAGAAAGTGCGGAAAGGACAGATGCTGTTTACTCCCGGTAGGCATTAGTTTTTAGGGCCAAGTGCTCCGGTCACGTTTTGTCACCCTGCAAACTGATCCTTCAATCTCTGAATTATGGAGGACAACATGTATACAAATGTCTCCCTCCAGCTTACTTCATCATGTTCATCATGACTCCAGTATTTCTACTATTTTTTAAATGTTTCCTAATTGTACATGCGATTTTCTATGTTTTATCCCTGACACGCAGTGAACCATCTGATTGGCCTTTCAGAGTTCTCTTTGGGAACTAGCTGACTTGATCAGCATTTCTTTATCAGTTTCTCCTTATCTCCCATTACAATTGCTCCAGCATCATTTTCTATCGGTCCTATATCTACTCTCACCTGTATTTCTCTCTTTTTATACTTGAAAAAAACTTTTAGTATCCTCTTTGATATTATTTGCTAGCTTCCTTTCATAGTTCATCTTTTCCCTCTTAATGACCTTCTTAGTTTCCTGTTGTATGCTATTAAAAACTTACCAATCCTCTGTCTTCCCATTAATTTTTGCTTCCTGGTATGCCCTCTGCTTTGCTTTTACTTTAGCTTTGACTTTCCTTGTCAGCCATGATTGCATCCTTTTTCCATTCGAAGATTTTTCTTCTTTGGAATATATCTGTCTTGCACCTTCCTCACTTCTGGCATAACCTCCAGCCACTGCTGTTCTGCCGTCCCGTGGCCCCGGTGTGAAAACCTGCCTGTAACTACTGTCTATCGATTCCTCACTCCCCTTGACCAGACGAAGGCCATGGAGCTGCAACTCCAGTTCCTAACGGTCGCTTAGGAGATGCAGCTCGGTGCACCTGGTGCGGATGTGGACGCCCGGGAGCATTGAAAGCACTGTTCAGAGTTTTATAGGTCCGTGTCCTGGTTTTGGAAATTCGGATATTGTAAAGTTCATTGTCCACGTAATTAGCTGCTGCGTGTTCTTGTACAGGCTCGTATGCACGACATGTTTATATGATGGTTACACCCTCCTCTTTCTCAACACGCGGAGTTGCAGCAGAGTTTGCTTTCTGATGATCCAACTCCCTGTGGTGCCGTGCTGGAGCTGCACTGGTCAGTGTACATACAGTCCACAGCTGGTCTGCACAGGTCTGTGTTCCTGTATTTTTGCATGTAGCCGGTGTACTCAGCGGGCTGAGAATGATCGGCTCTGAATGCACAGTGAAATGTGGGGTTGTTCGTGTCTTTACCTCTACAGCAAATATGAGTCTTCACAGAGCAGTGTTGCGTTTATTGGGGTCTGTGTTCCTCCATTTTGGTGCCCCAACAGTCCAGAGCTGGTGATGTGTATGTATCAGAGTTACAGTACAAAACTGTGTTTGTCCAGCTCTGTAACACCAATGTTATATTTTGATCATCCTCTGTGCTTGTATTAGACTTTTGTGCTGGCCTGCACAAACACTGGCCACAACTGTGATCTGGCAGCTCTGTCTGCTTGTTTGCAGTGCCATTGTTTTTTTTTAGAGAAATTTGTTCTTTTTACACAAACTAATCTTGTACATCGTTCCCACTGTCCCGTTCCTGCAGCTCGGCAGGTCGATTCTCCTGGAGGATCTGAGGACTTTCGCTCTGAACACTCTAATTGGTTGTTCCCAGCACCCATGCAGGAATGTCCCAGATGAAAACGACAGTCAGGGTCGAAATAATAATTTCGCCACATGCCCTCTGAGCTTCAAATTATTGACCAACAAACATTAAGCAGTACACTACAGGAATAGTTCTCCACCCGCTTCCCCAGCTCACTGTGTGTGTGCTGTCAATGATGGCAATCTAAGCTGCATATGTGCCTGCATGGGGTCCGTGTCCCCCACAGTTACGTTCCTTGTTCGAACACCACCTCCTCCGTAGTATCAACGCGTCTGAGAATATCACCATAGGCGCTTCCTGATCTCATTCTTCCTTCTCTGTCTCTGTCGCTCTTCCTCGAGCGCTCTCTCTCCCAAGCTGACTCTCACAATGCCTCTCTTTCTCTTCCCCTCTCTCTGATATCTCATTTGCAACCCTCCTCTCTCTCTCTGTCTGTCTCTCTACTCTCCTATATTTAAAATGCACGTATTAGAACAGGAACTGAGAATCTGCAGCATTCCGGATGTCGTTTCTGTGATGGATATTCAGTAACAGAATAAGCAAAACTCATTGAAATCGTTTGATAGATATAAAATATCACGCGTTACCCACAACAATATGAAACTACCGGTAATGCTGAAGAGCAAAACGATGGATTTGCGTCGGTTTTCCATCTCCTGGTCCTTGTCATTCTCTCCACTCTTTTGTCCCCGGACCCCCCTGCGGGCTCGACTGG
This sequence comes from Hemitrygon akajei, assembly GCF_048418815.1. Classification (NCBI taxonomy): domain Eukaryota; kingdom Metazoa; phylum Chordata; class Chondrichthyes; order Myliobatiformes; family Dasyatidae; genus Hemitrygon; species Hemitrygon akajei. Next base: position 1,655,300 of record NW_027331990.1, on the reverse strand, counting down.
CCGCTAGAATCCGTCTGACAGTCAGAATATTGAACAGCAAAATCAGAAAGACTGCAACACAAGGGGTTAAAATGCGGTGAAACATCGCAAATGCCGCCCATGACAGAGAGTTTTTGTAGCTCGTTGTAAGAACACAGTACCAGGGAACACCGTCAATTATTACTTTATGCTCTGATGCAAAGCCCCAGGGGACAGTCTCCAAACAGGCCAGCACACTCACTGTCCCGATGACCACAGCCGCCGTTCTCTCGGTGCAATATTTTGTTTTCAGCTTCTCACAACAAATAGCCACAAATCGATCGACGGTGAACGCGACAGTCAGCCAGACAGAGGTCGCAGTGCTCGCAAATATCAACCAGGAACGGAGTCTGCATACTGGAGTGATGTCCAGGAATGATCGGGGAAAATAACACCAAGCAGTCCACATCAGCAGCGGATCCGAGATAACGACCAGGATATCGGCCGCTGCCATTCCCACCAGATGGCGAGTGACACATTTGGAGAGACCACACTTTCCCCGCCACCACGTTCGCTGGAAGAGAGGCAGGGAACAGCAAGAAAAGAAAATACATAGCAGAAATCAATTCAGCCGTTTGAGGGTATCCTGCAATACTTCCAGTTTATTGTCGCATTTAGCAGTGAAAGTGTCAAGCGAGGGCACAGGTCTTCCGGAGTCAGAAGAGGATTTTAGACTGTAAAATGAAGTCAAAATGATGCCTATACCAATTCCGAAATCTGAAGTGACAGAGGAAAACTAAAGCCCGGTTTACGCCCTCCTCAGGGTCAATATTATTTACCGCTGCCTTCCGCGTCACGTTGGATGAAATTAGTAAATCCGGACGCCGATGGCGGGATTCATAAACTTTCATGGCTCCCCCTGTCAGCTGCAGAACAGCCGGAGTACGGAACAATGGCGGTCTATGTTATAAACGCTCTTCCAGTCAGAATAGAATATGTAGAAAAATATTTAAATTGACTCCCCTCAGAAATGTTCTCAGAGTAACCGCTGACGTGAATATTAATAGTAGCCTTCTCTTTCCATTTAGGCAGTTTGGGGCTTCGTGTTTCCCTGAATTCCTTTCCTATTCCAGCATTTGCCACCTCTCGATCTTTACAACAGATCATTGCCGGATTCCAAATGATACAGTGCAGTCTGACACAACCTCACGTACAGACATGACGCCCCTCTAATCCATAACAGAGAAGCTGGCTGGGGGAACTCAACGACCAGCAACAAGGTCGGTGCCGCAGTCAGATGTCTAAAATGGTGCCAGATATAAATATGATAGAATACAGAATTGATAACTATGAAGCGACACGTCGTTTGTAATAATTGGCTCAAAAACGACTTCATTGTGTTGTCCATCAACTGCTTCACATTCAGTCACGACACATACGCATTAAAATTCACTTGTATTAAATTTCACGCATAAATGGAACTCCTCACATTGGCTGAAGTGTTGCTACCAGTCATTAGTTTATCACATCTTCCTTAGACAACCTCTCACGTACAAACGCAGACAATCAATGAGTATAATCTCCATGAACTGTACAAACACAAAATTTGCAAAAACAGTGCAACTACTCCAAGACAGGAAACCGAGCAATTCATTATTGGACAGAAACAGATGGAAGAACGCTGCCCTCACCAGTTTAATTCCACGGATGTTGGCCTATTCGCTGAATTCCAGCAGTGGTTTGCATTTAGATCCAGATCCCAGCATGCACGGTCCTTGTGTATCGGTTCCATCCTTGAAACGCGGCATACTGGGATAGGACACTTGGTAGCGGAAACCAGCGACTGAAACAATCACAGCATTGGAATTCAATTTCAATGCGCAAGCAAGGGCAGCTGACACGGTGGCTTACCTGGAATTCCAGAGGCAGCAAGAAAAGGATAGAAAACTTCTTGTACCCGCCAAATAACTGGATAATTCATTTCAGTGGGAAGCTGTGATTTCTGATGCTCTGAATTCGCCGCTCCGACGGACAATCTAAGCTGATGTATCTCAAACAGTCCTGATATATAAAGAGATTGAGTCTCCAGAGATACGGTCATACACCTGACTAATTGCCTGAGTTAACAGTACCCGAACAAACACCTTGACTCAACATCATTGTATTCGCTGTAAAGGCAGACCGATTGAAGACAAATATATCGAAATTTCTGGGCATTATTTCATGAGTGACGCATCTAATGGAAGTCATGAAGGAGCTTCAACGACAAAGACTGATATTGAAGCCGAACAGCCACTTTTACAAATTTCATGTGTTGTTGTCTTATTATTCATCTCTAAACGAGTTCACTGACCGACCTCTAACCTCTGTTTCCATGCTTGAACTTTTCTTCAGACCTTCAACTTCCTCTGTCCACACACACACACACACACACACACACACACACACACACACACACACACACACACACACACACACACACACACACACACTCGCAGATATACAAAAGACAGAACACGGTCGGGTGGCAACGGTCAAATACCCATGTTACTGTTGTACAAACTGAAGAAAATCTGCAGAAATTGGAGGTCCAAGGCATCACAGAGTGAGAGCGGGAACGACGCTGCTGAGAATTGTGTGCGTGATGTTGCCGATGTAATAGAGTTTAATGAGCCTGAGGTCAGACGAAAGTTGAAAAGAAATATTTCGATGTCCAAGTTAAAGATCCCCACGATAAATTCTGTTCCATTCTTACATGCCTCAGATATTTCCCAGTTTATTGCCTGTGCCGCTGTAATGTTATTAGTCGGTGGCCTATAGACAACTCCCATCAGTGATTTTGTCCCTTTACCATTAATAATATCTACCCACAATAGTTCAACATTCTGCACCTTAGATCTTGTGTCGTTTCCTAAAATATGCTTAGTAAACAGTTGAACTCCTTTATCGTCTTGCCTATTCGTCCGCATTACCTGATATCTCGGATATTAAATTCCCAGTCCTCTTCAAACTATAACCACGTTTCTGTAATGACTACTAAATCGTACCACTTTATACTGACCTGTCCCACAAGTTTACTGACCTTATTCTGATATTGACGGAAATTCATATAAATTGCCCTGACATTCACTGTGTATTTAAAATCTCTGTTAATTGTGTCTTATGCTCCTGGTTTTTCACCATGTCGTTTTTAAACGTTTACGTTATCTTTATGCACACTTTTCACTTTTAATCCATACTTCTCCAATCTGTTGAAACCACACCTTTCTCCCTGCTATTTACTTTAAAGCACTATCAGTAACCCTAGTTATGCGAATCACCAGGATCCAGTCCTAACGTGGTTCAAGTGGAGCCCGCCCAATGGAACAGCTCCCTTCCTCGCGAATACTGGTGCCAATTTCCCAAGAATTAAATCCTAGTTCTGACACACCAGTCCGTGAGTATCAGAAATCCCTGAATAACCCCAAATCCGTGTGTACCTTCGAATACATGTTTCTCTATTTCACACCCACACGCACATTAGATTATCCCAGAGACAGAATCGTTTCGAACCGTTAATAAACTGGCTGAGTTCACCTTAGGAAATTGTAGGAACAAAGCACATTCACTATTAAAGTGTCTACAAATGGAACAGCCCAGATATTGTTCGCAACCTTAAGTCCATCGATCATCAAATCCGTGGTTCCCCACATCTTCTTGTGCTGCCATATTCGCCGACACACCAACATTTCCTTATGGGGTGTCTATATGCACAGTGGAATTTTAACAGTGTTTGTAACTAAACAGAGTACCCCATTATACCCCTCAACACATCCATGTGCAAAGAAATTAATAATTTATATATGAAATCGTGTGGGACCAATTTCCAACAGTAATTCTGAACTATTGCGAGAACCCACAGTGATCCAAAAATGATGGCAACCAATTCTGCTGTATATATTCATAAACGATTGGTAAGTCATTTCTTTATCGTTTCCTGTAATTGAAGTCCAACAGGGGACAGAGTAATATTTCCAGTTATATAACTTTTTGATCCACCTGTACACATGGTTACCATATCATGATAACATTCCTTAATAAACAGACTCCCAAGTAGAACAGCATAAATTCTACAAAATACGATTTAAACTTTGCTAAATCGTGTAACCTAAAATCGACTAAAGTCATCGGAAAAAATGTGGCCTTACTGAGAAAGCAACAGTGGGATATATACTATGAAACTTATAACCCATGAACTCTATATTCCTAGCGTGATAGGAAACCATCCACACAAAACAAAACAAACAAAAAAAAAAACTCTCTTCGTGTGATGTTCCCGACACCCTCCAAAATATCTTGATCAGGGTGATCATTTCTCTGCCCACTCAAAGTAATCCGGTTTGTTAACATCAACTTCCCCCTCCGCAAATTGTCCCATTTCAACTAGTAACGCCGAAAGTGGAGACGACCATACTGCACCAGAACACAATCCTAAGCCTACGCTTGTAACACACTCAAAGATTTTGAGCTGAAGATGAAGCTGATCCACAAGCGACACCACCATAAACAAGGTCAGATCTTCTTAAACAATGATAACTGGTCAACAGAGATTTCCGTGCATCTCGCCAAGAATGCACCCATAGAGACCTGAGAATCTTTAAAGCTCCTTTACATTTATCAATTCTTTCACCGAAATCATGCTCTATGTCAGCATATCATTCATGCACATGTCGTGAAGTCTTACCTCAGACACGACTTCAAGGATTTGACCTATGATTTCGAATCAAATGCGCTTCTATTAATCCTATTTATTACAAAAAATGTAACTTGAGCTTTAGCGATTGAAAGTTAAAATCTTTATTAAATTTCTTGCTGTTCAACGTTATTAATAGTTCGTTACATGTTAGTATGAATTGAAGCCAGTGAGCCAGCCAGAATCGTTGTGCGAGATCTCATATAACAGCGAGGCACATCAGCTGGTGACAGCAGATTTGGGGGTGCACATGCATTTTGCTGATTCGGTAGATTTGGGGTGCAAACCGAGTTGGTAGTGTGCACACATGGGGGTGTCGGTCGATATGTCCTCTGACGGTTCCCGAGGTTGTTTCATTTACAGTCACTTTAATATTCAATGCACTTTAAAATTTGTTCTTGCTATTTTGAAGATGAAGGCAGCTGTGTTATGAACAGTTTGAAATGATTCTGGACCTGGGATAATGTAACGTGCATGCATGTATGTAAGCAGGTCTTGATGTGTACACGACTTGGGGCTGCGCACGGATTTGGGAATTTTGCGTAGATTTAGTGTTCTGTCGGCTAATGTGGGAATGTGGAATGTGGGATTTGGGGTGCAAAAATTTGCGGATGCTGGTAGATTCCAGGGTGCACGCTGATTTGTGACGTGCATTCGGAATTGGGGGTGTACATGATTTAGGGGCTGCAAAGGGATTATTTGGAGAGTGTGGTTTGGGGAATGTGATGTGGATTAGGGCTGTGTGGATTATCCGTACACACAGATTATGGGGATGTCGGTTGACTGAGCGTCCACCAACCTAACGGATGTTTCAAATATAAACAACCTTCAATTATTTTTATGATAAATACACTTTGAGTTTCGGACATTTTTTCTTACTGTGTTCTTTTTTTTAAGGTGGAGGAAGCTAGTTTGAGAACTCTTTTAAATGACTCTTGCTCTGAGAAATTCTAATGTGTATTCGAGGATGTCAGCAGATTTGCGATGCGCAATGAATTGGAGTGCACACAGATTTTGGAGTGTCGGAGGTTTTGGGGTTATGAAGCATCTCAATGGTGGACGCATGGATTTGAGGTGCTCACAGATTTCTTGGTTCTCAAGTACTTGCGATGCCTGTGGATTTGGAGATGTGCCGAAACTGAAGGTTGTTTCATTTATACATACTTTAATTTAAAAAATGCAATTTGAACTTTGACGTCAGTTCTTGCTATTTTTTACGGTTCTCCAGCTGGCTAGTGAAATGTTTGAAATGATTCACACTCTGGGATAATCTAATGTGCATCTGGAGTTATCAAGACTGTTGGGGTGCGCGCAGAATTTGAGTTTTGAGGGTGCATACAGACACAGTCAGCAATGGGTCTCCGAGGAGTGCGATAGAAGGGAGGGGAACACAGCCTCATAGTTACTTGAAAGTGGCGTCACAGGTACAAAGGTTTGAATAGAGAGCTTTTGGCACATCGGCCTTCATATATCAAAGTATAGAACACAGGAGAGAGGATATTATGTTGGTGCAGAGTATTGTGTGAAATTTCTGCTACCAGCCTTCAGGAAAATTATCAATAAAACAGAACGAGTGTAGAGAAAATTTACATTAAGTTTGCTGGACTTGAGGGCCTGAGTTATTGGGGAAGCTGGGATCGGTTAGGGGATTACTCACTGGAAGATATGAAACTAACGGGAAATTTCATAGAGGTATGCAAAATTATGTGTGATATACATACGATTTAGTCACACTTTTTCCACTGAGTTTGGGCGGGAGTGGAATTGGAGGTCTCAGTTTAAGTGTGAAAGACGAAATATTCAGCTGGAACGTGTAGCGAATTTCATGACAGAGAGTTGCGCAGGTGTGGGAAGAAATGTCTGCAGAAGTGGTGGATGTGAGTTTCACTGCACTGAACTGATGTCTGGATAAGCACATGGCTGGGAGGGATAATGAGGTCCAGGTGCGGTTATGGGACTCGGCAGAGTAACAATTCGGACTAACTGAGCAAAAGGGTCTGTTTCTTTCCAAGCACGGCTATATGAGTCCCAACAAAGTGTTGATGAAGGAGAATTGGTTGGTTTCATTGTCGAGAAGTAAGCAGCGTGTTTTAATATCGATTCAAATCACTGATTTTTTTTTTCATTTTTAATGAAAAGCGAAACTAAATCTTGGCCTCTCCTATGTCGGGATAAAATCGAACATTGTTCATTCGTTTAATGTCACCTTGTGCAGAGTTGCCCAAGTGCTCTCTGGGAAGGTGAGACTGTGTGGGAAGGAGTACTTAAGGGAACATTCTGTACAGTTGAACCAGCTTCAGGTAAAGGATTCGATTTCAATGATTCTAACGTCATCTTTCACTATGTCGGTATTTTTAAAATAAAACCATATCCGGAATGTGGGCGTGGCAAGCTAAGACAGCATTTCCTGCCCATGCCGGCATGCCCTTGAGAAGATGGTGATGAGCTGCCTTCTTGTGCTGTTGTTGTCTCTGAGGTGTAGGAACACCATCGTGCTGTTAGGGTGTGAATTCCATGATTTGGACGCAACGACAGTGAAGTAACGGAAATATGTTTCCAAGTCAGGAATCGTGTGCGACTTGGAGGTGGATTTGCAAGTGGCGTTGTTCCCAGATATCTGCTGTTCTCGTCTTTCCAGATGGTGGTGGTCGCAGGTATGGCAGGTGCTGCCTTACTAAGTTTAGCGAGTTTTTCCAGTACCTTTTGTAGATAGGATACACTGCTGCAACTGATATTCTGATGCTGGAGGGATTGGATGCCTGTGGAAGGGCTGCCGATGAAGTGGGCTGCCTTGTACTGGATGGTGTCAATTATTTTAACAATATAGTGTTTCCATGTCAGAATATTATCTAACAACAGGGCATGACACCTTACGACTACCATAACTTCATGACTTTGACCAGATCATGTCAAATCAACTGCAGGTCAAATCAACTGCAATCGTCTCATGTGTAAAATTCGGATCTTGTGTTTAGGCTACTGAAGCGTTAACTCTGCATCTATTTGCCGACTGTTCCAGCTTATTAATTGGAAATTGCAGCTTTTAGAAAATAAAATTGAAATTCAGACTTCTAATCCCTAAAGTTCCATGATCTGTGCATTCATATTTGCCCACACTAGAACCTATCGCAGATAAACCAGACTTCTCGGATTCATTTGCAATAGTTTTCATCCGATTATGTAACTTCACAGGTAGAAGGGTATACATATAGCCCAACCACCAGAGCTTCACTGATAGCTTCCTATTTAACTCCAGTTATAAAAACATAGAAACATAGTAAAAACTACAGCACAATACAGACCCTTTGGCACACAATGCAGTACCGAACACGTACATACGTAGTGTGGTGAACTACATACACCTGTCTGTACACGCCCCCTGATGACTGCTCCTGTGGCTCCTCCCACAGACCCCTGTATAAAGGTGATGGAGGTCTGAGCCCGGCCTCTCAGTCTCCAGACTGTAGTTTGGTGGTCACTCACTGCTTGTTCCTTCTTCCAGTCAATACAAGCCGATACCTCGCTTTTACGTCTCAGAGTGAGTTATTGATGGTGCATCACGTAGAAATTACCTAAGGTTACCAATAGTCCTTTATTTTTCGAATCACTGATGTAGACTGTGAACATCTCGGCCCCAGTCCCTGAATCACCCTAATGTTCACATCCTCCCAAATCGAAATTGGCCCGTTTACTCCCTCTCTCTGTCCTCGATCGGTTGACTAATTTTGTACACAGAGGTACGACAGACACCTTTATGCTTCTCAGAAAGTCTCTTAACTTTCAGTAAAACCACAGCACCGTGGGTGGGGATTTGGAGTCTGGTTCATTCTCCCTACCTGTGGGGCACAGTGGTACAGAATTCAAAATATTGACCGTGTGTGACTCAGTTTAAGAGTGACATTGCCAATGTACACGTATCTGGGTCTTGGGCTCAATTTGGACTGGATGTCCCTTCTGTCTGAGACTGTGGAACTGATGATCTGTCAGTCTCTCTGTGCTGGCTAAGCCACCTTGTGTGTGTGAGAGAAGCAGTTGCTCTGTACTTGTGCCTCGACAGTAGGGAATACAGAGTTGTTTGAAGTCTTTCCATCTGGGTAGAAGTAGGAAAGAGGGTCAACGAGATAGAGGCAAAGGTTAGCCGGATGTGCTAAGTGGTCGGTGAACCTAGTGTCAGTGTCAATCTGTCTGTCTAACTCTCTTTTTCCCTGTCTCTCCCCTACTCGCTCTCGCTCTCTCTCTCTCTCTCTCTCTCTCTCTCTCTCTCTCTCTCTCTCTCTCTCTCTCTCTCTCACACACACACACACACACACACACACACACACACACACACACACACACACACACACACACACACACACACACACACACACACACACACACACACACACACACACACACACACACACACACACACTCCGAACATTGGAGCTGACGCTTTCATTCACCTCCCACCGTCCTGCATTTATTCATCTCCCAATTGGTAAGGAAAATTCTTCGGAAATTTCCTTTGACTTCTGGTAGATGTGAGATGTTCACAATAGACTATTACATCAGCAACAGCACAAAATGCTGGAAGTTTCCATGATTTGTCCTTCACCAGCGTGGTCACTTGAACATTGCCATCCCGACCTTGGTCAGTCTATTGTGTGTGTGTGTGTGTGTGTGTGTGTGTGTGTGTGTGTGTGTGTGTGTGTGTGTGTGTGTGTGTGTGTGTGTGTGTGTGTGTGTGTGTGTGTGTGTGTGTGTGTGTGTGTGTGTGTGTGTGTGTGTGGTGGCAAGAGAGAGTTCAACGAATTAAAGGCATTTCAGATTAGGAAACGGGAGGGAGAGTAGTTAAGCGTCGGACGATGTTGGTAAGCGCTCTTCACAGATGAATAGTTAGCCAACAAGAACGTGAAATCTGTAAATGTGGCTGCTCCGTGACAAGACTCAGTCTTTGTAATTGGAGCTCCGGCATTTCACCAAATTACTCTCTGCTGAGGTACTGCCCAAGAATTTTGATGTATTTGTCTACTTCAGTCTGTCTAATGTTTACCTCAGAGACAATGTTGTTGATCTACAGGGCTTGTTCAACTAATTGTAGCTTAGAAAGTTTGTCAGTTGTATAACCGAATCTCTAGAGAATGATCCATTGTATAAATAAGGGCTATTTTGAATTCTTCAGCTCAGAGTTTCTCATACATGCATTCTCTCTGAAATGGTGTATCCAGTCATCTTACGGATAGGGAAAGTTTATTATCCTTTTATTTCAGCCTTTGGAATTCCCGGTAAGCCACTGTGTCAGAACCATTCGTGGGAAATGACGTTTAATTCCAGTATTGTGATTGTTTCTTTCGCTGGTTTCCGCTGCCACATGTCCAGTCCCAGTGTTCCGCATTTCAGGAATTAAATGGAAACACCGGGAATATGGATTTTATGATCTGGATCTGAAAGCACTCCGCTGCACCAAGTGACTGATTCCGCCAACATCTGTGGAATTCAACGGGTCAGGCAGGATTCTGTCAGTTGTTTATTCTCAACAACGTGAAGCTCGCATCTCCCTGCTTTTGGTCTGGTAGCGGCCACACTACATTTGCAAATATTGCATTTAAACACCCGCAGAGATTATGATGATTGCTTGTCTCAATTTTGCATGTGAGCAGTTGTATTAGGCGTAATAATCAATCATTCGACTAGTAGTAACGATAGCCAATAGCGGAATTCTATGTTGTCGCATGAAAACTGTGGATTTTAATAAATGTGTGGGATATGACTGAATGTGAAACCGTTGATGGGCAACACAATGAATTATTTGCTGAGCCAATTGACACAACCGACGTATTTCTTCGCAGTTAACAGTGCGCCGGAATGTATTCTATTATATCTACATCTGACACTATTACTGACATCTGACGATCCGGCACCGCGTTTGTTACTGTACGTTGTATTCATCTCCTCGGCAGCCCTGTGATGGATTCAGTGGAGCCGTTATGCATATCTGTGAGGTTGTGTCAGACTGCGCTGTGACTGATGGGTCACTGTTGTCTGTAAAGCCAGTGAGGTGGCAAATGCTCTAAAGATAAACAACCAGCGGGAATGCTGGAAGCACTAACCCTCAGGCAGCTTGTAGGGAAAGGGAAAGGTAACTCGTGTCAAGGGTCTTTCTGAAAACAATTCTGCGAAAAGACATATTATCTGTTTTGTTTTTCCACATATTGTGTTTTGTCTGGATGAGTGTTTCCAGCATTTCCTGCTTTTGTTCCGTCCTTCGGTTGTTTGTAGCTGACTGGGATCACGATGGAAGTTGGTGATTGTCTAATGGAAGAGTCCCGCCATCAGCGACTCGTTTTTCATTCATTCATATGAGACGCGGAAGAAGCTGGTAGGAAGCGTTCCACACAGTATTGACTCTGAGGAGAGAGTTACCCAGTGTTAGTTTTCCGCTCCCACTTCACATTTCGGTCATCAGTGAGGAGTCTGTATTCAGATCTTATTGATTTTATTTTACTGTGTAAATCCCTTCCTTCAATGCCTCCGCTGGCTCAAAACCCTCTCATGGCCTTTCCACCGTTACGTGCAGCAGTATTGCAGGGTTCCCTTAAACTGCTGCATCGCCATCTGCTCAGTCTTTTCTCAAATTGCTGTCCTGCCTCTCTTCCAGCAAATCTGGTGGCCATTGTGGTCCTATCCCGGGGAAAATGCGGTCTCTCCAAATGTGTCTCTCGCTACCTGGTGGGGATGGCAGTGTCCGATCTCCTGGTCGTTATCACGGAACCGCTGCTCACGTGGACTGCTTGGATATACCTTCCTCAATCATTCCTGTTCATCACCCCTGTGTGCAGACTAGGCGGATGGTTGGTTTTTGCGAGCACAGCCACCTCTATCTGGTTAACTGTCGCTTTCACCGTCGATCGATTTGTGGCTATTTGCTGTGAGAAGCTGAAAACAAAATATTGCACCGAGAGCACGGCGGCTGTGGTTATCGGAACAGTGAGTGTGCTGGCCTGTTTGGAGTGTATCCCCTGGGGCTTTATATACGAGCCTTTGGTAATAATTGATGGTGTTCCTTGGTACTGTGTTCATGCATCGTACTACAAAAACTCTCCCTTATGGGCGGCATTTGCGATGTTTCACCGCATTGTAACGCCTTGTGTCCCATTCTTTCTGATGTTCCTATTCAATATTCTGATTGTCAGGCGGATTCTAGCGGCCAGTCGAGCCCGCAGGGAGCTCCGAGGACAAAAGAGTGGAGAGAATGACAAGGACCAAGAAATGGAAAACCGACGCAAATCCATTGTTTTGCTCTTCAGCATAACCGGTAGTTTCATATTGTTGAGGGTAACGCAGATCGTATTTTATATTTATCAGCGTATTTCGATGCGTTTTGTTTTTTATTCTGTCACGGATCCCAGTTACATCACAGAAGAGACATCGGGAATGCTCCGGATTCTCGGTTCCTGCACCAACACGTGCATTTACACCCTGACCCAGAACAAGTTCCGAAAGGACATCAGGAATGTGGTGCAATACCCACTGAACCAGATCTTGAAACTCATTAACCGTTAACAACAAAGGCAGTAAAGTATGACATCTCAGTACTTCATGCTCCTATTCTGTACCCCTACTTCAGCGTAAGTGGATACCATGCGATGAACAGAGTTACCATAGTTACTGCCAGGTCTGTTAACATCCGGCAGTATATTGCGTGTGTTGCCTTAGAACGAAAAACAGCTGTTTATCGTTATCCCGACGGAATCACTGGTGTCTGCGTCCCAGAAAAAAATCCTCCTTGCAACTCACCTCCCTCCCCGATTAAGTTGAAACTTGAGCCGAACCTGTTATTCCGGCTTCCAGGTTCTAACAAAATTGCTTGATGTTGGAGTATATTTTAGGCTGTATCGACTACCTTGGCTCCCAGTATACCCCGTGGTTTCTATCGATCTGATTCCGCTCTCATTCTGTGCGCGCATCTTCGCACTCTCTCTGCCACCATGAACCAAATTCAAGTAAAATAATTTTAAAACTTTTACAACGACGTCAAAATGCTGTAACCTTTATTCCTTTGATGTAGCTGTAAAAGAGAGTGAGAGGGAGACGGAGGAATGAAGAGTGAGGGAGAGAGAAAGAACGAAATGTTCTGTACATGCTCTGATATAGACTAACCATACGCAACATGCTGGAGGAACGCATCAGACCTATGCAAACATGGAATCTATGCAAATATGTACAGTCGATGTACAGGACTGGAGAAATAAATAGATCCAACCCTGCTGCGAGGATTCAGCTACTGTTTGCTCCTTTCCTGGACGGCGGAGCTCCTTCAGCAATTGTGTGTGATATTTGGATTCCCGGCAGATTTTCTCTTGATTGCGACTGGTCTAATCCTGGTCAGTATCGAGGTTATATTTGACTGTTCCAACACAGATTGAACACTCGACAAAGAACAAGCGAATAATGGATGAAAAGGGCGGTTTGATAGATTTCAAATATAGACGTAGAGACATGATAATTATTGAAATTATAGTTGTAATTTATATATATATATATATATATAAATAAATTATATTTATTTTTGAAATCACGCCAGGGGGAATTTGGAAGATCATCACTCTGAAAAAAAAACAGGAATGGGAATGGTATAGAATATGACGGACTGCGCTGAGATATGGCAAATTGAGTTCCATGAGGAAGAGTATGAGCAGATACACTATGAAAAATCAAACTGGAATAAAGAGTACAAATGGCATATTTTATCGCAGTGTCAGGGGAACAGGAAAGTTGTGATATGCAACTCTATAGATCCCTCAAAATTCCAAACAAATTAATTGGGGGATTAAGAAGTCTTTTGGCTTACGAGGTGCAAGTTTGGGTTAGTAATCTCAGGATTTTTTCGGGTGTTACAAACCTAAGAGGTCAGCTACGGTAAACGTGATGTTATCAATCTGTTCAAGAAGAAGGCAACATGCACTCAGATTACTGGGCTCTCTTCCAGGATAGATGGGACGTGTGTAAGGAGTATGGGTTTTGCAGCTGTACTGAAAGGGAATTAATATTCTAACAGGGAAGTTTACTGTAGCTAACTTGATAGATCATTAATAAGTGGCATGTGGTGGCCGGGTGTTGTTGTGGGTGAGCGGGGAAGCGATGCGAACTAGGGCACAGGTCAGCAAGTAACATTGTGTATAAGGTAGACACGAGGTTCCGGAACACTAGAAGAAGTTCAGATGCGGACACGTTAATGCGCTCGGTGGCACCGAAGGGCGGAAGTAAGTTTATTTCAGTACAGCGTGCATAACATTTAATACAGGTGCACTTAAAACATAAGATTGGTACATGACTCAGTGATTGAGCAAATGTCGGCATCTGATTGAGAGAAGAGGAGGACTGGTAGCTAATCATTACACGATTCAGATGATTCAGACAGTCCAAAGGGAGATCAAAGAGGTGGGGGATATGCACTGCTGATCAGGCAGAAAGTCACAGGGTTAATGCGGGTAGAGATCAAGAATAAGACATGTGGTATCGCAGGGACACAAAGTGTTACAAATCACCATGGATGATCTGTGGGATGGGGAATCTTTGCTGTAAACAGGGATGAGATCGTAGAAGCGCAGTCAGCCGTTGACCCCAGGGACAAAGAATCTTACAATATCTAGACCTTCACAGACCTAGAAAACTCTCAGCTCTCTGCAGTCTTCAAAGACAGAGACCTGTCAAAATTGACCACGGATTACAATTCACACTAACAGTCACCTTCCTCCCACTGGGCATCTTTCACTCTGTCGATAAAGGAAAACCTCGAGATGTTGTGTGCTTCAGTTTCCAAAGGTCTTTGAAATGCCATCAGCAGAAACAGCTGCAGAAATGCAGGGAGGTTATGGAAGATTTTTAACTCGCGGGTCATTGTGTGACTAGTTCCTCCAATATTGACTGGGATTTTCAGTGTAGAGCCTTGGAGGAACACTGTTTGGTGAACAAGGTTTCCTAGCTTTTACAACCGGTGCTGGGGAAGTTTGTGCAAATTTATCATCTCCTGTTAAACTTCGACAAACTACTATAGATGTACTATATGAAGGACCCCTGTCATCCAGGTGCTGCCATCAAGAAGGAATTACAAGAATCTCAGGTCCAATACCACCAGTTTCAGGAAAAGCTACTGGTAAATTATCAGGTTCTTATAGCTGAAGGGATAATTTCACACATATTCAAGAACACAACTCGATATTTACTTGATATCCATTATTATTATTTTTCCTTTCTTCCCACAACTTATCGTCTTTGTTATCATTTATACTTTGGCGTTTTGTCCTTCTTTGCAGTGTGCAGTTTTCATGGATTCTCTTCCCTGCAATTACTGTGTATGCCCGCAAGAAAGTGAACCTCGGGATAGTAAATGGTGACACATCTAATTTGACAATAAATTTACTTGAAACATCGAACTTCATCGAGCATGTACTGTGAGGATAGGTTGAGTAAGATAGGGTTTTCTCTTTGGAGGGTAACAGAATGAGAGGTGACTTGAAAGACAATTACAAGATTACAGGAGACATAATTGGAGTTCAAAGCCAGAGAACTTTGGAAGTGGCTGAAACAAACTGAGCCACTGAAAAGGGCAGAAGTTTAAGGAGATTGGAAGAAAGTATAGGAGGAATATCTCAAGATCATTTTTAAACACGGAGAAAGTGTGTAATTCTTTGATAGGAGAGGTGGTAGAGGCAGATAAATTATGGATATTTAAATGACATTGCATTGGAGCCTAAGCCTTGCAATTGATGAATTTCAGTGGGAGAATTCATTAAACACAGTCGTTCTCAAACAGCCAGTCATTGGGGAATTTGCTAAACTGAGAGCAAGTTAATGGTCACCGACCAAATGGTGTTTCTTCCACACTTACCCCAACCTTCATATGCTGACTTTCCATCTTTACTCCGGTATTATGGAGGGTGTCGTCCTGAAAAATCGACTATTTACAGTTTCCATAGATGTTGCATGACCTGCTGGTTTCCTCCAGCTGTACACGCGTGACGCAAGCTAATGATTTTTATATTAGGTAGGAACTGGAGAGAACAGTGACCAGCAGCTGCTGTGACTGAGAATAATCAGAGATGCTGCAAATGTAGTCAACAGGGACACGGAACAATAAGACCATCAGACAAAGGAGCAGCAGCCGGCCTTTCGGCCCCTTCGAGTCTGCTCCGCCATTTCATCATGAGCAGATCCAATCTCCCCTTTAGTCCTATTCCCTTGCATTCTCACCATAACATTTGATGCCCTGACGACACAGATATCTATCAATCTCTGCCTTAAATACACCCAATGACTTGGCCTCCACTGCCAGCCGTGGAAAAAGAGTTCCATAGATTCACCACGCTCTGGCGATATATTTTTAAAAAATCGCATCTCTGTTCTAAATGGGCCCTCTTCAATCCTCAAGTCATGTCCTCTCGTACCAGACTCCCCCACCATGGGAAACAACTTTGCCACATCCACTCTTTCCATGTCTTTCAACATTTGAAATGTTTCTATGAGGTCTCCCCTCATTCTTCTAAACTTCAAGGAGTACAGACCAAGAGAGGTCAAACGTTCCTCCTATGTTAACCCTCTCATTCCCGGAATCATTCTAGTGAATCTTCTCTGAACCCTCTCCAATGTTAGCACATCTTTTCTTAAATAAGGTGCCCAAAGCTGCACACAGTACTCCAAGTGAGGTCTTGCTAGTGATTCATAGAGCCTCAACATCACATCCCTGCTCCTCTACTCTATTCCTGTAGAAATGAATGCCAACATTACATTCGCCTTCTTCACCACCGATTCAACCTGGAGGTTAACCTTAAGGGTTTCCTGCACGAGGACTCCCAAGTACCTTTGCTTCTCAGAACTTTGAATTCTATCTCCATTTAAAGAATAGTCTGCCCGTTTATTTCTTCTACCAAAGTGCATGACCAAACACTTTCCGACATTGTAATTCATTTGCCACTTCTTTTCCCATTCCCCCAATCTATACAAGTCTCTCTTCAGACCCTCTGTTTCCTCAGCACTACCGACCCCTCAACCTATCTTTGTATCATCAGATAACTTAGCCACGAAGTCATCTATTCCATAATCCAAATCGTTGATACACAACGTAAAAAGAAGCGGCCCCAAATCCGACCCCTGTGGAACACCGCTTGTAATCGGCAGCCAACTAGAATTAGATCCCTTTATTCCCACTCTCTGTTTCCTGCCAGTCAACCAACGCTCTATCCACGTATGTAACTCTCCCATAATTCCACGGGCGCTTATCTTCTTTAGCAGCCTCATGGGCGGCACCTTGTCAAAGGCCTTCTGAAAATCCAAATACACAACATCCACTGCTTCTCCATTGTCTAGCTTACTTGTAATTTCCTCAGAAAATTGCACTAGGTTTGTCAAGCAGGATTTGCCTTCAAGGAAATCATGCTGAGTACATTGTCAGATGCCTTCAGGTACTCGTAAACGCATCCTTGACAATCGACTCCAACAACTTCCCAACCACCTATGTCAAGCTAACAGGTTTATAATTTCCTTTTTGCTTCCTTGCCCCCTTCTTGAATAGCGGAGTGACATTTGCAATCTTCCAGTCCTCCAGAACCAGGCCAGAATCTGTCGACTTTTCAAAGATCATTGCTAATGCATCCACAATCTCCACTGCTACTTCCTTCAGAACACAAGGTGCATTCCATCTGGTCCAGGAGATTTATCTACCCTTAGACTATTCAGCTCCCTGAGTATATTCTCTGTCGTAATTGTGACTGCGCAAATTCCTCTTCCCTGACACCGTTGAGTGTCCGGTATATTGCTGATGTCTTCCCCAATGAAGACTGATGCAAAATACTCGTACAGTTCCTCCTCCATCTCCTTATCTCCCATTACAATTTCTCCAGCATCATTTTCTATCGGTCCTATATCTATTCCCACCTGTCTTTTACACTTTATATACTTGAAAAAGCCTTTAGTATCTGTAATATTATTTGCTAATTTCCTTTCATAGTTCCTCCTTTCCCTCTTAATGACCTTCTTAGTTTCCTTTTGTCGGCATTTAAAAACTTCCCAATTCTCTGACTTTCCACTAATTTTTGTTTCCTTGTATGCCCTCTGCTTTCCTTTTACTTTGGCTTTGACTTCTCTTGTCAGCCACGGTTGCACCCTTTTCCCATTCGAATTTTTTTTTCTTTTCTGGAATATATCTGTTTTGCATCTTCCTCACTTCCAGCATAAACTCCAGCCCCTGCTGCTCTGCCGTACTTCCGGCTAGTGTCCCTTTCCAGTCAACTTTGGCCAGTTCACTTCTCATGCCGTTGTAATTTCCTTTACTCCACTGAAATACCGACACAATCTACTCGTATGTTAAAATCCCCTACAATTCTCATAACTCTGCCCTTCTGGCAAGCCTTTTCTTCATCCTGTTGTAATTTGTAGTCCACATCACTGCAGCTGTTTGGAGGCATGCAAATAACTGTCATCAGGGCCCTATTACCCCTGCTATTTCTTAGCTCAACCCATAAATGTACTGTATCTTCCGATCCTATGACAGCTCTTTCAAATGATTTAATATCTTTTTTTACCATTAAAGCCACGCCACCCCCTTCACCTACATGCATATCCTTCCAATACATCGGGTATCCTTGGACGTTCTGCTCCCAGAGATATGTATCCTTTAGCCACGACTCAGTGATGGCCACAATATCATACCTGCCAATCTGTAGCTGTACGACAAGTTCATCCACCTTATCCCTTATGCTGCGTGCGTTTAAGAATAACACCTTAAATCCAGTATTTGGTACTTCTTGCATTGATTGCACTGCAACTTTATTGCACTGCAACTTATCCCAATATCTAAAAGTCTGCTCCATCACCTGCCTGTCCTTCCTGACTTCCTTACCGCTCACTACCTTAGATCTATTTCTGTTTTCCATCACCTCCGCTCCATCATTCCGGTTCCTATCTCCCGGCCAAAATAGTTTAAACCCTCCCTAATAGCTCTATTAAGCCTTCCCGCCAGGATATTGGTTCTCTCATTGAAATCTATTGAATGTTGACATAACTAGATTGAATGGATGTGGAGAGGATGTTTCCTATACTTGGTGATGTTAGGATCCGAGGGCACAGCCTCAGAATAGATGGACGTTAATTTCACTTTCAGTAGCTGTGGAATTCTTTGCCATGGACGGTTGTGTAGGTCGAGTTATATATTATATTTAAAGCAAAGGTTGATAGATTCTTGATTAGTCAGGTCATCAAATGTTACAGAGAGATTAAAAAATCTCACAGGAGCAATATCTCACAGGATTTGGAGATGCGGATGCAGGAACAGTTTCTAATATTTGAGATATATTTATTAGTTGTGATAAACAGTCGTCGCAATTCAAAACAGGTAGGTCGAGAGTGTCTGTTCTTCGGGGACTCCTGATTTACAATGGTCAATAAGGAGCGAACAGGCAAGGATTTAATATTGTCACCAGGCAGGGAGTCTCACACGGAGTTGTGATGGCAGTGGTCACCTTATTATAGTGACGTCAGGAAGGGAGTGATACACTGAAAAGCGAGTGGGAGTGACACGCCGAGTTAAAATGGCCGACAGGGTCGGTATGACGCTCTGATTAAAAATGATCACCAGGAAGGGAGTGATGTGCTGATTAAAATCGGAGTCAGGAACGGATTAAAGCCAACATATAAAATTACCACCAGGGAGAGAGTGACGCGCCGACATAACATTGTCATCATGAAGGGAATGGCTCGCGGATTGAAGCTGGTCACCAGGGAGGGAGCGATACACCGACCGAAAATGGACGCCAGGAAGGGAATGAGAAACTGACAAATCAGAGGTTGTTGCAGCCCGACCTGAAATTGTCGCTATCTCCTCTGTTGTAATGGCAGGCCGGGAGGGAGTGACGGGCAGACTTAAAATGGCCAACAGGAAGAAAGAGACCCAAAAGGGAGGGAGTGACACATTGGGAAGAGAAAAAATAACGGGTCGATGTAAAATTGTCTACTGGGAGGGAGTCGCGCTCTGACTAAAATTGGCCGCTGATTCGCACATTATTGCTGACGTGTCAAGTTAGGGTTAGTGATAACTTGGTTAAAGTGAGCGCAGGGAAGAGACGCCATTAACATTATTGATTTTGTTGAGAGAAAGGAAGAGATGTGGTGACTGAAAGAGACCCCAACGGCTGTTTTGAAACGGCCATCGAGGAGGGAGTGATGCCTTAGTTTAGGTGAGCGGCAGAGAAGGACTGAATGACACATTGACATAAAACTGCCGACACTTCACCGGAAATGGCTGTTGGGGAGGAAGTGGTACATTGGTAGAAGTGAGCACAAGAGAGCGAATGACGCGCTGATTTAAAATGGGCGGATCCTTGTTAATGTGGGTTCCTGGGATGAAGTGAAACACTGACTTATAATGGTCATGGCCGCACAGAGAATGGATGGCGAAGGAGCCTGAGATGTCGACGGATACAATCCGGGATCGAGTCTGTTGGAGAAGCTAATAACGTGTTTTAATTTGAAACTCTAGGTGGTCTATTTTATTTGGGCTTAGGCATTGTATATATGATTTAATTGTAAGTAATTATTTCGTAATTGAATGAAGGAAACAATAAATAAATAAATAAACAAACAAACAAACAGCTAGCTAGATAGACATCATTAGTACACACATATACACTGATAAATAAATGCAGAAGGGTTTTTGGGGTGAAGGAACGAAGAGCTGTTGGTGGTGGTGTGGACAAGGAGAGAAGGGGAATCGATTAGTCGGGAACGCGGTCAGGGTTGATGGTTAGGAGAGTTGAACATCGCTATGGAGGGAGTGGGAGTGACTCACGACAGACAGAGGAAAGCTGTGCGTGCAAAACAGAATACGTTGACCACCCAGGACGGTATGGATGTCGGTAGAGAATGTAAGGATCAGGGTGGGGACAGAGTCCAGACTGATGGGACGAGTAGGGTACTGGATGGAAGAGAGATGGGATGCTGGGAGTGCGGGTGAAAATTGGCATCACAAAATGTCAGTAAACCAGCGTAAGATGCACAACGTCGAAGTGCTGTGAGGATCGAGGGGCGTGGAGGGGGGGAAGGGATTGCAAATGATGGGGTGGGAAGGAAAGTGACATGTCGTTGTGGTGAAGAGCTTATTGATTGAGAAGTGGGTGCGAAGGCGCCAATCCTTGTCACAAAATGGATTCTGGGTGAAGGTTAGACGGACGGAAGGGAGAGAAGGAAGCGGTGGAAAAGAAAGTGGCGATTGGATGATTTTGACTGAATGAACAGGAGAGGAGTGAGAGGACGTTCAATATCAGGGTGCGAGTCATTCTATGATACCGGGAGATGTGTTGGCGTTGGTACCCAGCAATAAATGACCGTCAGCCAGTATGAGAAGTGCAGCGACAGAGAGGATGTCGAGGAGACAGAGAGTGCAGTGTTTCAAGACTAACGGGAGTGAGAGGACAGTGACGTGGGAAGTGACTGAATCAAAGTAGGAGAACGGGTAATAATAGGGTGGAGGGGATAAGGAGTGACGGGACCGTGAGGGTGGGTCAGTGATAAACTCGAAAATGGAGCAAGGGAGATTTGGGAGCGATGAATGTGCGGTAAGGTTCCCATCGCAAAATGACCACCGGCTAAGAATAAGATGCATGACGAGCAGAGTTGAGTGGAGGGGGAATCGGGAATGATCGAAAGGCGAGGGTTGGGGGGTGATGGGGGAGTCAATAGACCATGGCTGGAAATAGGCTAGCCTCGGGGAGGAAGGTGGTTACGAGAAAACACTGGCACGCTTATCCCGTCTCCAAACCCCGCCCAGATATTTTACTGCCCAGCTCAAGGTGTTCGTCACAACTGTATCAAACAGTCCCGTGAATGGGCAAGGGATCGTCAGAGGGGCCCGTCAAAGACAGGACAGGCGGCGGGCTTTCTGGAGAACATGGTGGCGAGGTCTGAGGCTGCAGACTAGTTGGCGTGGGTCAGTACGGTACACTGCAGAAGAGTCAGAGATTGCGGAATAGAGTGTGCAATAGAGGGGACAAGATGAGTAAAACCATATTCACCACGTTATCAACCATCCACTTCTCTCCGCTCTCTACCTTGTAATACAGCCCTCGCTCCACAACCTCTGTCCTTCTACTCTCCCCTCCCCCTCGTGGGTCCCCTTACCTTTCTGTCTCCTCACCCTTACAACCCCCTCCAGAGCCCCTTTTCCTCGTCCCCCTTTTCCCCCGTCTCCACACCCATCTCTCAATCTTCTCTCTCCCCCATCATCCTTTCGCTCCTTCCTAACCGCTCTTTTGCATCACTCCACACCCACATCTCGTGCGCTGAAAGATCCCCTTACCACAGGAGCCCGTGCAGTTTATCACTCGATGTCCCTGCAATTGAGGACGGACACTCTCAGCGACATGAAACAGCTTCCCAGCAACGTCATTGTGACCCCACTCCCGGTCCTCTGTGAGAGAGAGGGGAAGGGAATGGTTGGAGAGGGAAATGTTGGGAGTAACTCAGCAGATAGAGTGGAGAGAGGGATTGACCGAGAGGCAGAGAGGGGGGGATCGAGAGATAGAGTAGATAGGTGGCGAGATAGAAGGTGCGAGAGAACGGAGAGAAGGTGAGAAGGGTTGGAGAGAATGCTGAGCGAGGTAGAGGAAGAGGGATGAGGAGACAGAGGGAGAATGGGTTTAAAAGATAGGGATAGTGTCACGAGGTGGGGACAATGGTGCTGGGAGAGGACCCACAAGCAGGACACAAACACGTCTTTCTTAGGTACAATAAAATAGCGTTTATTACTCGCTACACAAGATCGGGAAATCAAGGAGGACTAAGAGGAACACGAACCTCGGACTAGGGACGAGGATCGCCGCGGACCTGGGACTTTAAAACTGGGAACTGGGATCGCCGCGGCCATGACTTGGACAGGGGGAACATGGACAGCCGCGGACCTTGGACTTGGACAGGGGGAACATGGACAGCCGCGGCCATGACTGGGACCCTGGTGAATGGGACCGCCACAGCCCTTGGACTTGGAGACTGGGACCTTGATTCATCGCCACCAGACACTTGGATACCATGGATCGCTACAGCCAGAAATGTGGACACCAAAACACACAACAAGAAATCTTGAACCAGGACTCCTCCTTCAGCTCAGACATCGAGCGGGGACTCTTCTTCGGGGTGTAGACACAGACACAGGGCATGACATCGAGCCGGAACTCCGCCTTCGACTCAGGCACCGAGTCGGGACTCTTCGAGGGGTAGACACGGACAAGGGGAATAAACGTCGTGTCAAAACTCCGCCTTCGACTCAGGCACCGAGCCGGGAATCTTCGAGGGGTAGACACGGACAAGGGGAATAAACGTCGTGTCAGGACTCCGCCTTTAACTCACCCCTGGTAGATTGACCTTGCCCGGACCCACGCTGGCGACGGAAGGCGAATTGCTGGTACTCCGATGTCGGCTGGATGACTCTGGCTTGTCGTAGCAGCTGCGGCGACTCGCTAAGGCTTCTTAACACTCTCGCCCCGAACGACTAAAGCTAGGGTCTTATAAGCTGCCGGTCCGGGTCGATGGTAGATTACCTTGATTGCCGAGCTCAAGGGACGCGTTAACCGGAATTAGAAAGGAACACAGCGTCAATGGTCCGGATCCCAACCTAACTAAATTGAAAGGGAAACCGATCCGGACATTAACAGGTAGAGGTGAGAGTGGAGTGTCATATCCACTGTGTTGGCGTTATTAGTCCGTCATGTGACATCACGGGACTGGTCGATGTTGCCGGGCAGCTCCATCTATCAATTCACGTTTGACCTACTAACTCTGTGGTGTGAGCATGTTCATATTTTTCTGCGTGATTACGAAGGGTCTCAGCCCAAAACGTCGACAGTACTTCTCCCTATAGACTCTGCCTGGCCTGCTGTGTTCCACCACCATTTTGTGCGTGTTGTTTGAATTCCCAGCATCTGCAGATTTCTTCGTGTTTGACGAGTCAAGCAGACATGTTTGGCTGCACTGGACACGACTAACCTTCTTACGTAAAACAGTGGTGACGAGGATGGGATCTGCGACACTCGCTCTTTTGGAATCTATGTTCACATTTGAACAATGATCGCAATTGGACAAGTTGAGGAATACCGTGACTCATAGACCACAGGAAGGATTACATTGATAATTTTGACTAGTTATTCGCGGCAAACAACATCACTGAGCCCAATCAAAAGGTTACTATCTTGCTCAGTTTATGCAGACTTGAAATATACAACATCATCTGAAGTTTGGTAAATCCAGATTTGCTCTCTTCCAAATCTTCTGAGGAACTTCTAAGATTAATTGTATCTCATTACAATCGTAAACCATTTGATATTGTGCAACGCATTGGACTCAGCTCTCGTTTTCGGTTAGAAAATGAATCAATTGCAACGTTTGTTGTTGAATTAAGAAAACTGATTGAACTTTGTGTTTACATTGCTGTTCAAGAAGTTATGAAACGGGATCGCTTAGTCGTCGGCTTGACGTTCTCATTCAGCGTCGCTTATCGGCAGAATTGGAGCTCTCACTTCAGTCAGCCTTTGATATCGCAAATGGCATGGTAGCGGCAGATAAAAATCAGTTTTGTCGCAAGAGTGCCAAGTCGAAGAGCGGTGACGTCGCCATCATCTGCAAATATCGCAGATTGTATTGATGTTAACAAATTGTACCTATCTTAGTATCGAAGGAATTTTACTCTGTGTTTTCCGATGTTACCGTTGAGCTGAATTTCACTAGAAGCCTGCTCACAGTTGACACTGAGACTCATTCCGTTTTACTTGCCAAAAGAAAGGGCAGTTGACCAGAGTTTGCCGATCTCGGCCGCCATTCAAACCAAAACGTTCCACAGCATCCGATCGGCTTTTATTGATCATGATGTTGCTGACCAATCTACGTTCTGTAAAAGGTAACAAACTTCCGCTTTCCTCGAGTGTTGCTAGTATTTTACTCATCAAATTCAATGCAAAGATGAGCTGTTGAAATTCACTGTTGATGTAGGTCAACATCCCATAAATAAACAACTCAAGTATTATTTGCCATACATTCTCAAGAAGATAAAATGTATTCCCAGAAACTAGTGTACTTTGGTACAGATGAAGGCGACCATGAAGACCAGCAAAGCAAACTGAAATGGCAAATGATCTACTCCTCATAAAACGTATGAAGGCTCTAGCCCGGAATTCCGTTTGGTGACCGAAAATTGATGCAGGCATCGAACATGTTGTCCGTGCATGCGACCCATGCCGGCAGTCTCGACCTATAAGCGCTCCCGTCCCACGGCATTGGCCAACCAGCCGCTGCAGATGTTTACACGTTGACTACGCGGGTTCACTGGATGGTCACAAATCATTGGCAGTCGTCGATGCGCATTTCAAATGGATTGAGGCCAAAACCGTGAAGACTTCGACCAGCTAGACGACGATAAACACTTTACGCACTCTATTTTGTACGCATGGAACCCCTGATACTGTTGTCTGTGATAATTGTCCAGCGTTTACAAGGAAACAATTCCAAATATTTGCAGAAGACAATGGAGTTCGATCGCAGCATACGTCCCTTGATCACCCATCTTCAAACAGTATGGCTGAATGAACTTCCCAGAATGTCAAGCAGGGGAAGCAAAAGTTTCATGGGGACATACTCAACAGGATCTACCGGCTTTTTTTCTTTCCGGATGCCGGATCACCTCACACACCACCAGATATGTATTTATGGACAACAGGCTGCATTCCTGATTAGATTCATCGCGCCAGAGCCGGAAGGCCGAGTAAGAGAGACAAAAAACAATGAAGGTGCAGTACGACTGAAATACGGGACATTGGAACTTTGAGGTTGGAAATCCAGTTTATGTTCGTCGGAACCCTGAGAGCTGAAGGTGGATGAAAGTAGTGTTGTGGTGAAAAAGGACCAACAAGTTACTTCAACACATGAGGATGGTCGCTAGAGCACTTGAGTGTATGCCACCGACATCTAGGCTACCTCATGAGATGGCCAAGTGAATCCGTCGTTCCACAACGAACTAGTGAACGAGCCGGGTTAGCTCCACAACTTATCGAAGCGAATCCCCGTTGAAACTACTGAACCCGGACCATCAATCGAGCCTGGAGTTTCTGGATTACACCTATCAGAACGGAGCTGAAAACCGGAGGAATATTATCAAGATGGCTTCGCCTAAAACATATAGGTTGGAGAGACGTCCGATCCACAGGGCGACTCTTTATTGGCGTGT
The DNA here is from genome assembly GCF_048418815.1 of Hemitrygon akajei. NCBI lineage: Eukaryota > Metazoa > Chordata > Chondrichthyes > Myliobatiformes > Dasyatidae > Hemitrygon > Hemitrygon akajei. Next base: position 1,629,369 of record NW_027331990.1, on the reverse strand, counting down.
CATGTGACATCAAGGGATTGGTCGATTATTCAGTTAGGCTTGGTCTACTAAATATTTCCGTGTGATCGTGTTCATTGCGTCTGGGTGACTATGAGTACAGTAGGCCTATTCGGCTGCAGAAGACACGATAAACGTTCTTTAATTGTAACAGCAGCATAGGCACAGCTCAGACACATCTATAATTTTGCTGATAGTACAGTTGTTGCAGGCAGAATCTCAGAGGGTGACGAGGAGCGGTACAGGAGTGATGTAGATCGGCAGGTTGAGTGATGTCACAAGAAAGGCCTTGCACTCAACGTCAACGAAACCATCTTCCGGTTTAAGGTGGTGCTGGTGAAGCTCAGTGACCACTTATCGGCGGCAAACAAAACAAAGAAAACGAATAAATACGATATTAATAACTTTTTCCCCTGTAAACGATCGCTGCACACAAAAATCTCTAACTTTCCATTCGGAGCTGAGATTTTGGACCGCCTGGCATTTCTGCGTTGTGAACTGAAAGCTCGAAAGCGCTGGACGCTGCTGCCTTGAAAGCCAAATCAAGCCGTTAGTGTCCTGGTCGGAGATCCGAGAACAAGCCAGTGTATCGCCACTGCTGGCATGGACGTAGAACCGATTCGATGTGGCAGAACAGTGGCGAGCGGAGGCGAGGCAGAACCCGGCCCCGTGACCGACAGCGAGGACAGATCCGAGATTTGATCGATTTTAAAGTGGGGCCGAATTGGAAAGTTCGGAACGAGCAGAATCGAGGCGGTGAGGCCAGGTTCGAGAGAATATCGAAGCAGCAGGACCAGGGTCCGAAAGGGAGGAACGCGATGTTTGGACGTTTTCAATGACGGACCAGATTGGACGATGGACAGGACGCTTCGGCTCGGTGCTCCGCGACGTTACTTGGCGCTGCGTTCAACAGAGGAAGGGGAATGTTCTTGAATCGGTTGTTGCAATACCTGGCTTCCTATCTGTGGAGGGACTCGATTTTCTGAACTTCAGTTTCGAATGTTATTTGGTTAAGTTTATCGTTTGCAGCATTGGTCTTTTTGTATTTTCTCTGTGTATCATGTTTTTGACGGTTTTCTTAACCGTTTCTATTGGCTTTCTTTGCTTCGTGGTTATTTGTAAGGAGACCAACCTAAATGTTGAAAAAGTATATCTTGATAATAAATGCACTTTGAATTTTGAACTGTAAACAGGTACGTCTGCATCGATGGGTCAGCAGTGGAAAGGCTGAGCAGATTCCATTTCACGTGGGTCACAGCTCTGTGGATGATGAGTTGCAGATGAAGAATTGATGCAATTACGAAACAGTTTGAGAAGGTTAGTAATGTCAAAGTTTGGGAAGATTTGTGATGTGCAAAAGACTCCAGAAAATTTCTAGAGATGTACACTGGACTGTATGCGGGCTGTTACATCTCGTCAGGTGTGGAGGCGCTAATGCAGAAGATCAGAAAAAGCCACAACGTGTTGTAAAGTCAGTCAGCTCCAGCAATGGCATCAGGCTCCCACCAGATTCAAAAAGCAATGTCTCAGGAAGACGGCAGCCATCATTAAGTACCCTCAAGATGCAGAACACTTTGTATTGCTGGCACCAATAAGGAGGTATCTCGTCACAAGACACGTCCTGAACGTTTCACTAACACAAGATTGCATAATGCATACATCAATATGGCATCGTTGGCACTCAGTTGTGCCCACTTTTTAAACTATTCCTAGATCAATCTGACACCTTTCAGACTACTAAGCCCTCATCTTTCCCATTCATCTACCTGCTTATTTGAGAGTCTGTGGAATGTCACTAACGTATATGACACTACGCCACTGATTACAGAGCGTTACACGTACACACCACTCAGTGTGTAAAAGAAATGCTTCTGCCATCACCACAATACTTTCCGCCCAACTCCATAAAGTTATGTCTCCATGTATTCGCCATTTCTGCCTGTGGAACATACAGTATCTCTTGTTGTACAATCAAGCTCTGCCTCTTAACATTTTCTACACCTTCCAAACGTCACAGCTCATTTTCTGTCCTCCTGAGGCAAAACCCTAGCACCCGCAACCTCTCCTCATAATCCTCATATCCTCATAATCCTCTCCTCATTATCCTCATAATTATCTCACGGCTCTTACACTCATTCCCCCATCTACTGAAGACCACCGCAGCCTCTGCCGTCTGGGGCCAATCCAATTCTGAATCCGCACATATAATAGTCCCTGGAACTCATGCCTCCTGCCTTCCTGAATCAGCTGATCGTTGGGCGAACATACCATACTAAAATCCATATTCACATCCCCCGGTCCTCGGTTTTAATCAATATGTCTAGCCAATTCCTCACAGTATTCAATCATGTTCCTGAGACATTCACTGCTCTTCTGAAAGTCCTGCCTACTATTCCGAATCAGACTGTGCTTCTGCAAATGAATAGAATACAATGGAACTTAATTTTCATGGCTGAAGACAACAAAATTGCGGCTCTGCTCCACACCGGGCAAAAGAGATACTTCCAATGCTTAAGTTACGGATTCGTTAAAACAAATACAGTTTGTGTAATCGATTGTCTCCCAGTCCGGTAATTGAGCCCCAGTCCTAATCAACCATGTGAGTGGTTTGCAATCTGTCTCGCTGTATCCAGAGTACAGCACTGCTATTCCGTGTGCCAGTCTGCTTTCTATCGCACATAAAATGTTGACCGGCTATTTTTGAGACAGTTTATCTCGCTAATCACCTCATATAGTAGAGTGACTGTTGTGCTTTCGTTGCTAACGAGGTTTTGCTGAAGCACCGAGAGAGCTCCTCGGTGATATTCATCCCCAAAAACCTGAACCTCTGAACACTCCACATTACGTCACCATTAAGGATAGTGGGGCTTGTTCGAGACTTCTTGCATTTTTGAAGTCGATTACCATTTCTATTGTCCTCTTAATGCCGGTCGAAGTTTAAGGCTCATTCTCTCTATATGCAGATTCATTCGTCTTTGCGATTAGGCCAATCACTGTTGTGTTCTCTGCGACTATGATGACGGAGTTTGTAGCAAGAGCGGGAGTGCAGTCACTGCCGAAGAGAGAGAGAGACAGAGACGTGGGCTCTGTACACACCACAGCGGGGCACCTGTGTTGAACTTTTGGGGATTTGCTGCGGACTTGCTTAGTTTCACAGTTTCGGTACGATTAGTGAGACATCCAAATTCCAGTTACAGGTTGATGTGCCTAGACCTATAGAGCTCCAAAACTTATCTCCAGAAATTCTCCCCAAGTTTGCCCGTCACTGAAGTAAGAGTAATTGGTCTATTACTCCAGGGTTAATTCTGGTACCTTTCTTGAACAAACTAAAGACATTTGTCAGAACCTCCCACCATCTAGTTCTTCGTACCTATACCTGTGGCCAGCGAGGACGCACAGATCATCACCAAAGCTGAAGCAATCTCTTCCCACGCATCCATTAGTAACATGTGCTGTATTCCTTTCCCTATCGGGGACTTATCTATCGTCATGCACTTCAGAATATCCAATGCATCTTCCTTCGAATCCTTGACATGTTGCAGCATATCAGCCTGTTCACGCTGCCCCCACATACACCAAGTTCCCTCTGGGGTTCCTGCTCTGTGGTCAGCGGAGTACTTGCTGAATAGTACTGGTCCACGGCATAAAATCTGTTGGGAACCTCTGCACTGGTGAAGACTGAAGCAACTCATTCATTAACAACCTCCACTACCGCCTCCGACTCCAGGCACATGTTTCTTTCCTCTTGTTTCCTCCATCGCTTCGACGCTCTTGTCCTTTTGTTCCCCTCCTCGCCAATGCACTTATGTCCATTGTTTGGCTCCTTCTTGGCGAATTTGTAACTCCCCAGAACAATCTCTGAAGATCTCTGCTTCGTTGGTCTTAAGCCTGCTTCTTTCTTCCTCGGGAAAAGATATTCCACAGCTCGTTACAGCCGTAACTCCTTCGAGTTAACATCCTTTCCCTACCTCAGTGGGCCAAACCTACACAGAACGCCAAGCAATGACACCCTAAACAACCTTCATATTTCTGTAGAACAAACACGAGGAAATTTGCAGATGCTGGAAATTCAAACAACACACACATAATACGGGTGGAAAACATCAGGCCAAGCGGCATCTTTAGGGAGAAGCACTGTCGACGTCGAAACGTTCCACCAGAACTTTGTGTGTGTTGTTCACATTTCTGTTGGGCTTTCCCCTGAACACACCCGTTTCTAGTTCACATCCACAGGTTCCTGCCTCATAGCATCGTGATGGGTACTCCCCCAAATTAAACACTTCCAATATATTCTGCTCATATCCTTGTCCATGGCTATGTAAGAGTTCAGGGAGTTGTCGTCAGTGTCACCAAAACACTCGCTAGGTCTCGAATATCTTAGTTGAGTTGATTCTCTTCAAGCATCGGCTTTCTAAATTATTTATATTTTTTTCTAAATTAAAAAAAAACTACGTCACTGTTTGCTTGCTTTTTGCGTTACCTCTCTTGTTTATTTATTTCTTATTGTTTATTTTAGTGCTTTTGGACGTATTGCACTATACAGACATTTCACGACATTTACTGGAGATAGTAAACGTGATGCTGGTTCCGAGTCCGATGATGGAAATGAGGAGCCAATGATGATCCATAATATCCACCGCCATTTATTGAGACCTTATTCGGAGCCAGAAAAGCCGATGCCCATTCGGCATTGGTAACATCTGCCACAGAGTTTATTATAGAGATCTTTAGCGTTCAATGTTAACAAGCACGGGGTACTTCAATACATTTCCTGCGTCGTTGTCAATCATGCCTGCGCAATGGGCTGCTGAGTTCATTGTGACTGAAGGACAAAGTTGGAATAAAATGATGAAATTCTTACGGTCAACAATTACTTTGGGCAAATAACGAAGAGTGTTCAAGCTCGTTGTAATATTCAAATGATGTGGGATTGGTTTCAGGATAAATCGTGAGCTGACTCAAAGCTATCATTTGCTTTGAGAGATATGCACCGAGATATCATACAATTAATAACAAATAAAATGAATGTGAAGGAAACAATAGAAAGAGGTGATGTGTCATGACTGGCATTTTAATCCGGAATGCGTGGAACAGGTTTAAAAACTTCCTGATTGTCTACTTTACTAGACGGTGTTATGGACTCAGCTTCCCTGTGGCGCCGACAGAACACAGAATTAGAAACGCCGTCTTGTTTGTTAACTGACTGTAACTAACTCGAGTTACGTGCAACCTTTGTTGCTGTTGTTTTTTTTTAAACTGGGGTATAGATTAAAGTATAAAGGGCAGCGAGATCAGAACGCAGGCGAGTGGCGCATAGTGCAAGGGGTGCAGTACATTTTGTAGAATATCCGAGAAATGGCTCTACCAACAATCCGGCAAGTTGCGACTGTATATTACCCTATTCTCGCAGCTTTCGGTGTTCCTGGTAAGTCGACACATCCACTCTCAAAAATATTGTGGACAGTCTTCCATTAACAGTCATTTCACCTGGTATTCTTTATAGGCGAATCCAATCCAGCGGCGGAGACATGGCGGACTACTGCTGTTGAACGGTCCTTCTACACTCTATACGCTGATGCAGGATCAAGTTCACTGCCACACCGCCCACCCCCGCCGCCTCCAAATTCAGAGAGATCAATCCTCGGTGCTGTTGACCGCTGTCCGCGTAAATTTGATACCGCAGATTGTTGAATTGTTGCGGATTGAAATGTATTTTGTGATCTAACTTTTGGTGAAGGAGCAGTAGAACAGCACGAATTCTGGGAATGTTACGTATTGTAACAACTGCCGCCGATTGTTGAACTCTCTCTCTCTCTCTCTCTCTCTCTCTCTCTCTCTCTCTCTCTCTCTCTCTCTCTCTCTCTCTCTCTCTCTCCCTCTCGCTCACTCGCTCTGTCCCTCTCCTTCCCTACTCCATTTGCAGTTTTCCGATCAAACCTTTAATTGCTTATATGTTTTACCCATACCAGTTGGGAATTATAGTAAATACAGCTAGCACAATGGAGTGTCCAGCTGGAGATTTGAATTAAATTCTCCCTATCACACCTTTAAGATGATAATAAATGTGAGCAAAAATGGCCGATATGTGCAAGTTTAAGAGCTTATTTAATGATTGACGTTTCTGAAACTATTCGAGTGTAACACTTCTGCTCGCCCTGTTTGTAACTCACACTTTGTGTCTCTTCCCCTAGCGAACCTGTTGACAATGGTGGTCCTCTTTCGTGGGAATTGCGGCCTTTCCAAATGTATATCCCACTACATGGTTGCCATGGCAATGGCAGATCTCCTAGTGATGATGGTTTGTGTAATCGGGTATCATATCGTCACGTACCAGATTCCAACATCCTTCCTGTCCTACACATCCGCCTGTAAGGCTGTTGTGTACTTCAATTCAACCAGCCTGCAAACCTCGGTCTGGTACACTGTCCTGTTCACAGGCGATCGGTACGTAGCGATCTGTTGTCAGAAGCTTAAAGCGAAGTATTGCACAGTGAGGACAGCTGCTGCCAGCATTATAACCGTGACGGTCCTGTTGCATTTCCAGAACGTCCCGTATCTATTTGAGTTTAAACCCGTGCGTGTAGTTAAAGGTGTTCAATGGGGCTGTCAGCCGAGCTCGTGGTTCACGACGTCTCCTGTGGGAGTCACATTCTCCTTTCTGCAGAGTATTTTAACGGTTATAATACCTTTTTTTCTGATAGCCCTGTTTAACTGTCTAACGATAAGGCGCATTTTATTAGCCAGTAAAGTGCGCCGCGGACTGCGCGGTCACAGCAGTCAAACACAGAAGGATCCGGAGATGGAAAGCCGCCGGAAATCCATCATTTTACTCTTTACTGTGTCCGGCAGTTTCATTCTGTTGTGGCTGACGGTGACTGGGAGCTCTCTGATCACCGGACCCGCAGGAACCGCGCATTACGACGGCGATTACAACGACTCTGCCTATGTCGCCACTGAAGCCGGCTACATGCTCATGTACCTGAGTTCCTGCACTAATACCTGCATTTATACAGCGACCCAGGCTAAGTTTAGAGAAGAAATGCTGCTAGTGTTAAAATCTCCTTGGACTTTGTTTTCAATATTGGTTAAAAAGCACAGGTAAAGCAAAGCACATGTTCCTAAAGGTCGAATGTTCATTAACCACTAATTCTCCGCATCGGGCATTCGTCATTGGGTCGCAATGTACATCTGGGATTTATGTGTTTAATATTATGGGTATCGCAATTAAATTGACTTGGAATAAAATAACACAACTCCATTTCAGTGCAGGAGCGTCCTTGATAGCGTGACGTAATCAACAATCCAGGTATCTGATCACTCTGTTGATTTCATTCACTCGTTCCGTTTCACATCTGATTTGACACACAGGGCGAATCTGGCCGCAGGGTAACTTGGGTAAGGGTGGAACCATCGCAATAACTTTTACACTAGCAGTGGAGATTCGCTGCAGTCAACCCTGTGACAGAGCCGCCATCTTGTAGATTGCAGCGGGGGATCAATATTGCATAGATTCTGCCCCAGCTCGACTATGGCGATCCATGCTAATCCCCAGAGCCATAATACAGCCCGAATCTCTCTCCACCTTCGTTAACCAAGGGCTATCCAGACACGTTTCCATTATTTTATTGTTATCAACATCCAGCACGTCTGCTGTAGACATAACCACGCACCACTGGGCGAAACCAGATTGTCTTCAGACATGTGTCTGCATGTGCCTGTAGTTTTAGCCACTGCTGACGAGGGAAAAGACAATGCTGTTGGCTATCTGTACAATATACACCTCCTCCTAATTGATAAACTACAAGGAATCCTCACTTCATTTTCTATTTTAAACAATTAAACTTATCCTTATTGTTTATCCCCTTCCTCACAGTCCAGAAACAAACTGGTGAATTTTGATCTACCATTGCTCAGTTCCTACAACATCCTTCCCATGGCGTGACAATCAGAATTGCACCCGTTGCTCTCAGTCTGCTCTGACCAGTGTTCCCTACAGCTGTGAGACTGAGTCGCAATTCTTCCACTCAAAGCCTTGTTGAACAATGCAAGAATAACAAAAAAAAAACACTTTCGCTGTACTGTTCCACTGCATTCAGAGAGGTAAGACCTAGCATTGCAAGGTTATAACTGAAGTCGACCCTGGAAAGGTCTACATATTCTCCCAGAATTTTATTTCATGAAATGCATTAAGTCACACATTGTATCACATACTGTTTTGCAATCAATAAAGGACCCAGCAGCAAATCTACACTCGCCGCTTATTGCCGGCGTCCGGGAAGAGAGAGACACACGCACACTACCATCTGCATCCATTGACCGAGCTAATTGTGTGACTAGTTTGCCAATTCATCTCGGCGTCCCTGTATCTGTCATGGGAGCTTTCTTAGAAACATTACTAAAGTCCATCTAAACTCTATCTACCTTCCTTCTTCGTTAAATCGTCGAGATTATTCCTTTAAAATCACAGTCATATTTTGAGACATGACGTCCCCGTCAGAAGACCACCCTGACTCGTTATTCACTCAGATGAACAGCCTTCGAGCTGTATATACTTAAATTTTGTTAACCAGAATTTCCCCAATGACATTCCCGCACCGATATAAAGAGAACTGTTCTCAATATTCAAGAAATTAAATGATAAGGTGAGCGATGTGGAAACGGTGAAGAAGGTAACAAAAGACGGTTAATAAGGCACGAACGGTAATCGCAGATTGAGGGATAAATTCAAGACAGGTGTTTCAATGTTTTAATGACTAACGGCACAACTAAATCGAGAACGCTGGGTTTATCATGCCATGCATTTGTATCCAAATCATTCCAGGGTCCCCTCCAAATCCTTCCCATGATTCCAGAGTTCTGCACTCTGTCAGTCATGACAGCACAGCCGTCCCTCCACGGCGGACGTCCACCTTCAGCTACCGAGTGAAACTGCTCCAGGACCATCCGTCAGCTCCGTAGCCTGTCCATTCCTTCCACTTTTGAGCATTCTTTCAGTGGAAAATTGGGCTAATACGCTTCCCGACAAAAACTCACCCATCATAATGCTTCAAGCCATATGATAAAGGACACGTAACCCAAAGCGTTGCAGAAGAACGAAACGGGGTAAATAAAGAATAGCCTCCTAGGTAATATCTGGGGAATAGCGATCACACTATGAACTTGGGCGGAAATCCGGGTGGACATATGAAATATAAGCAGAAGCTATTGTTTAATGAGACATTATTACGGCTAGTAGTCCCCTACAAAGAAGTTCTAGCTTTTTCCGCCTCTGAGCTCATTGACGTTATATAAAAATGGCTATTATGAAGCATTTCAAAGAATGGTTTTCCCTGGAACTTCGGGTGAGAAGTCGCAAACTTTCACTACATTTCCTGAGGGATATTCTCCCCGTCACAGTTCCAAATTATCCCGTTCCTTAACCCCTCACCTGGGGAAAAACCCCGCTGTGTCCTTTCAATTGTATCCTGTCCACAGTGCGTAAGTTTGATTCAGTTCATTTCTGTCTCTTGTATTCACTCCATGGTTCTCCTCAGCTCCGCCCTCCTGCATCCATTCCCCACCGTCATACTTCTCCTTTGAAGTTTTATTCCATTCTCACAGTTTCCATGTCTCTGCTGTTCTTTTCCAATGTTGGGAGATTCTCCACACAGCTTTCTCTGAAGTTCCGACCTTCTGCCAATGTAGAGAAATTCTGTTCTGCACCTCAGTTATTTCCTCTGCATGTTCTCCCCACACCCCTTCCAAATTCAGCACGGTGAGATTGGCCTGGTCTCAATCCTCTTCAATTTCTACTAGACAGCAACATTTTACCAACCTTCACAACTCCTTTTCTTTTCGCTTCCACTCCACGTCTTTCTGCATTGTGAAGGGAACATTCTTTACCTGATTTTCTGAACTATTCGGCCCTTGCCACCATTATGTCCTGGTCCTGAATGAGGCACATCGAGTGTGATCCAGGTACATGGAGCTGAGCAAAATAGAGGGCTGTACGCTAGGGAAATACTAGGCAGTCTCTGGAGTAGCTTACATGGTCAGCACAACATTGTGGGCCGAAGGACCTGCAATACGCTTCAAATTTCTGTGTTTTCGGTTCATAGAGTTTTTCTCTCCATCGAGAGGAATCAGTGATTGAGTGGTACATCTGTTATTTTTGTGTACTTCGTTGAAAATTTATAGACACTTTCCCGGTGATTTGGAAAAACGACAGGCGGATGAGTAACCGCTCTGCTTATTGTCAACCTTTTTTGTTCCTGCCACTTTAATTTCCTATTCCGTTTAAAAATTCAGATCTTTGTCTGTCTGTGTGTATGCACTGATATACAGGTAAAACACTCTGGTTTCCTTGGTTGCGTAAGTCAAAGGAAGACACTCTCAATTCCCTCCAAACTCGTGAGATTGAGACGGCCCGAGCCCACCTTAAACCCCAGTTTGTGTGAATGCTGTGTAATTTTCTGCCATGTTACAAATAACAGACAGTACAGTGCATACGATTAACGAAATTATATTTATGAATCTTAACTTAATTAAAAGGTTAGTAAAGAATAACCAAAATAAAAAGCCCAATCCAAATTAAACAGTCATGCATGCACAATTTGGAACTAATCTGGAACTTCTCTGTCACTCACGCACTGGGTCCTCAGTCAACGAAAAAAACACACACCACCTTCCGAACGTCGCTCGCAATTCATCTCGAATAAACGGGTCTCCCGCCGGATCGTATTCTACGACCGGTCCTCCCCAGCGTCTTCTCTCCTCATCTCCTCGCGAACAAAAGCCCAAGACCAACTTTAGTGTCCCCCACCAGAGAAACCTCCCTTTAATTCGACCATTCGATTGGATTGCTCACATTTCTCCTCATCTCTTATGTTCAAACACAAGCCAGTCAAGCTGAGTTCCAGCTGCTTTTACAGAATTGCCAATATGAAACACATGCAGCATAACAGAAAAAGTAGGAGCCAGGGCATTACTCTCCACACAACAACATAGCCATGTCCTTATGACTTGGATATAATTTGTCATCTCATATTAAAAACACTGCGATCAATGGGATTTCGTGACGTCAGCAACTCCAATCCATTTGTAAAGTGCAGTGACATATCTGACTTGAGGGATCTTCGCTGCACTCTGTTACCCTGCCGCTACAAAGACCGGCCTAACTGGGGTCTCCTCCTTATCCAATCAACTACTCCTTCAGTTTCAGACACTCCTTGGGACACCTCTAGTGTACATGACGAGGCTTCCCCCGGTCTATCACTCGGGCTTTCCTGCAAACCGGATCGCTCTGCTCAGCTTCATCCCCAGTTACTGTGGAGCATACTCCCGCTTCACCCCTTCCTGGTCCAGCTGCAAGCCTGCCTGAGCACTGCTAATTCTGCCAACAGCCCCCCCCCCACCCCCATGTCACCTGCCTCAGCGAGAGTAAGGTTGGGAATCTCTTCCTCAATTTTTGGAGAGTTGGCGAAAGGCATCATATACCACAACCCCTTTTCCTCACCCTCCGAGTCTTTCAGTCTCTCCACGTTGCCGCAGAGTACTCTTACTAGGCGTAGGGTCCAGGCCAGGTCCTGGGTTAGCATACACCTCTTGCCCCAGAGGTAGAAGGTGGTTCCGATGCAGAATCCTGACAGGTCCATTCCCATCCTCTGGTACACCCAGAAAACTGGTAAGTTTGGCGTTGGACTCTCCATCACACATGGCGTAGCCGCCCAGCGATCAGACAAATTATGCTTCGCTGGTAGCCCCAAATTCATTATGAGGACTCGGTCTTCAGGCATACATTGGGAGAACCCAACTTTTTGATCATAACTCCTCTTATTTCTTTGATTCTGCTTGGTCGCCGAGACCTCAGCAAAAAATATGTCTTATTCAGCTCCCTTCTCCCTTCGGACACACACTTCCGATAAGTCCTCTGCGGTAGATCTTCCTTGCCAGTCTCAAAACAGAGATTCACGGGCAGACGCTCCTCGCGCCCAAACATTAGGTAATATGGCGAGTACCCAATAGCTTTATTTCGGTTACAGTTATCGCAGTGGACCAGATGCCGAATATATTGACTCCACTTGTTGTTTTTGCTGATCACCAAGGTTCCGAGCATGTCTGGCAAGGTCCACTTAAACCTATAGGGCAAGGGATCACCCTGCGGGTGACAGGACGTATTTCTCGGCTCCAAGTATTCATAGTAACTCATGTATGAGCCTACTCTCGAAATCCCGTCCCTGATGACTATGTATCCTCCTAGGGAGGCCTTAATAAATGAAGTACTTCTCCCATTACACCTTGGCCACTGTGCAGGTACTCTGATCCTTGGTACGGAAGGCATACGCATATCTAATGTATTGATCCGTGATAGCTAAGACATTCAGTATGCTGCCGGCATCTGGCTCTATTGACAGGAAATCCATACTCATGAGGTCAAGGGTCCCCGTCCTCTGCAAGTGGGACAACAGAGCGGACCGCGTAGGCAACGTCTCCCTCTGTATACATCGAAAGGGCGACTTGCAGTACTCTTCGACCTCCGGCTTCATTCGGGGCCAGTGGAACCCGTCACTGAACAAGCCAGAGGTCTATCACACCCCGAATGACCAGAATCATCATGAAGCGACTTCAACACAATCCTCTCATACTTCTGAGGCAGAACCAGCTGGGAACGCCGAGGCTGGTGGGGAACCGACTTGACCCTCTATTGGATCTGGTTTCTCAACTGCAGTCTGGGCTAATCATTCAGTAGTAGAGACACAGCGGAATATTTCATTTTGTCTGCTTAGCTCATGTCCCCTTTCGCAACCGCTGATGAAATGCAACCAATGTTCAGGTCATCACGCTCAGCGGCCGCCACTTTCCCATGGCTGAATTCTGGCAAACGCTTTCTCCTCACAGCAGTCAGGTTACGGTAAGCTTTTGGAATGACACCATCAGCACCTCAGAAGTGATCTTCCGCTCGATCCTCTCCTTGCCTTTTCTCTGCCTTCCCTGAGAGAGAAAACTGGCACATGCTTTGACTCGCTCTCCCACTCTCCCTCCCCGTCCAGCCCTTCTTGCGCACGTCCGGAAAGCGCATTGGCAACAATGTTCCTACTTCCCGGCCGGTACTTCAGGCTGACATCACAGGCAGACAACGCCGCCAACCACCGAAGGCCTGTTGCAGCTGATTCCGCCGAGATCAGGCTATAAGTTCGGGGATTGTTGTCCGTCTTCCCCTCAAACGGTACCATATAGATACTCAAAGCTTATCCACCACAGCCAATTTCAATGCCAGGAACTCCAACTTGTGTGTGGGGTAGTTTTGCACAGAAGGTGACAGACACCGGGTGACAAACGCGACAGGGCCAAACCCTGTGCCCTAATCCTGAAACAGAACATCGCCTAAACCTTATCTGATGGCATCTCCCATCCAGCCACTGTTGAATCCATTCTCCTACTGCAATATTAATACCTAACGACTGAACCTTTCTAACTAACCTTCTGTGTGGAACCTTTTCAAAGGCCTTACTGAAGTCTATATAGACAACATCTACTGCGTTATCCTCGTCAACTTTCGTAGTATCCTCTTCAAAAAGTGCAATAAGATTTGTCAAACATGACCTTCCACGCACAAATCCATGTTGACTGTTCCTGTCTATCCGAATTAATTATATATACCATCTCTAAGAATACTTTCCATTAATTTACCCACCACTGACGTCAAACTGTCAGGCCTATAATTGCTAGGTTTACTCTTATAAGCCTTTTTAAACAATGGGACCACATGAGCAATATGCCAATCCTCCGGCACCATTCCCGTTTCTAATGACATTTGTAATATTACTGACAGAGGCCCCTACACTAACTTCCCTCAAGGTCCTAGGGAATATCCTGTCAGGACTCAGAGATTTACTCAATTTTTGATTCCTTAAAAGCTCCTGTACTTACTCATCTTTAATCATCATAGTTTCCATAACTTCCCTACTTGTTTCCCTTACCTTACACAATTCAATATCCCTCTTCTTAGTGAAATTGTTCAAAATCTTCCACGTCTCTTTTGGCTCCACACATAGCTTTCCACGCTGATTCTCTAAGGGACCAATTTTATCCCTCACTATCCCTTTGCTAGTAATATAACTGAAGAAACCCTTCGGATTTATTTTCGCCTTAGTTGCCAAAACAATCTCGTATCTTCTTTTAGATTTTCTAATTTCTTTCTTAAAATTCTTCTTACATTCTTTATATTCCTAAAGCACCTCATTTACTCCATGCTGCCAATATGTATTGTAGCTATCTCTCTTATTCCGAACCAAGTTTCCAATATCCCTTCAAAACTATGGCTCCCTCGAACTTTTAACCTTTCCTTTCAACCTAACAGGAACATAAAGTTTCTGTACTCTCAAAATGTCACCTTTAAATGACCACCATTTCTCTATTACATCCTTCCCATGCAACAAATTGTCCCACTCCACTTCTGTTAAATCCTTTCGCATCTTCTCAAAGTTAGCGTTTCTCCAATCAAAAATCTCTACCCTGGGTGGAGTCCTATCTTACTCCTTAATTATATTGAAACTAATGGCATTGTGATCACTGGACCCGAAGTGCTCCCCAACACATACCTCCGTCACCTGACCTATTTAATTCCCTAACAGAAGAATCAACACTCTCCCTTCTCTAGTCGGTACTGCTATGTATCGCTGCAAAAAACTACCCTGCACACATTTTACAAACTCCAAACCGTCCATCCCTTTTACAGTATGAGCTTCCCAGTTTATGTGTGGAAAAGTAAAATCTCCCACAATCACAACCCTGTGCTTATTACAAATTTCTGCTACCTCCTTGCAAATTTGCTCCTCCAATTCTCGCTCCCCAATAGTTGGTCCTAAATACACCCCTATAAGTGTTACAACACCTTTCCCATTCCTCAATTCCACCCAAATAGTCTCCCTAGACGAGCCCTCTAATCGCTCCTGCCAGAGCACAGCTGTAATTAATTTCTCTGACAAGCAACGCAATACCTCCCCCTCTTGTCCCTCTGATTCTAACATACTTGAAACTAAGAAATCCAGGAATATTTAGTTGCTAATCACACCCCTCCTGCAACCATGTTTCACTAATAGCTACAACATCATATTTCCAGGTATCAATCCATGTTCTAAGCTCACCCACCTTCCTTTCTTACAATGCTCCTAGCATTAAAATAAATGCATTTAACAAATTCTCCACCTCTTCCTCTCTGTTTATCTCGAACTGTACAAAGAACTTTATGCGTCTTCTTTTTCTTCCTTCTCCCATACATCTGTTCCTACACTGTGGATCCGCTCCCACTCCCCCCACCCCCGTATCTAGTTTAAATCCACCGGAGCCTCTCTAGCAATCCTACCTTCAAGAATATTTTTTCCTCCAGTTCAGATGTAAACCATGCCGCCGGAACAGGTCCCACCTTCCCTGGAAAACTGCCCAATTGATCATAATGTTCTGTATTTTGCAGCATCACCTCCTCTGGCACAGCTACCAGATAACCCCTTAACAAAACCAGCTTCCTTTAAGAGCTTATCAATCTTTTTGGGCTCAGCTGCTTTTACCCTGATCCCCAACAGATTACAGTACAGAATAGAAGCTGGCCACCACTGAGTTGTAGAACATTTGCAGTATAGTACTGCAGACGTTGAATGACCAGCGCCTCCTGAGGAAGTTCATCCGTCTTTGTCCCTTCTTGCACAAAGCCTCTGTACTTATAGTCCAGTCAGGTTTATTGTCCAGGAGATTTGCCAGATATTTGTAGGACCAGGCGACTTCCACATCTATCCCCTTGATTGAGATGGGAGTGCAGGGCGTCTTCACCTTCCACAACTCTAACACCAACTCTTTGGTCTGAGTGCTTTGAGCAGCAGGTGATTCTGCCCACTCCACTCAACAAAGTTCTCCACCACTCTTCTATACTCACCCTCTTAATCCCGTCTGATACAGACCAGAACGGACGAATCGGTAGGTGGCAGGCCTCCGAGCTGTATCAGGAAGTCGGAGGTTGTCGGTGAACAGAAGTGCGGACTGACATTCCCCTTAGTTGCTTCTGTGCCTCCAACCACAGTTCTTGATACACAGCTCTGTAATCTCACTTATTGATGCCATCTGGACAGTTCGTCAGCAAAACAGGACACTCGTGGAATATCTACCTGCATTTCCGTAAGCTTACACGCTAGCAAAGCAGGACGGATGGTGTTAGAAGCACGGAGACATCAAAGAACATGACTTGCACACTGCTGCCTGGCTCGTCCAGATGGGTGAAAACTCCTTGGAGCAGAAAAATAATGGAGTACTCGACTCCAACATGTGGTCTTTAAGCGAAATGCAATGGGTCCAGTGATGGATTCGCGATGGTCCGGGGTGTGTCAGAAGCCATCTTTCAAATGATTTCATAACATGGGGGTTAAGTGCCATTGCACTATAGACTTTGGGCGTGAGCCAGTCCTCAACGGTGAATCCGAAATGAGGAGGGTCATCATCTTTAAATTCCTCGGAGTTATCAGTTCCGAAAATCTGTCCTGGGCACAGCATGTTAGTGTCTTTAAAATTAAAGCACGGCAGCCACGAAGGATATTCTTTATTCTCGCTGTTGCCATCAGGAAGACGGTACCGGAGCCCCAAGACTCAAACGACTTGTTTCAAGAGTAGTTCTTCACTCTACTTCACTTTCCCATCTCTGAACTGTTCCCCAAACCGACGGATCTACTTTCAATGACTCTACAGCTGATGTTCTCAATAGCTGTTGTTTATTACTTATTGACGATTGTGATGATGTTGATAATGATGACGATGATGATGACGATGATGATGATGATGATGATGATGATGATGATGATGATGATGATGATGATGATGATGATGATGATAATGATTATTATTTGTTGTGTATCTGCGTGATTTATAGTCTTCTGCACATTGTTTGTGTTATGAGTGATGAACAGACCTGATGGAAAAGGGGTGCAGAGTTAATCATTACCCCCCTGAGAACTATGAAGTATTGCGGTTGCTATGCTGCTACTGAGAGAGACAGAGATGAAGCCCAGGTAAGAACTTTTCCTGCAGATAAGAGGGAGAGAGATACTGTTGATTTATTGTATTTTGACTCTTCCTGGATTATTTACGTTTCACTTCAAGGACTTTACTTTGCTTGTTTACATTCCTCATCAGACAGCAGGAGTGGCCTGATTTGATGGACACAGTCATTCAGAGTTGATGGATAGCTGAGACCCCGTTAGTAGGGATAAAAGACAGGTCTGGAGAGACCCATCAGCCACACCAGTGGACACTGACTGAGTGTTGTGAACCCACAGAAAGGTGAGAGTTTCGGAGACCGAATCAGGAGATCGGTCAATGAAGCTCACAGTGTAACGGCAGGGCCGGTGGGGATTTGTGTGTGTGTCCACTCATGCCAGAGTGACGAGTCCACCACAGAAGAACGGTCTAGCTGAAGGACGGAAGGGTCATAACTGAATGGCCACAACGGCACGACGGGTGAAGAAAGCCATAGAATGTTTGCCTGCCGCAGCTGTTCCATCTCTCGCTCTCTCTCTCTCTCCAACGATTACAACACAACAACCATAACTACCTCAGCATGTATGAACTGAACTGAACTTTATACTTTTCTATGACAATTCATTTACCCCTAGACATCGATAGAGCTCGTTTATTATTGCTTATTATAATTCCTACACTTTTAGTTTTATTACTACTAACTTGTTTTATATGTATATTTGCATTTTCGATTCTGTATTATGTAGTTTGCTAATAAACACCTTCAGTTTTGGTACCACCAGACTCCAACGGATTCTTCTTTCTCTACTGGTCTGACACCTAGTTACGGGGTACGTAACAGTTGTATGACTGTCCGGTTTTGTCGGGTCTTTCAATGATTGCATTGCGTTTCCTAAACCTATGTGTATACCCACATGAAAACGAATCTCACGATTGTATATGGGGACATATATGAACTAGAATAAAAAATGTTCTTTGACCTTTATGCTTCCAACGTTGTGCACTGCGTTCTGTTCACAATTTTGCCTCCTCTATATCGGAGAAGTGAAAGACAGGTAAACATATGGCTTTACGAATCATCTGCGCCTGATACATCTGAATTATCCCGATTTCTGTTGCATACTGCTTATCTCAATAATCCACTATCTCCTGAGCCCGTCTGTCTGCAACTCTTGGACTTTTGAAGCGACACCCAACACAGCTTCATGTAGAACTCCCCACTTTACTGTTCGGAGACTCCATATTTAAAGAGATATCTTCAAATTATGTGTCCGTTATTTCTCCTTGTATCGTTACTGATTATTTATACAGACCATTCTCTTCCATTTCATTCTCCTTTTTAAAGTCTAGTACCGAATTTCTATTACATTTCATCAAGCGAAGCTCAAAGCATCATCTTGAATTGGCACTTGCTTTCTCAGATTACCCTAGACAAAGTGTTGAACTCCAAGGAAAAGTAAAGCTTAATTCCTTAGAAATATGTAGACGGCATATGATAAATAAACCAGTTCACACGATACTAAAAGGATACCAAGGCACCGGATGCAGCACATGCTCCGACCCTTCAAAATATTGTGGCAAAATATTGAACTGGGGTGTTACAAAACTGACCGCACCCTTGGGCAAGCTGTTATAAGAGAGCCACAGAACTGGCATCTGCTCGGGAACATCGAACATTACAGTTGTAAATCCTGTCAGTTACCGCCCTGTCTAATTCTGATCGGATTCGAATTCTAATTCGGATGGATGGGAAGCAATATGCGCAAAATGGCTATGTTTGTGTTCCCTCAATGCCACACAGCTCCATTCGGCATTGCAGTCATTGGACATCAACATGAACATATTCCAAAATATGCAGTCATTCATGGAACAAAGGAATATATCAGTGGTTTGAAGTGTTTGTTATCCGACCCCGATGCTCAACATTGCACACTCAAAGTGCTGAAGGAACTCAGCAGACGAGGTAGCATGAAAAGCAATAACTTCGACGATTCCGGCAGAGCCCGTTCTCCTGGACACATGATACCATACATCGTACATCGAATGTCTTTACGGTGTCTAAACCCGACAGTGCACCTTACGTCAACCAAGTTCGGGTACTTTATCATTGACCTTCCGCCGACCGGGGCCGAATTAGACACTTTCCCCAGTAAATGCTCACTGTTCGATTAATTTTCCAAATCCTTAGAAATGAAGTAGAACAGATCCACTCAGTCAATGCATGATTATTGGGAATATAGCGTAGTACGATATATAGGCATATACATAATAAAACATTGGAGCAAAGAATCGCGCGAGAAGATTCACGGCAGCAGTCGGAGGAACACTGCACCTTACGAAGGAGGTTGTCAAGAGAACGTTCATGAGCCTGAGGGCTTAGGTCATTATTGAAATCGCAAAGCCTCTCTGGACGTCATTCAACATTGTAGAATTTAGAAGACTAAGGCCTGATAGGGAGAAATGTCAAAGAGGAAGGGACACTGAATGATAGCTGAAGTCAACCATTTCTGTGACAATGAATAACAATCTCTATGAAGACTCTCGAATGGAGGCACAGCAGCAGTGAATATCGGAATTTGAAGATGTTGCAATTTCGAAAGACAAACATCAGAACGCTGACAATTAACTCAACAGCTGCAGCTGGATTCGTCCAAGAAATAGGCATCGCCACATTTTCTGTTGCGTTCTCTAAGAATAGCCCACAAAGATATCGGGGTTCATTGCTCCATGAAAGTGTCCACACAGGCCGATAAGGTGGTTAGGAAGGATTATGAAATGATTGCTTATGTTATTCGAGGCACTGAGTTCAGAAGTCAAGAGCATATATTGATATATTGCAATGTAATAAAACTCAGCTTGGGCTCTATTTGGAGTATTGCTTACAATTCTGGTCAGCCCATTGCAGGGAAAGATGTTGAGGCTTTGGAAATGACGTAGAATAGCTTTAACAGGATCCGGGACAATATAGTTGTTTACTTTGTAGCGGCGGAGGTGTACGGAAGATCTGATAGAGATTTATACAATTATTCGAGGAGCAGAGAGAGTACACAAACAGCATCTTTGTTTTTTTTTCCGCAGGACAAAATCTCGAATAGTATTGAAATGAGAGTAGGCGGGGTGCGGTATGTTCAAAGAGGATGTGAGCGATATGTTTTTATTTAGTCACGAAGTAGTGGATGTCCGGATTTCTCTGTCTGGAATGGTGTTAGAGACAAATACATTCGAGGTTTAGAAGGGATGTTTAGATGACAGGAGGACTTAGATTTCGGGGTGTTGACGTTTCAGCACGTCCGGCAGAACATTTTGGCCGAAGGGCCTTGTCAAATACTGTACCTTTCTTTGTTCTATGCAGATTTTACCCTGGAGAGTACGTATCTGTATTTGCCCATACACAGGATAAAAAATCATAAGGCATATTGAAATTTAGTATTTTTTCCCAGATTTGAGTGATCTTAAATTGTGCAACATAATGCGCGGGTCAGATCGGAAAGAATTGAAGATGACCCTACATTTCATATTGACTTAACAATCGCCAAAACATGATGTAACGAAGAATACAAGTAAAAAGTAGAAATACATTTTGAATTGTGCTTGCAGAAGGAAGGCTTGCCGTCATAGTGGTGGAACGAATCTAAATGGGAAATGGTTAATTATATACATCTAAAGCTTGTGTAAAAGTAAGATGTTTGATTACGAAGTTTCGAAAGGATAGGAAGATAATTGGTCGTACTGATAATGATCAGGAAACTGTCGGGTTACGGATACGAAAAGATAAGCTGGTAAATTGTGTGGTTCAACATGGTTGTAAATTAATCGCAAGGTGGTGTATTTGAGGTTTGTATGAGGGTAGGACATATTGCCATGAATGTTGCAGCGTTAAGGAATAAGGAGCACAAAGCGAACATTGTTTATCAGTTCATCAACCCCTGATGGATTTAGTGCAACTTTGATACAGGTAGTTAAAGAGCGTATGCACGATGCTTACTGTCATTAAGGCATGTACACAGAAAGGAAACTTTTGAAATAATTTGTAAGCTGGAGTTAGGTAGGTTGTACACATTGCGTGAAATGGGCGAGATGGGTTTAGAGAACTGTGACATTGCCGTTTAATCTGTCAATGATTCTATGTTTCTATTTGTCGGGATGTTGTTAGTCAGAGGAGGCAGTCGCCGCGCGACCATAATGTTTACCATGATTTTCAATGAAACAGCTGGGCAATACTGTGTACAGTAACAATCGTACTGAAGAGCTGCGTTTGCTGCGGAAAGGGAGCAACTGAAATTCATCAATGTGTTTCCTTTGCATGAAATTTCTGAGTACTTCTTCGAAAATGATCGGTTGCTGCTCGATTAGAATCGCCGGATGTGTATAGAACTTTGAAAAGCATCGATCATAACGAAGGAAAAAAAAGAAACAATTTTTCCACATTGTCAAATTCTGTGAGTCTAGGCTCTCTGAGAAACTTAAGAATTAAATTAGGAAACCCAGAGGGAGCGTTGAGAAGGCCTTGGTGAGCGGGATTAAGGGAAACCCCAACACATTCTTCATGTACGTAAAGAGCAAGAGGATGAGAATTGGACTAATCAGGTCCGATAGTTGAAACGTGTGCATGGAATCGGAGGTTAGCGGAAGTACTTCATGAACACTTTGCTTCAGTACTTGCCAGGGAAAAAAAACATCAAGAAAGGGATGTGCTGGAGATTTAGAAAAACATTAAGCTGTGGAGGTCACGGTGACCGGATAAGATATAACTCAGTCTACGGTGGAAAACCAGAGAAGAGATGTCTATGGTCTATATTAAAATCTGCCTCCAAGTACCCCAAAACAATTCCTTAACAATCGTCCCCAACTTCTACCAACTACTGAGTTCACACTAACTAGCCTATCAGTTCTTTTCTTCTGTTCCCCGTCCTTTCTTGAATGGAGTGACATTTCCAGTACTCGGGAACCGTTCCAGTATCCAGCGCTTCTTTAAAAATCGTTAGTAATTCATCAACAACCTCTTCAGCTAACTCCTTCAGAACAATGAAGTGTACACTATCTGCTCGACGTAGACTGGGAGACCATTTCGCTAAACACCTACCCTCGGTCCGCCAGAGAAAGCAGGATATCCCAGTGGCCACACAGTTCAATTCCACGTTTTATTTCCATTCTCATATGTCTATCCACGGCCTCCTCTACTGTCAAGATGAAGCAACTCTCTGGTTGGAGGAACAACAACATATATACCGTCCGGGTAGCCTCCAACAAGATGGCATGAACATTGACTTCACTAACTTCCGTTAATGCCCCTCCTTCCCTTCTTACCCCATCCATGATTTATTTTTATATTTCCCCACTTCCCCCCTCCTTTTTTTCTTCTCTCTGCCCATCACTCTGCCTGTTCTCCATCTACATCTGGTGCTCCCCTCCCCCTATCTTTCTCCGTCGGCCTCCCGTCCCATGATCCTTTCCGTTCTCCAGCTCTGCATCCCTTCTGCCAATCACCTTCTCAGCTCTTAGCTTCAACCCAACCCCTCAGATCTTCTTCCATCATTTCGCATTTTCCGCTCCCGCTCCTACTTTCAAAACTCTTACTATCTTTTCGTTCAGTTATTCCTGACGAAGTGTCTCGGCCCGAAACGTGGACAGTGCTTTTTCCTATAGATACTGCCTGGCCTGCTGCTTTCCACCAACATTTTGTGTGTGTTACTATCTGCTCTATATGGATTCCCTAATTTCAGTCCCCAATGGGAATTATATACAGAAGCCTACACAGTAGTAAAACTGATGGCATGAACCTCGATTTATTGAACTTCTGATAATGACCCTACCTCCCCCCACTCTTTCAAGATATCCCATTCCCATTTCCCTCTCTCACCTTACACCTTGCCTGCTACACACATCACTCTGATGGATTCTCCACCACACCAACCTCTTCCCTTTTTCCAAGGCACTCTTCACTGTCCTATCACATTCTAGCATCTCCAGCCCTTTGTCTCTTTCGCAAACCGCGTTCCCAGCTCTTTACTGCACACCCCACCTCCTGGTTTCACCAATCACGTACTAACTAGTATTTATTGCAGTCCTCCCTCCACCTTTTTACTCTGACCTCATCTTTTTTCTCCAGTGCTGAAAAAGAGTCTCGGCCCGAAAACACCGGCTGTTTACTCATTTCCTTCAGCACTGCCTGGCTGCTGAAACACTCAAGCATTTTGTGTGGGTTGATAAGAACACAACACAAAAAAAGTAGATTTAGGGTATTTGGTCTTAGTGACAATATTGTCATTCCATTATGGCTGAATCATTATCCATCTCAATCCCATTCTCCGCTGCTCCCAGTAACATTTGAAGTACCTGTAAAGTTCCATTTTAAATATATCAAATGACTGGGCTTCCACACTCTGTTGTAGCAATGAATTCCACTGATTCGCTACCCCGGGGTTAAACAAAACAACCCTCTTCATCTGTGTTCTAAATGGACGACCCTTCATTGTAAGACATTGTCCTCTGGAACGAGACTTAACGACCAAAGAAAACATTCTTCCCATGCCAACTCAGACGTTTCAGTACTCAATAGTTTTAAGGGAGATCCCAGTTCATTCTTCAAATTGCCAGGGAGTATAGACCCAGAAGCAAAAAACGCTATACAAATGTTAACACTGTCAATCTGAGAAAAAATCCTCTGAAACTTTTTGGACCCTCTCCAATGCCAGCGTATTTGTTCTTAGATAGGATGCCCAAAACTGCTCATAATATTCCAAGCGAGACCGTAATATCAAACATAGAATCATTTTTTAAAAAAGCACAATAGAGGCCCTTCGGCCCACAATGCAAATTCGCCGTTCAGGATATCGTGGACGCGATCAGAAACTTCCCGTGTCCTGCCACCTGGAATTCAAACTACCACTAAACTCCTGTCTGACCCCCTAAATATAGAGTCCCCTATCACTGTTTCTATCCCCTTCCTTTTCCTACTCTGCAGAGCCACAGGACCAGACTCTGCCAGAGACGCAGCCACTGTTTCTTCCCCAAGTAGTTCCCTCGCCCAAACATATTCAAACAGGAGAACGTTTAGTTATGGGGGACAGCCATAGCGGTACTCTCTAGCATCTGAATCTTGCCCTTCCCTCTCCTGAATGTTAGCAATTCATCTGTCTCTCGATGACCCGATGTAACTACTTGCCTGTAGCTCTTCTCTATCACCTCTTCACTTTCCCTGACCAGACGAGCTGCATCTCCAGTTTTCTAACCCGGTTCCTACGGAACTGAAGCTGAACGCAAACAGCTCAGATGTGGCCCTCTGTGAGGCTGGGAGTCTCCACGACATCCCACATCCAACACCCAGTAGAGAACAACGGCATCACAGACATGCTTCCTATTCCTATTTCTCACATATAACTTAGCTCGCCTTGAACCGTTATCACCGATGTTCCGCTGAGCCAAAGCCCTCCTACTCTGACCCCCTTTATTCAGACGTCCGCACCTCCGACGTCCGCTCTTTTAAGATGTGTTTTTAAATTCTTCCCGCCGGTCCAATTTGGTGACGTCCAAGCGCCTGCGCAGTCCTGCCTCGATCACGGCCTTATAAATATACAACATGGCATCTTTGTTCTCATATTCGATTCGTCTCTAATTAAATGTTGAGATTGTATTTGCCTTTCCTAACAGCGACTTTAGGGACTCCTGCATGAGGAGTCTCTCTGCACCTCTGATGAGTTTTTTTTGTTTTTTTTTAATTTGCTCTCGATTTAAAATACGGTCAAGGACTTTAGTCTTTCTGATAAACTCCATAACCATACAGTGCCCTATGATACAGCTGCTTTGTCTTTGCCCAATCTGTCTAATCTCTTTTGCACAGTGTAACTGCTCCATAGCCCGTTTGCATGTCATCGGCAAACTTGGCGACAAGGGCATCGTTTCATTGACAGATAATGTGAAATGAAGGAGTCCCACAGAAATGCGGTGTGACATATACGATTTTCCAGTCCATAAACCCATAATTCCAAAAGGCATAAGAGCAGAGCCCAAACTAGTCTGTTTCGCCGTTCAATCATGGCTGAAGTTTTGTTCCCGCCCTTAGCCCCAATCCCGGCCTTCTCCCGCAACCGTTCACTCCGTTTGAAGTCAATGAAGAAACTGTCAAGCTCTGCTGTAAATTCACCAAAAGTCCTGGTGTCCATAGATGTCTACAGGAGTACATGAGCAACATGGCAATCCTGTACTCTACTCATCTGTCTCTCTACCAACTTGTCTGTCCATCTGATTATCGGACTACCTGTTTTCTCTCTCTCCTTCGCTCTCTCTCTCTCTCTCTCTCTCTCTCTCTCTCTCTCTCTCTCTCTCTCTCTCTCTCTCTCTCTCTCTCTCTCTCTCTCTCTCTCTCTCTCTCTCACACACACACACACACACACAAACACACACATCTCACATTGTATCTGACGCTTGACTGTCTTTCATTCATTTCCAGCCGTCTTGCATCTAACCATCTCCCATGTTTTGAGTACTATTTTCTAACTATTTATCCTCGCTGACCATTTATTTGCAGACTGCATTCCCGGCTCCATATCCTTACAGTCATCGCCTGATATCCTAGGCGATACATTCGGTACCCGGGCGTATTGTTTCAATCGGCCGGTAGCTCCGAGAATGTGTGTGCGTGTATGTTTATCTGTATGTATGTGTGTGTGGGTGTGTGTGGGTGGGTGAATGGGTGTGGCTTGGAGTGAGTTAAAGAACTGAAGGATAGTTGAAAATGGGTAACTGCACGGAGAGAAGTTGGGGGTCGGTTCGTGTCGGTGAACAGATTTTACAGATGAAAAATTAGCTACAAAACGTGAAATCTGCAATCAGTGTGCACGCTGACAAAGCTCAGCCCTTGTAATTAGAGCACCGGCAGTATTTTCACCAGATGAATAATGTCTAAGAATTTTCCTTTATTTGACTTTAATCAGCCCAGTATTTACATGAGAGACAATGGTATTGAAATAAAGTGTTTGTTCGAGTAACTGTAACAAATGAAATTAGTCAGTAGTATCTCTGGGGACTCATCCTCTGTATAAATCAGAGCCGTTTTAAATGCATCAGATCAGAGTGTCCGCCACAGCTGTGAAGTCAGGAGCAACAGAAGTCAGAACAATGGTATATCGAGTCCTCTGGCAGATACGAAAAGTCTACCATCCATTTATTTCAGCATTTGGAATTCCAGGTAAGCCGCAGTGTCTACTGCCGTTGGAGGAAATTGAAACTTAGATCCAATGTTGTGACTGTTTTTGTCGCTGGTTTCTACAGCCACGTGTCCAGTCCCAGTATTATAATCTTCATGAATGGGATGACTGTGGATTCTATCAATGTTCTGTTGTAAGGTGAGTGACGTGGCAAATTCAGAAATAGGAAACAAACAGGAAGATTCTGGAAGAACTAATCCTCAAGGGACTTATATAGAAAGAGAAGTGAGAACAGTTCTGCGACACTTTAACTGTTTTTTCCACGTATTTTGTTTTTCTTTTACTGAATGAGTGTTTCAACCATTTCCTGTTACTGTTCTGCCCTTTGGCTATTCTGTCACTGACGTGGAGCGATACGGAAGATGATGATTCTCCAACGGATGAATCCCGCCGTCAGCGCCCGGATTTACTCCTTTCATTCATAAGAGACGCGGAAGACGCCGGTGGTAAATAATCCAGTATTGTCGCCGAGGAGCCTTTAGTTTTCCGTTTCAACTTCACGTTTCAGTCATCAGCAAAGAATAGATATTGAGATAATATTGACCCCATTTTACTGTGTAAACTCCATCTCTGTCTCCAGGCAGCTATACGCCTTCCATCGACCCCTAAACCGCGAAAAGCAACGATACAGTGAAATATTGAAGCATCCTCTCAAAAGCTGCATTGGCTTCTGTTCTGGAATTTCTCAACTTGCTCTTCCCTATGTCTCTTCCAGCGAACTTGATGGCGATTTTGATCCTGTCCCGGGGAACGTGCGGTCTCTCCAAATGTGTCACTCGCTACCTGGTGGGCATGGCCGTGGCCGATCTCCTGGTCGTTATTTCCGATCCGCTGATGAGGTGGACTGCTGGGATTTATTTTCCCCGGTCATTCCTGTTCATCACTCCCGTGTGCAAAATCGGAGCATGGTTGATTTTTGCAAGCACTGCGACCTCTGTCTGGCTGACTGTCGCTTTCACCATCGATCGATTTGTGGCTATTTGCTGTGAGAAGCTGAAAAGAAAATATTGCACCGAGAGAACGGCGGCTGTGGTTATCGGGACCGTCAGTGTACTGGCCTGTTTGGAGTGTGTCCCCTGGAGCTTTACATTGGAGCATGTTCTATTAATTGATGCTGTTCCGTGGTATTGTGTTTATAAAACGAGCTTCAATAACTCTCCCTCATGGGCGGCATTTGAGTTGTTTCACCGGATTTTAACCCCTTGTGTTGCATTCTTTCTGATTTTGCTTTTCAATACTCTGACTGTCAGGCGGATTCTAGAGGCCAGTCGAGCCCGCAGGGGGCTCCGGGGACAAAAGAGTAGAGAGAATGACAAGGACCGGGAGATAGAGAACCGACGGAAATCCATCGTTTTACTTTTCAGCATAACCGTTAGTTTCATATTGTTGTGGGTAACACAGGTGGCATTTTATATCTATCAACGAATTTCACAAAGTTTTGTTCATAATTCTTTCACGGATCCCCGTTACATCACAGAATACACATCGGGAATGCTGCAGGTTCTCAGTAGCTGCACCAACACGTGTATTTACGCCCTGACTCAGAGCAAATTCCGAGAGGAACTAAAGAAAGCGGTGAAATATCCACTGCAACGGATTTTAAAACTCAGTCAGCATTATAAATAAATTGGGTGAAGTATTTCATCTCATCTACATTCATGTTCCCTTTTCTATTCTCCCACTTGTGGGAAGATGGAAACAATGTGATGAACAAAACAAGCTCTAGAAAATCTGCAGTTGCTCGAAATACAGAACACCACACGCAGATTACACGATCTGATGAATGTTATCGGCCAGAAACGTCGACTGTTCAATCTTTTCCGTGGTTGCTGCCTGATCTGCAGAGGTCGTTCAGCATTTGTATGTGTTCTATTGAAGTAACATAACAGGTGTTTAGAACTGATACCGAAGGCACCACAGGTCTCTGCATTCCAGAGACATCTTCTTTGCAACTCACCTCCTGCACCGATTAAATTGATGTTTGAGGCGAACTTATTATCCCTGCTTCCCGCTTCTGGGGGGAAAAAACCTGTTAAATTTTTGACTATATCTGGCGTGTGTCAACCACTTCTGTCCTTTCCTTTTCTCCTCTTTCTGCACTTGTACGTTCTCCTTCTCTGTACCTTGAATTATCTTCCAGTAACTTAAACTGTTTTACAGATTAGAACAAAGTGTCATTACCTCTGCTATTAGCTGTGAGAGACCATTGTATTAAATTCCTCCAGTGTAAATCTTCCCTACAGCCAGTAATAGTTCGTGAGCCAGTAAGGTTAGTCAGTACTATCTGAGGACAATAATGTTTATAGTCATTTTGACAAGGTATACATCTCTGGAGTTAGAAATTATGTGATAGCATTGACCAGTGTTAGTTTTACGTGTGCCATCATGCATTTTGTAACACTACCTTAAAATAAGCATTTCTGAAAAGTGACTAATATAAAGTACAACATACATATTCAATCTAGTAGTATTTCGTTATCAGTGATTCTTCAACATTGAAATGTTTTCACAATGATAGCTGTTCAATCACTGTTCATCAAAAGTTGTTATAAAATTCTACATTGAAAACTATGTCATTAGTGCCACTCGCCCAACTGGTACAATGACCAATTTCAGTAGAGTGAATCATTTCATTTTTAGAAAAATATTTGTCTGTTGTTTATTTTGAAAAAGTCAATAAAAACCGTAGGACAAATATAATTACATGGATTTGTAGACAATATATTCATAAATTCAAATATTCAAATACTTAATCACTTTTTTATATGTTCCATATTAACTTCAGTACAACAGAAAATGTTACACCCCCCCCCCCAAAAAAAAAAGGTTAGATACCTAATTTGGAGAGATTTCTGGACTTTTATTAATGTCACGATATTTTCCATACTGTTGTATCAAATCAAAACAATTTTAACGTTTTGTCATACCATATAGAATTAGAGTATAATAATTCAAATGTAGAGTCTCACACGTCTAGAACCTAGGACCCATTTGATTGTAAAATGAAAATATTTAATCAAAGACTCTTTTCCAGACTTTGTTTTATATGTTTTCATAATCTATTAATAAGTCTATTAATTTTCCAAGTCTTCCGCACCTTCCACATCTTAATCGGAACTTTCCACACTCTCTGAGGTAGATGCCTGGTTCTCACAGTCTGCTAGTCTACTCATGTCAGTGCACCTGAGGTAATTTGCAACACACACACACACACACACACACACACACACACACACACACACACACACACACACACACACACACACACACACACACACACACACACACACAACTTGGGAGTGAACATTTTTTTTTGGACAGTAAAAGGCCAGTAGATGCAGGACGGCATCGGGTGCCGACTGGCATTCTATCCAGTGCACCACCAGCAGTTCAGCTTTCTCTTCTCTCTCCATCATCCATCCTCTGCCAACAGGGCTTGGAACCTGTGGGTCCTTCTCCATATACCAGCCTGGTAGTTGGCTCGTTATGCATGTTTTTATTCAGCAGTCCTTGCATGGTGGGAGTTGATGACTTTCGATTTCGGCTTTATTGGCACAGAAATGTGATACCTGAGCTCATTGACCTTGGTGGTCGATGCTTTTGGGGCATACAGGAGACATGTAAATGCCCCCAGTTTGTCCATCAGTTCTGGGGAGAGGTCCCATTCCTGACACAACTCTAAGAATGTGTCCTGACTTTCCCTGTTGCTGGTCAGATGTTTTAGGGCACTTGTCTTCCCTTTGCCTGTAAAAGCGCTTTCAGACTCACATCCAGTATATGCGTGCAACACGATGTGAGCCCTACAAACCTCTTTGCCAACAGTGGCATTGAGGTTGGAGTTCTCTCTGTAGAGTTCAATTTTCCAAGACGATGTCCCTTAATGATATACTTTCAGGAACCATTAACAATTTCCCTTTGTCATCTGGTAATATATCTACTGAATTGCCCAGCTCAGGTTCCAGTTTCCTACGAATGTGCTTCCTTGAAGAATCTTGCAGAAAGCTACCACCGCTGCAATGCTATCACATATTTTCAAGCACAAGGGATGCATACCTTGCCAGAAATGACTATAAGAATTATTCCCCCAAGATGGTAGCGGTGGCCAAATCTGGAGTCCTGGCTCACGGCCTGTAATAACTTCCTCCAGTGTAAGACTTTCCTGCAGCAAGAGTTTCTCGGACATATTTGAGTACTAGCCCCAAAAAACAATCCTGGATGTAATGAGATCTTCATGCCTCAGATTTTCATACGGACAGTTGTCTGACAGGGCGTACGAACTGATTTAGGCTTGATTTAGTGATGTTCACAGGGGTCAGTTAAGAGCATAAGACCATAAGATATTGCAGCAGAAGTAGCTGTTGAATTCTCCCAGTCATCCCCACTCCCCTGCCTTCTCCCCATGCCCTTTGATGCTCCGGCTGATCAAGGATCTATCTATCTCTGCCTTAAATGCACCCATTGACGTGGCTTACACAGCCATAAATTGGCAAAAATTTCCACAGATTCACCACCCTCTAAATGAAGTAATTCTCCACTTCTCTGTTCTAAACGGAGGTCCTTCAATCTGAAGTCGGGCCCTCTTGTAAAGGAATCACCGATCACTGGGGGGAAAAAAAAGCTTTTCGATATCTAATCTGTTCAGGCCATTTAACTTTTGTAATGTTGCTGTGAGATTCCCCCTCATTGTCCTGAACTCCAGGGAATGCAGTTCCAAGAGCTGCCAGACGTTCCTCAAACGGTAACCCTTTCATTCCTGGAATCATTCTCGTGAATCTTCTTTGAACCCTCTCCAACGTCAGTATATCCATCATAAAATAAAAATCCCAAACTGCACACAATACTCTCAGTGTGGTCTTACGATTGCCTTATAGAGTCTCAACATCACACCCCTTTTCTTGTATTCTATACCTCTAGAAACATTTGCATTCTTCACCACCGAATCAACCTGGAAGTTAACCTTTAGGGTATCCTGCACAAGGAGTTCCAAATCCCTTCGCATCTCTGCATTTTGAATTCTCTCTCCATATAAATATTAGTCTTCCCGTTTATTTCTTCCACCACTATGCATGACCATACATTTTCCAACTATGTATTTCATTTACCAATTCTTTGCCCATTCCAATAAACTATCGAAATCTTTCTGCAGGCTCTCTATTTCCTTACCACTACGCGCTCATCCAGCTATCTTTGTATCATTGGCATATTTAGCCACACATTCATTAATACCATAGTCTGAATCATTGATATATATCGTAGAAAATAACGGTACCAATACCAACACCTGCAGCCAGACAGAATAGGATCCCTTTATTCCTACTCTCTGATTCCTGCCATCAGCCAAAGCTCCAGCCACTCTAGTAACTTCCTTATAATTCCACTGACTCTTATCATGATGAACGGCCACAGGTGCGGCAGCTTGTCAACGGCATTCTAAAAATCCAAGTACATCACATCTACTACATCTCCTTTCACTACCCTGTTTGAAATTTCCTCAAGGATTTGCAGTAGGTTAGTCAGGCAGTAATTTCCTTTTACG
Organism: Hemitrygon akajei; assembly: GCF_048418815.1. NCBI lineage: Eukaryota > Metazoa > Chordata > Chondrichthyes > Myliobatiformes > Dasyatidae > Hemitrygon > Hemitrygon akajei. The sequence continues at coordinate 1,597,632 of NW_027331990.1, read as the reverse complement.
AAACCATCCTAAATTTGGCCTCTCTTGTCATCTGTCTCAGGTATTCCGTAATCTCATCCCTAACAATCAATTCCAGCAGCTTCGCATCCACTGATGTGAGGCTAACATGTCTGTAATTTCTTCTCTGCTGCCTCCCACCCTTCATAAATACTGAAGTAACATTTGCAATTTTCCAGTTTTCTGGTACTAGTTCAGAATTTCTCGATTCTTTAAAGATCATCGTTAACGCCTCTGCAATGTCTCCAGTTAGTTCCTTCAGAGCCCGAAGGTGCATTCCATCAGGTCCAGGAGATTTATTCACCTTCCGACTATTCAGCTTCCTGAGCTTGTCAGACGTAATTTTCACAGCACGTACTTCACTTCACTGACGGCCTTGAATTTCCTGTATACAGCAGATGTCTTCCACTGTGAAGACTGATGCAAAATACGCATTCCGTTCCTCTGCAATCTCTGCGTCTCTCATTACAATATCTCTAGCGTTATTTCCTATTTGTTCTATATCTACGCTCAACTCTCTTCTACCCTTCATAAATAAAAAAAAAGCTTTTAGTATCTTCTTTGATATTAGTCGCCAGCTTCATTTCATAAATCATCGTTTTCTTCTTACTGACCTTCTTAGTTCCCTTCTACAAGTTTTTTAAAAGCTTCCCAACTTCATCCTCCAACAAGCTTCGGATTCCTTGTATGCCCTCTCTTTTCATATTACTTTCGCTGACTTCACTTGTCAACCATTGTATTGTCCTTCTTCGGTTGGAAAATTTCTTCTTATTTGGAATGTATCTGTCTTGCACTTGCCTCATTCTTTTTCCGTAGAAACTACAACCATTGCTGCCCTGCTACTTTCACTTTCCTGTCAACCTTGGCCAGTTCCCCTCTCATGTCATTGCAAGTTCACTTATTCCACTGAAATATCGATACATTGGAATTCAGTTTCGCCCTGGCAAATATCAAAGTGAACTCGATCATTTTGTCTTGAGGTCAAGTACTGGTCTCGTTTTCCCAACCCACTTCCATGTCAAAATCCCTAACGATTATCATGAGATTGCCCTTCTGCTGTAATTTATAATCTACATCCTGGCTGCTGTTTGGAGGCCTGTATACAACTGGCATCGAGGTCCTTTTACCTTTGTAATTTGTTAACAGCAACCCATAGGGTCGCTACACCTTGCGATCCTATGTCATCCCTTTTTAATGATTGAATATTACTTATACAAATGGCCACACCACTCCCTCTGAGTATTGACTTATCCTTCAGCTACGCCGTATATCCTTGGGCGTTCAGCTCGCAATGGCAGCCCTACTTCAACCCAGTTTCAGAAATGGTAACAATATCATTTTTGCCTCTCTGTAGCTGAATTTCTAGTTCGTCTGTTTTATTTCATGTTGCGTGTATTCAAAGATAACTTTTTCAGTGTTGTTTTTGTTTCCTTCTGTTTTAAGTGCACTACTCCTCTTTTGCCATGCAATGCATCCCACTGGCTGTGATTATGCCTCATCTCTTGCATGTCCTTTCTGTCATTTTTGCTGTACGGTATCTTCCTGTTTTCCCCTCCACAGCCCTATCACTGCCAAATTAGTTTAAGCCCTCCTGATAGCGCTATTAAACCTGCCTGGACCCCTTTGGTTTCGTGTGTAACCCGTTATCTTTGTACAGGCTGGACCTCCCCCAGAACCCAGAAGAGGCCCCAATGATCTGTAAACCCGAAGCTGTGCCCGCTATATCAGTCTGATAGACACGTATTTCTCTGACAATAATTGAGCCTTTGAAACCTTGGAATCCTTTGAAACCCACAATCGCGCTGACACCCCATATACGCATTTCGTTATCCCAAAGAAAAATCATTTCAAACTGTTCACAAAATAGCTGCCTCCGCCATAAATAAATAGCAAGACAGAAGTTCAGTTTAAATGCATTTACAGATGTATTAATAAAGTATCTACAAATGAAACAATCTTGAGATTCGTTACACCTCCAAATTCGTGTGCAGTCAAATATTCGAAGTAACACCCCTAAACTGTGGGCACCGCAAATCCGTACATACACCTGCTCAAACCTCCATATGTACATTTGATTATCCCAGCGAAAGTATTATTTCAAACGGTCCAGAATGAAGCTGTCAAAAACCTTAGAGAAATTGCCCGATCAAACTTCAGTATCTGTAAATGAAATTCGTCGTATCCCAAAATCCACTGATAACTACTATCCGAGGCCATCCATATGCACTGTAACACACCTAAATCCATGCATATCTCCAAATCTACACGCACTGCTAACATCCGTGTGTGCCACCAAATCCATACGCAGTACCAAACTTTCTGACACCTCCACATGTAAAATTGTTTATCCCAGATCAAGAAACCTTTCAAACAGTGCAGAAAATGGTTGTCTCCACATCATAAACAGTTGTCTCCTCTTCTCAGGAGGAGAAGATGATGGCACGACGCAGCGCGCAAGGGCCTGTCAGGAGAATGGATAGCTGTTACTTCTTAAGTAGGGATCCGTGCACAATTCTCATTCGATGGAGGCAGATGTCAGAGCGTGGCGGAACATCTGGAGAAACTTCTGAAATGGCCGCTTCGCTGCCACTGTTATTGTGCGCTCCGGAATCTCCGGAGGAGAAGGCCTCCGAGACATTGGCTTTGCTTGTTTCGGCGGACGGGACAAGGTCGAAGGCGCTCGGCATAGGATGACGCACGGGAGGATGCAGCGGAGGGGCTGTTCGGAGGGTCGAATTTTTCGGACGGACTCAGAGTCTGCCGTCGTCAAGTGCTTCCGAGGCGTTAATTATCAGTGCCTGGAAGTTTATGGCAGGGAGAGTTTCTCCCTTTTGCTGCCTGATATTGGACTATTAGAGTCGACCTGGACTTTGAGACTTTTTTTTAACCGCGTCCATGTCTGCATCTATCGAATTGCGGTATCGCTTTGCACTGCTGAAACTATATGCTATAATTATGTGGTTTTGTCAGTGTGAGTCTTGGTTTGTCCTTTTTTATTTTGTGATATCACTCCTGAGGAACTTTATATCATTTCTTAATACATGCATGCATTTCTAAATGACAATAAACGAGGACCTCATAATCTAATAAAATATAGCAAAACGGCTTTCAACATTTAAAATGCATATATCACTAAGGTATCGAAAAAAGAAACATTCTTGAGTTTGTCGCATCTCTAAATCTACCAACATAGTTCTTTACATTCGCAGCACCATTCTCACCACAACACCCCCAAACGTGCGCACATCCCCAAATCCAGACAAACCCTGAAATCCTGTGCGCAGCTCCAAATCCACCTGTACTACCCAGTACACATGAAACCCAGAAATTAGTGTTCACCGCCTAATAAACCTACACCTATGAATCTGTGTGCACTCCCAAGTTCTCCAGCAGAGGGAACTATGAGATCAGCCCCAAATTCATGTACTATGAACTATGAGATCAGCCACTATATTTGCTGCCGCACCGCAAAATCTGGGCTCATCTCAAATCGGTGCGCACGCCGGCATCCGCTGACACCGTCATGTGTACATTAGATTATCCCAGAGCGAGAATCTATCGTAAAATAGCTGTGTTTACTTTAAACAATAACGAGGGAAATTTTTAAACTTCGAAGTGCCTTGATATTCATCACAGCCGCAGATCAACCAACACTTGCTAATCCGTGTGCACTCGTAAACCCGCCGATGCACCCAAATTTCGTTGTACTCCCATCCGGAATCTACCAAAATATATGAAAGCACACACCGAAATCTGTGCGCAACTCAAGAACGTGTGCATCCCTATTTGGCATAAAGACCCCTAAGGCTCTTCGCATCCCCAAAGAACGATGCACAGCATATTTGCCGACATATTGTGAACATACCCAAATCGGTGTGAGCCAATCCATGTTCACCCCCCAAATCTGTGCGTTCCTTAAATCCGCAGACAACCCCCACATCAGCGTGCACACCAAAATGCACAGAAATCCCAAAACCGTAAATATAAATAATGATCTTTAAACTTTAACGTTCCCGCTACTTTTAATGTGGATTAAACTATCTTGTGAAATATTTGATATTATTTTTGCTCTGGGATAAATAATTGTAAATGTAGGTGCGCACTGGGATTTGAGGGAGCTCAGAGATTTGGGGATGTGCACGGCGAAATTGAGTACACACTGATTTGGGAGTGGTAATAGATTGGGGGGAATGTGATGACGGATCTCAAGGTTGTTTCAATTATAGATACGTTCATAATGAATTTACACAGAACTTTTATCTTTAAAGGTGAGGACAACTTTTTGTGAACTGTTTGATATGACTCCTACTTTTGGGTAATCTTACGTGTATGTCGGGTTGTCAATGTGTTTTGGGTGCACCCTGATTTTGGGTGCGTTCTTATTTGGTGATGTGCACAGATTTGGGGCTGCACAAGTATTTGGCGATGTGCGCAGATTTATGCGTCTGTTATCGAATATGGAGTTGCACACGAATTTTGGGATGGTTGTGGATTTTTAACGTGCGAACAGCTATTTTCAGTGTTTAAAATGACACGGTGCCACAGTTCACACAGTAGCTGACTCACAGTTAAATAATAGCAAGAACACAGTTCAATTTTGAAAGTCCACTTACTATTCTATAAATGCGATTTTTTCACCCCCCCCATATCGAATGAAACCCCAAATTCGTGTGCGCCCGCAAACCCACTGACAATCCCAAATGTACATAAAATTATCCGTGATAAGAATCATTTCAAACAGTTCACAAAATCGACCTCAAACAATCAGCTAAGAATTAAGTACGAGTTCGAAAATGCTTTTATTGATAAATGAAAGCAAAATACCCACCAACACGCCAAATCCCCACGTATACCAAAATTCGTGTGCAGCTCCAAACGCGCTAGTACCCACAGATTCACAGCAGAATATGCCAGAGCAAAATCATTTCAAACAGTTCACAAAATGACTGCCTCCTCGATAAAATAACAAGACTACTGTCGAAAGTTCAAAGTGCATTAGTTATGAAAGTCTCTGTAACTGAAACCGATATATGTCCCGTCGATGGTGAGGAAGGCGCATGCCAGGTTATTTAAGATTTCTACAATACATTACGTACGGGGTGCACGGGGTGTCTAGGGAGGGATAGCACCTCTGGTGGGGGGCCTTCGTGCCCTTTCTCAGTGCACCTCGTCCACCTTTTGTCCCCACCTGGCGCTCATCTCCTACCTGTGGCTCCAAGTAGCGGCCACACCCCAGTAAACCTTCTCGGCAGACGGGCCAAAGCCGGTAAGGGTTGCCGACGGGTCCTCAACCGTCGACGAGGTAGGGGATCTACCTGTCCCAGCGTGTGAAGTTTGGCCATGGCGGAATGAGCGGTCAAGAAGGCAGGCCAGCAGAGCATGACAAGACACTTAGACGTCCTGGTCATCTACCGCAAGAGGTGGTGATCTCTTTAAAGTCACCCGGCAGAAAGCAAAGGCAAACCAATGCTGTAACCTGACACGAACTTGATTTTCCGATATGTCTCAGTGGCGTGGAGGGAAATCGTCCGCCAACTGGAAATTCCAGGTGCGACCTAACGACGAACGACGACGACAATACAAGAGCAAGGTTGTGCTGCTCAGGCTTTATAAGGCACTGGTGAGGCCCGACCCTGAATATAGTGAGCAGTTTTAGGCACCTTACCTAAGCAGAGATGTGCAGGCATTGGAGGGCACACAGTGAAACCCTGACATGCATAACTGTTTGTCTCAGAGCTAACAGTTCACCAAATGGCTGTCTGGATATTAAAAACCCTGAGGTGCCCCAAAATCAGTTTGCAAACCCAGATCAGCAGACACACCCAAATCTGCTTTTCACCGCAAATCCATGTGCAAATCCAAAATATGCTCACATCACTAAAATCCGTGTGCACCCCAGATCTGCAGCCGAACATTCATGTGCACCCCAAACCCGCTGACAACCCCACAGGCATTTTAGATAATCCTGACGAACAATCATTTCAAGCAGTTCAGAAAACAGCTGCCTCGACATTGAAAGCTCGCAAAGTGTGCAACTCCAAATCTGCCGACAGACAAATCAGTGTGTAATCCCAAATCTGGGCGCAACCCATATTCGACAACACACCCCTAAATCTGCCTATATCACCAAATCCGTGTGCAAATCCATATTCGAGAATGCTCCTAAATCAGTGCGCATCCCTAGATCCAGGTGTACTCCAACACCGTGTACAACCCACATTCACTGACGCACCCCTAAATCTGCGCAATCCCTAATTCAGTGCGTACCCCGAACCCGATGACACCCCCACGTACACATCAGTTCTTTTTTCCACAGCATGAATCATTCGAATCAGTTGAGAAAATGGCAGCCTCGATATTAGTAATCCAAAATCTGTGTGTAAATCTTGATCCGCTAACACACACAAATCTGTGTGCATCCCCAAATGAGTGTGCACATCACCAAATCAGTGCCCACGCCAAACACGTTGACATCCCACATTCATTACAGATTATTCCATAGCAGGTATCATTTCAAACAGATCAGTTTCATCATTAAACGTTCCAGCGCACTACCCACTGAAACCTCCACCTGCACGTCAGACTTACCCAGGGGAGGGAACTGCAGATCGGCCGACTGACTCAACCCCAAATCAATGTGCATTTCATATTTTACAATCGAACCCTAAATATGCGCACATCACCACATCAGTGTGCGCTTCCAAATGCAAGAACACATCCCTAAATCGACGCAATCGTCAAACAGGCTGGGAACACCACATGCGCATTACATTATCCCAGTCTCAGAAACAATTCAAATATTTCACTTAATGGTAGCCCAAACCTGAAAGAAAAACAAGAATTGAGGTCAAAGTTCAAGCAAATTTATTATCTCACCTCTAAATCCGCAGGCACCACAAATCCGTGATAACCCGGTCGCCGGTGCACGCCACAAAATCCCTAGCCCCTGAATAATTATGCATAACTCAAAACCCGTGGGCATAACTTCAAAACCTCCAAATTAGGGGATTATCCCTAAAAAAGAATCATTCTAACCATTTCACAAGATGACAAAACCTGTGTAAATCCCCAAATCTGCACATAGCCCGCAAATTAGTGTGCACCCCAAATGCAGCAACAGCAGTATAGTTATAACGAGTGCCAAACTTTGCGCAAATCCCCAAATTGGTGTACATCTTTATATCCGTGCTCCACCAATTCTGAATGCACCAGCGCATAGGCTAGCAATTTTGGATAATCCGCAGATCTGGGTGCATCCCCAAATGTATGTGCACCTCAAATCTGTGCCGTGCTTAAAGCCGTTGATGCACATTAGATTTTCCCAGAGAAAACAAGCAGCAGGCCAGGCAACATCTATAGGAACAAGTACAGTCGAGGTTTCAGGACGAGACCCTTCGTCAGGACTAACGAAAAAATAGAGATAGTAAGAGATTTTGAAGTGGGGGGGGGGAGCGACCCGAAATGATAGGAGAAGAAAGGTGGGGTAGGGATGAAGCTAAGAGTTGTGAAGTTGATTGGTAAAAGGGATGCAAGGCTGGCGAAGGGGAAAATCATAGGACGGAATGCTTTGGGAAAAAAAGAGATGGGAACACCAGAGAAAGATGAAAAGCAGGCAATGAGTTATTGTGAAAGAGAAAGAGAGAGAAAAAGAATTAAATAGACAAAAGTAAGTTAATAAATAAAGTTTTTTAAAAAAAAATCAAAATCAGGGATGGGGTAAGTAGGGGAGGAGGACATTAACGGAAGTTAGAGAAATCAGTGTTCATGCCATCAGGTTGGAGGCTACCCAGACGGAATATAAGGTGTTGTACACATTCAGGTTGGAGGAAAAATACCTTATATTCCGTCTGGCTGGGCTCCAACCTGATGGCATGAACATTGATTTCTCTAACTTTCGTTAATACTCCTCTTCCCCTTCCCACCCCATCCCTAATTTTCAATTTCTTAAAAAATATTAGTGTGTTTGTTTATTTGTTTTCCTTCTCGCAATAACTCCTTGCCTGTTCTCCATTTTCCTCTGGTGCTCCCCTCCACATTTTTTTCTTCCAAGGCATTCCGTCCTATGATACTCCCCCTTCTCCAGCATTGTATCCCTTTTGCCAATCAACTCCCCAGCTCTTAGCTTCATCCCTCCCCCTCCTGTCTTCTGTCATTTCGGGTCTCTGCTGCCCCTCCCAGTTTCAAATCTCTTACTATCTCTTTCTTTCTGTTAGTCTTGGCGAAGGGTCTCGACCTAATACATCGACTGTACTTCTTCCTATAGATGCTGCCTGGCTTGCTGCGTTCCACCAGCATTTTGTGTACGTTGCCTATACTCCAAAATCAGTGTGCATCATCTAACTTACTGAAGAACTTTTTAAGGGCACGTTATATAAGTATTCGGACTCTGAGCGTAAAATATCGAGCCGGAGGAAGTCGTGAATGTAGGTTCAATCGCTACATATAGAAGGAACCTGGCCGCGTTCATAGATGGGAGGGCTGTGGTCCTAGTGCAAGCCGTGGGGACTGGGCCAAAAGACAGGTCGCACAGATTGTAAGAGCCAGAGAGTCTGTTTATGTACGTACACGGTGTAAACAACTGGGTCACCTCGTTCAGGTTCCGCAACACAGAACGCAAAAAGAAGTTTTAGCAGGAAAGTCAGTAAAAGTATCACCTCTGCCACAGTACTAATCCCCACGTTACTCTCCGGGGACTAAACAGCCCGGCCGTTAATGCAATATTTCACATGCAAACCATTGGACGTTATGTGAATACATCGGTGCCTCGATTGTGAGACCTCCACCGCATTGTTGTAATCAGACACTGGCTTAGTAACTACTGCTTCTAGCTCTTTAGATCTGTCCTCCTGGTCGCTTGAAACACTAGATGCCAGAACGAATTAATTCCCCTTCCCTTTTCCAAGCTGACATATTTATTCTTGGACTCCTCCTCGCCAATCTGATCGGCTATGAACATACTAGAATAGCTTCACATCATCTTCCACTAGGGCCGTCCCCAAAATCACGACAAGAGCATCCAATACTCAAGATTGTGGTAATTTGTGGCTGCAAAGATCATCTGCAATATTTGACAACTTGTCAGCGATAGGCCGCACAGTCCACAATGTCCAGGCTGATTCTGGGAAGTGAGTTAATTTGCCGTTGAATGGGACAGACAAAAACGATTCTGTATGTAACACTTACCCAACAGGCTGGTATATGTCTAAGGGAAAAGGAGATCCAGCCACACACCAACCCCACCTCCCATACACGCAGGTGCTGTGAGAATCAGGTTTATGCCGCGCGTACCACACAATATCAAACTCACACCAGATTGCATTACAGAATACACTTTAAAGATTTTACTGAAACTAAAAGAGTACTATGCAATACAGTATATATGAAGGAAAAGAAAATAAAGCAAAAGGCGCTAACTTATCAAAGTTCAGTCAGTTTAGTGCACATCGCTGGAGCTCAACCGTCGAACCATTCGACCCCTCGTCGCTATCCTCCGACCTCCACGTCCTCGCACCTGGGACCACCCCGGTGGTCGTCCAAGCAACGCTGCGCACGTCCACCTTCCTCGGCGTCTCCTTCCCGCCTCCCCTCAAAAGACCGCGAAACCCCCAAACTCCCAGCCCCACAAGACAAAATATCAATTCCCTTTGGTTAACAAATGAATACAATCCCCATATCAGCAAGTCCAAAGCTAAACAACTGCGAGAAAAAAAAGCACCTATCAGACAATCGTCTGAACCATTGTTCCAGAAATTATTCTAATTTTAAAAGCATTCCTACTCTAGCAAACCAAAGAAGCCATTTTGTTACTTACACAGTACATTTAGATGCTGGAAATCATGACCAAAATTAACAAATTACCGGAGGAACTCAGCATGTCAGGCAGCATGGATAGATGGAAATGGGATGACGACATTTCGTGCCGAAACACTCCACTAGGTTTGGAAAGGATATGGACAGAAGCCAAGGGGAAAACAAAGGGTCCGCAGAAGGGGAGGAGCAGAAGTTGGAGGGAGAAACGTGAGTTCAGCTGATTGGAAGGGTGGTGTCCGGGAAGGCGGGTTGAAAGGGAATCATAAATCAAGCCGGGAGTTGATAAGAAGAAGACGAAAGAGCTGAGGAAGCCGAATATGATAGGACAGTAGACCATGGCATGGGAAACTAAGGATAGTGATGGACCGGTGATGAGTGCGTGGTTGCCGTGCATGTGCGAGAACCGCAACTGATTGCTGAACAACAAAGGGGGTGCGGTGAGAAAGCAAGCGAGTTTGTTTCCCGGCGGGAAGACAAATGGATGTTCACGTCACGTGGTTGGAGACTACCAGAGCCATTATGAGGTGTTAGTCCTTAAACCTGAGTTGGACTTATCGTGGCAGAATTGGATATTATGGACAGACATGTCGGTGCAGGGATGTGAAGTGTGACTGAAGCAGATGGGCACTTAGAAATTCTTAGGACGCGGGCATACTGAGCAAATGCGCCCTTAACGATGTCCTTCAATCTACGTCGGGTCATACTAAGGTTGAAGAGGCCGCATTGGGAGCACGGGATTCAAACGATGACCCGGAAGGTTTGACAGCTGAAAGTGTCTCCTTCCCTGAAAGGACGGCTTAGGGTTTTAGTGTCGGTGCAGAGATAGCGTACGGGCAGATGTAGTACAGAGCAAGGTTTCAGGAATATGGGAGACCTGCGGGGAACGATGAGCAAACATTAAGTCGCACAGAAAACGATCTGTGAAGCCGGAGATGTGGGAGGGACAGATGTGCCTGGCAGTACTGTCGCTGTGAAACTGACGGAGATTATGATACATGTCTTGCATGCGGAGGCCCGTGGTGCGTTACCTGAGGAAAGGAGAACCAATAAAATATCGGTCTCTACCCTCCCCTCTGCACCAATGTCCTAAGAGGAAATGCTCATCCAATGAAATGACAGAATGTAACAGCGCTTTCGAACGTGTTACTGATGCAGGAGGTACAGACAAGATTGCCTGGAGGGTCAGTGGCATTGCAAACTGTAAGATTCAACATTAAGATGTGCGTTTCTGAAACAGGTCCGGGTTAAAGTCAAGGGACAAATGTGATTTAATTATGTTTAGGGACAAATGTGATTTAATTATGTCTGGGTTAAAGTCTGTAAACAAGTGTGATCTAATTATGAATGCAGAAGTCTTGACAAAATTAACTGTTTGTGGAATCATTGAAGTCCTGAGATATGGACTATTGTTTTACAGAAACGCGTAAAAAAACAACTCCAAATATGGAATGGGATAAGACTATGTACCTCCCGAGTCAGGGAGGAGGGGTGGTAAGGAAGAAGGATAAAACCTGCTGCCCTTTAAGGCTCAGGGTTCCCTTCTCTGAAGGGGCCCAGCTCTGCAGAACTGTTAATAAACTTTGTTTCCTTGAATTTGTCTTGAAGCCATTATTCGGGAGCATGGCTCGTTTCTGACAACTTGGGGCGCTCGTCCGGGATCCACACTCCAGCCGTGAGGGGGGCAAGGATGGACATCGGAGAAGGTGCACCCTGCCGAGTTCGGCAGTCCCTGATTCCTTGCTCGTCGCCCCGCGCGGCTTGAGCGAGTGATATCCGGCGGACTCAAGGAAACAAAGAGGGGTTGTCGAGGCAGTTGAGACAGTGAGCGATCGAGTAATTTCTGTGCACAGGACCCAGGTAAGAAATTAAATTCCTGTAGAGACGTAGTGCACGAGAATCGTGGAACTGCGGGGTTCCTGCAGGTGATTTCTCCTGTAGAGACGTAGTGCACGAGAATCGTGGAACTGCGGGGTTCCTGCTGGTGATTTCTCCTGTCGAGACGTAGTGCACGAGAATCGTGGAACTGCGGGGTGCCTGCAGGTGAATTCCTGGGCGATCGCGGTAATACAGGTTCCGGAATTGGACAGGAGTGACCGAGCTAGGTGGGTCACATTCAAATTAAATTCCTGCAGAGACGTAGTACACGAGAATTGTGGAACTGCGGGGTGCCTGCAGGTGAATTCCTGGGTGATCGCGGGAATACAGGTTCCGGAATTGGATAGGAGTGACCGAGCTAGGTGGGTCACATTCAAATTAAATTCCTGCAGAGACGTAGTGCACGAGAATTGTGGAATTACGGGTGCCTGCGGGTGGATTGGAACCGAGCAAGTCCTCGATATGGGGAATAAGGGGTCTAAGAGAGAAAAGGGTAAAGGAAATCCAGGCGCCAATGATGAAAAATACCCCGGGGTACCCCCTGATAGTCCGTTGGGACAGATGTTAGAAAATTGGGATTATGGGAGGCGAAAAGGGAAGTCAAAGAAAAAATGATACAGTACTGTGAATTCTGGTCCCGCCAGCCGATCCAAGGGTCGGCTGTGTGATGGCCTAAGTTCGGGTCTAGCGAGGATTGGGTACAACAAGCCCTTAATCTGTACGTGAATTCAAAACCTAACGTTAAACCCGAAGAAAGTGATTATGCCCTATGCTGGTTACCAATGACAAATAGTTATAAATTGAAAACGATAAATGAAGGGGGACAGAAAAAGAATACATGGGAGGTGCTCGACCACCTGCCGCCCCATATGTGCCCCCTACCGCTCCGCAAATCGAAGACCCTGAGACGGAGGTTGGCCAACAGCTGATTCGTGTTGAATTTGTATCGAAAGCATGGCCATAAGAAAAAACTGGAAAAACTAGAAGATTGGAATACTAAACCCTTAAGTGAACTACTTATGGAGGCACAGAAAGTGTTTGTAAGAAGGGATGAAGAGAAGCAGAAGACGGCAAGGATAATGGTCCAGACAGTGCGACAAGTAAACGCAGATAGTAGAGAGAGAGACGGGGACCATGGTTGGATCGAGGTAGTAGCCAGGAGCAAGGAGGAGGGCTAAGGAAGGCTTTAAGATGTTTTCACTGCAACGAAGAAGGACACTTCAGGCGCGAGTGCCCCAGATACCGACGGGAAGTGCGCTCGTACGCTATGATGGAAGATGAAGACTAGGGAGGTCGGGGGTTCCACCCCTTGGGGATGAATTATCGGCAGGAACCCCTGGTAAATTTAAATGTAGGTCCCCATGGGTCAGATACAACCTTTGTGGTAGATTCGGGTGCCGAAAGATCTAGCGTAATCCAGATACCTTCCGGCGCCCGAACCGGAACAAAGGTAATGGGAGTATCCGGTATTGGAGGCAAAATAATACAAGTACCTGTTATAGAAAACGTGAAAATTGAACATGAGGATAGGGTAACGGGACAGGACCTACTTTTGTTACCCTCTGCGAGATTCAACCTGTTCGGGCGGGATCTGCAAGTCAGGCTAGGCATCGGGACTGTGCCCAGGAACGGGAAGATAACGGTACAGCTGTTTGCCCTCAGGGAAGAAGACGATAGGAAAATAAGCCCGGAGGTATGGTACCAGGAAGGGAACTGGGGGGGTTTTGAACGTCCCCCCTTGCAACTCTCACTATTACCTAACAGTTCGCCAGTACGGAGAAAACAGTACCCTATTTCAATGGAAGGAAGAAAAGGGCTGCAGCCGGTGATTGAAGGACTGATCGCTGACGGACTACTGGAGGAATGTATGTCACCATATAATACCCCAATACTCCCGGTGCGAAAAGCCAGATGGGACTTATCTGATGGTACAAGACCTGCGGGGCCTAAATGCAGTAGTCCAAACCCGATACCCGGTAGTGCCCAACCCTTACACACTGATGAGTAAGATCTCCCCTGACCATGAATGGTTCAGTGTAATAGATCTAAAAGATGCCTTCTGGAATTGCCCGCTAGAAGAGAGCAGTCGTGACATGTTTGCGTTCGAATGGGAAAATCCTACGACGGGGCGGAAAAGACAACTCCGGTGGACGGTCCTGCCACAGGGGTTCACCGAATCACCTAACCTATTTGGGCAGGTCTTGGAGCAAGTACTAGCAGAATTCCAATGTGCTCCAGAGAGCCAACTGCTACAGTATGTGGACGATCTATTACTATCCGGGCCAACACAGGAAGGGGTGCAGGAAGACACCATCAGACTACTGAACTTCCTGGGGAAGCAGGGGCTACGGGTCTCAAAGAAAAAGTTACAATTTGTAGAAAAGGACGTAAGGTATCTGGGACACCGGGTCAGTAAAGGACAGCGATGCATTACCCCAGAAAGGATAGCTGGAATAACGGGAATGTCTCTACCACGTACCAAGAAGGAGATATGCACCAGTTAATTTGCGATGCACTTGATATTGAATGGAAGTACCATACCCCGTGGCATCCCCAGAGTTCGGGAAGAGTAGAACGAATGAACAGCACCCTAAAGGCACAACTGACCAAGTTGATGTTAGAAACCAAACTACCATGGACTAAGTGTCTCCTTATTGCCCTTTTAAGAATACGAACAGCGCCCCGCAAGGACATAGGAATATCCCCATATGAGATGTTGTTCGGACTCCCGTATTGGAATAAGGTGGAAGGGTACCCCACGCTACAAGGGGGTGATATCTTTGTAAGGGACTATTTACTGGCACTGTCCCGTTCCTTTGCAGAACTGCGGAAACATGGTCTCTTGGCCCAGACTCCACTGCTCGATTTTGCTTTACATCAGATCGTGCCTGGAGATTGGGTTCTGGTAAGGACCTGGAAGCCGGAGAAGTTACAGCCACAATGGGAAGGCCCTTTCCAGGTCCTGCTAACAACAGAGGCGGCTGTACGGACAAAAGAAAAAGGGTGGACACACGCATCCAGGGTAAAAGGACCGGTGAAGCCCGAAAGCCGCACTGAGTGGACCTGTGTTCCCGGTGAAGAACCGTTGGTGGTGAGGCTAAAAAGGCAGCAAAAATGAACTCTATGTGGACTGTAACATTATTGACTGTAATATATTTGATTCTATGTCGGGGAAATTGAAGGGAAATGTGACAAGTGCAGAACCGTGGTACGAGTGGGGCAGAGGGTGTTCCCAGGATCATTTGTATCCCACTCGCATGTGAATGATCGATGCTATGATCTAAACAAGAGAGAAACATGTTGGGAGAATAGTAAACCTTATTACCAAGTCTATAATAAAGGTTACATGGGACAGGGGGGGGGACCATGAGAAGTCTCAGCTGTCCCAGGAAAGACCGGAGTTCTTCCTCCTGCATCAGGAGGGTGACCGGAAGCTGGGAATTAAGCTGTTTGATTCATTAAGGAGAGAAACACGGGAGATAAAGGTGGGCGAGTGGGGTGATGAGTGGCCACCGGCTCGCATCATTGAATACTATGGGCCAGCGACCTGGGCCCAGGATGGGTCGTGGAGGTATCGCACTCCTGTCTACATGTTAAACCGAATTATTAGACTGCAGGCGGTGGTGGAAGTGATAACCAATCAAACGGCACTGGCATTGGAGCTGTTGGCAAAACAGCAGAGTCAGATGCGAACAGCAATATACCAGAACAGGCTGGCTGTGGATTACCTATTGGCCTCTGAAGGCGGGGTATGTGGGAAGTTCAATCTTACAAACTGTTGCCTTAAGATAGACGACAGTGGAAAGGCCGTGTTAAAAATATCCGACAAAATTCGGAAGCTGGCCCACGTGCCAGTACAAACCTGGAGATCCCTGGGGAACATGAGTTGGCTAGACGGGCTACTGGGAGGTAGTTGGTGGCGCACCACTCTCCTAGTAGCAGGCGGGGGTCTAATGATTCTCTTACTTTTGCCGTATTTGATTCCTTGTATACGAACACTGATCAGGCGCAGTATATTCCAGCACCAGGCAGTAGCGATACCCCATCATGGGACAAACGAGCTAAAACTTATGCTATTAAAGAAGAAAGTGGGCCCCATGGGAGTGAGAGAAATGCTAGTTGAAACGCACATCTTAAAAAGAAAAAGGGTGGTATTGTAAGATTCAAAATTAAGATGTGCGTTTCTGAAACAGGTCCGGGTTAAAGTCAAGGGACAAATGTGATTAAATTATGTTTAGGGACAAATGTGATTTAATTATGTCTGGGTTAAAGTCTGTAAACAAGTGTGATCTAATTATGAATGCAGAAGCCTTGACAAAATTAACTGTTTGTGGAATCATTGAAGTCCTGAGATATGGACTATTGTTTTACAGAAACGTGTAAAAAAACAACTCCAAATATGGAATGGGATAAGACTATGTACCTCCCGAGTCAGGGAGGGAGGTGGTAAGGAAGAAGGATAAAACCTGCTGCCCTCTAAGGTTCAGGGTTCCCTTCTCTGAAGGGGCCCAGCTCTGCAGAACTGTTAATAAACTTTGTTTCCTTGAATTTGTCTTGAAGCCATTATTCGGGAGCGTGGCTCGTTTCTGACACAAACGATGTCGGTAGACAATCTGTCGCTGGAGTTGGGAAGGAGATGTATACAGTCGAGGCGGGTGTCAGAATGGAACCAAACATATCTGAAGGCGGTGGGAAAGTTGTCGGCGTCGTAGCTGAAATTGACGAGCTCAGCGTGGGTG
Source organism: Hemitrygon akajei (assembly GCF_048418815.1). Taxonomy (NCBI): domain Eukaryota; kingdom Metazoa; phylum Chordata; class Chondrichthyes; order Myliobatiformes; family Dasyatidae; genus Hemitrygon; species Hemitrygon akajei. The sequence goes on along the minus strand of NW_027331990.1, from coordinate 1,581,211 downwards.
CAGGAAGCAACACCAATTCAGTCGTCAGTGCAGGGCATGAACGGATGGGCTCGGGAACACAGACTCAGGACCATAGACTCGTAGCTGGACCGATGGACGCGGGCGGGCAATAGGACCTCACGGTGGAAATGTTGAGTGCAATGCACTTTAAACTTGTATGGCACTGTGATGTTGCTGAAATGGGAAGACAAGCTGGCGAATGAAGGAAACGCACTGAGTCTGTGTGCGGGACCTCTGTATGTAATTGTTGCTTGGGAGTTTTGAGTGGAACAAGGATTGCGCCAGCCCAGTCGGACAGAAGGTGCCTGCAATGTAGATTAGGTCCGGGTGGGTGAGGCCGCTAACTCAGGACTTCCTCGCAACAATGAGGGAAAGCGGAGATTTTACCACATTTATCAGCTGCTCCCTGAACTTGGTCTGTGTAAAAGCGTAAAGGGCCGTGTTTGTGCAACAGCTCAGAAGCTGCAGAATGATGCCCAGCTGTACCAGCCAGTGAGGCGGACTATCAAATGTGCGAAGAGCAAAATACACCCGATCCCATGCAATGAACACAGTGTAAGGTGCCCACAGGAAAGATAGTAAGAGATTTGAAAGTAGAGGGGGGAGAGGGAAATGCGAAATGATAGGAGTAGACCGGAGGAGGCGGAAGTTACGGAGAATTATATGTTGGACTGGAGGCTGGTGGGGTGGTAAGTAAAGACAAGGGGAACCCTATCCCGAGTGGGGTGGCGGGTCGATGGGGTGAGGGCAGATGTGCAGGAAATGGGAGAGATGCGTTTGAGAGCAGAGTTGATGGTGGACGAAGGGATGCCCCTTTGCTTAATAAAGGAAGACATCTCCTTCGTCCTGGAAAGAAAATATTCATCCTGAGAGCAGATGCGGCGGAGACGGAGGAATTGTGAGAAGGGGATAGCCTTTTTGCAGGAGACAGGGTGAGACAGGAAGAGATTTTTGCAAGAGGCAGGAAGAGCAATAGTCCAGGAAGCTGTGAGAGTTTGTAGGCTTATAGTAGATATCAATAGATAGGCTGTCTCCAGAGATGGAGACATAAAGATTAAGAAAGGGGAGGGAGGTGTCAGAAATGGACCAGGTAAGTTTGAGGGCAGGGTGAAAGTTGAAGGCCAAGTTAATGAAGTCAACGAGCTCAGCATGCGTGCAAGAGGCAGCGCCAATGCAGTCGTCGATGTAGCGAAGGAAAAGAGGAGGATGGACACCGGTATAGCCTTGGAACATGTGTCCTTACCTACCACCCCACCAGCCTCCAGGTCCAACATATAACTCTCCGTACCTTCCGCCACCTCCAACGGGATCCCATTACCAAACACAGTTTTCCCTCCCCCCCTTTCTGATTTTCGTAGGGATCGCTCCTACGCGACTCGCTTGTCCATTCGTCTCCCCCCCCCCCCCCATCCCGTCCCACCGATCTCCCTCCTGGCACTTATCCTTGTAAACGGAACAAGTGCTACACCTGCTCTTACACTTCCTCACTCACCGCCATTCAGGGCCCCAGACAGTCCTTCCAGGTGAGGCGACAGTTCACCTGTGAGTCGGCTGGTGTGGTATACTGCGTCCGGTGCTCCCGGTGTGGCCTTTTATATATTGGCGAGACCCGACGCAGACAGGGAGACCGTTTCGTGGAACACCTACTCTCGGTCCGCCCGAAAAAGCAGGATCTCCCAGTGGCCACATATTTTAATTACACGTCTGATTCCCATTCTGATATGTCTATCTATTTGTCTCCTCTATTGTCAAAATGAATCCAAACTCAGGTTGGAGGAACAATACCTTATATACCGGCTTGGTAGCCTCCAACCTGATGGCATGAACATTGACTTCTCTAGCTTCCGTTAATGGCCCGCCTCCCTTTCTTATCCCATCCCTGACATATTTAGTTGTTTGCCTTTTCTCCATCTCCCTCTGGTGCTCCAACCCCCCCCTCCCCCTTTCTTTCTCCTGAGTCCTCCCGTCCCATGATCCTTTCCCTTCTCCAGCTCTGTATCACTTTCGTCAATCACCTTTCCAGCTCTTAGCTTCATCCCACCCCCTCCGGTCTTCTCCTATCATTTCGCATTTCCCCTTCCCCCCTGTACTTTCAAATATCTTACTATCTTTCCTTTCGGTTAGTCCTGACGAAGGGTCTCGGTCCGAAACGTCGACATCGCTTCTTCCTATAGATGCTGCCTGGCCTGCTGTGTTCTACCAGGATTTTGTGTGTGTTGTTGTTTGAATTTCCAGCATCTGCAGATTTCCTCGTGTTTGCTGGAGTTTTTCAGGTGGTTTTAAATGTATTTTTCAGCAGTCAGGGGATCGGTGTCATGGTGCCGAAGATGCGATAGTTGGTTTACAAACAGAGGCAATGTATAGTGAGACTCCTAGCAAGGAAAGGCTGATAGGGCAAAATTGCAGTGAAAGCTTGCAGTTACAACGTAAAAGACGGGCAAAAGCGAAATTGCTGAATATTGCACTGAAGGTGTTATATTTGAATGTGCGTACTATACTGGATATGGTAGAAGAACTTCAAGCACAGTTAAATATTGGCATACGTGTATATGATGTTGTAAGAAGCATTGAACCATTGTTTCAAAGATGATTATTGGTAGGAGCGTATTGCCAGTGATACACATTGTAGCAAAAGTTCAGGCAAGTAAGTAGAACGGGCGGTGGTGCTCAATCGGTTAAAATGAAATCGAATCATTAGACAGAGGTGATATAGGATCGTGAGGCGTTGTATCATTGTGGATGGAGCTAACGAACTTTACGGGTAAAAGACAATGATGTGAGGTATATACCGTCCGCCAACAACAGTAAGGACATGGTTTACCTTGTACTACGAAAGATTGAAAATGCATGCCAAAAGGGCAATGTAACAATCGATATGAGGGATTTAAATTTACAGGAAGACTGGGAAAATAATGTTGCTGCTGGATTCCAAGAGAGAGAACAGTGGGTGGGCAGAGTGGCCGCTGCAGTTTATTCTTTTTCTCAAACCTCCGATGGGGAGTCGGTTGGGGGCTAGTGTCAGGAAGATTCAATGGGTAAACTCCACGTTGATATTATAACATCTGGGGTAGTAGAGCGTCTAATCAACAACCCATCATGTCACAAGTCGTATAATGGTGTAGTTGGTCTGTGGGAGATGGGGGCGATGGTGCTGAGGCGTTGGGGCTCCTGTTGGTGCCAGATCCGTGGGAGGTTGGGTGGAAGCAGAGCACGGCGGAAGGATTTATGAGATTTCGGTGAGTCCTCCGTCTCTCCATCCGAGGTGAACTAGAGGGTCATTCCTCATCTAGTTTTCTGTAAGTGCAAAGCGGAACAAGTTGTTTAGTTGGAGTTAATTGTGGGTATATCAGATATAGTACAGTGCAGGAGAGAGGAAAGGAGCGTCAATGACAAATTGACATTACGGCGCCGTTTCCTCGCGCTCCCCTACATCCCTCTCATGCTCTGTCATCGCCTCTTCCCGACGCCTCACTATATCCCCGTAAACAACCTCCCTCCCCCGTATACAGTTCCGCTTCTCCTTCATACCCTTCCTTCCCTACACACATTGGCGTCGCACCCTCCCTCCCCTACACACCTTCCCGTCTGCTTCCTCTAAATTCCATTCCGCCCCACACCGTCTCCGTCAAATTCTTCCCCCACACCGTCTCCGTCAAATCCTTTCCCCATACCGTTCCCCGTCACTGTTACCCTGAAACTCCTCTTCACCCCGAATCACCTGAATCATCGACTAACCCCCAAATCTCGTTCCAACTCCGTCACCCCCAACCCTACAGCCTATCCCACCTCCATTAACTACAATCTCATGTAAACCCCAGTGAAACTTCGTCTCCCAACCTTTCCCCTACACCCTTCGTGATTCCGTGAAACTTTCTCTTCCAAACGCCCTCCTTCCTATACACCCATCCCTTGCGTCTTTGTTACCCTCTACCTCCCTTAAAACGCTCTCCATCAGTTCTTCCTTTCACCTGGGCAGGAGCACAAGCACCTTTCACCTGGGCAGGAGCACAAGCACCTTTCACCTGGGCAGGAGCACCAGTGCCTTTCACCTGGGCATGAGCACCGGCAGGACACATGTCTATCGGATACAGCCTCTTAAGTGATTTGAGCTTTTAAATCACCCGTGCGACCTGCCGTTAATGCGGTGTGAATTGATTTTCTGCAAGGGGCAGGACGGCTGCGATGAAGCTTATATGAGACCAAATCGAAGCGGCAGGGTCCGGCCCGAGAGCGGGCAATGATCCAGTGATTGACCACAACAGAAAATAAAATGGAGACGGCAGGGCACGAGCCTGGATCCGAGAGCGATGAGAGAGTTTTGTTCATTCTGTGCGCCAGGAGGAATTGAAAAGGTCGGGAACGGGCCGAATATCGGCGACATGGTCCAGGCCCAGAGCGCATCGACGATATTAGGACTAAGCTCAAGAGTGAGAAACGGCACAAGGTTTGAGCAATTCAAGCGCCGACCAAGATTGAAATGATCAAGGTTTCGGGGCCGGAGGCGACGGACGGCCCGGTTCAGACCGCTGCTCCGTGAGGCTTACTCGTGTCTGGGCTGAACTAAGACTACAGTGTTGACTGCAATGCCTATGGACGCTCGTAGCTTAGGATGTGTGCTTGCTTTTGCTGATTGCACGATCTGTTTTATTTTCTCTCTGCTCATTGAGTGACAGTATTTTTTTTTTGGTTTTGTGACTGCCTGCAAGACGAATCCCACGACTGAACACGCTTCGTTAATAAATGCGCCTTGACTTCGACTTTAGAACGCTAGGAGAGGACAAGGAAGAAGAACCAAGCCATCCCTTCCTCTCCATCCCAGGCACCGTCTCTCCCTCTCTCTGTCCTGTCCTAGGAGTCTCCTATCCCCACAACTCTCCCCTCCCCATATATAGCCCCTCTCTACTCTACCCTCTCTGTCCACTCTTTCCTGTGCCCAACCTGTCATTTCTCTGCCGCTCTCCTCTCTAGCCTTCACTTCCAATCTCGCTTCTCTCTCCACATCCCCTGTATTCTTCCTCTCTATACCTTCTCTACACCCTGCATCTCGAAACTCCATTCACCCTCCAGTCCTGCACTTTCTCTGCATCTATTCCAGATGTCCCTCGCCAAGTTTCTCTTGCGTTTCTCCCTTCGTCCTCTCATATCTCTTCCTCTCCCTTACTGTCTCTCTCCTACTACCTTGCTCTCCCCTCGCTCCGCGGTCTATCTATTACTACGCCCTCCCGCTACTTTTCGTCATCGCAACCATTCACTTTGTATCCCACCTCTCAGTCCATCACGACACTCACTCACATTCTTCCTTCCACCCCCACCCCAGCCTGTCTCTCGTCGTATCACAACTCCAATCTCATTTTCTCTTATTTGCCCTCTGTCTTCTCTCTTCCTCTTGCCCCTGTCCCTGTGCCGAATCTATACTTTATTTCCAAAACCCCTTTCAACTGTTTTACCCACCACCTCACCCCGTTTCTACCCCCTTCTCTCTAATTCTCTCTCCACCACTGTCCCGCCCATCCTCCCGTCTTTCTCTCTTGACTCTATCTCCACCTCCGCCCTCGCCACTCTCTCGCCTTCCTCTGTTCTGTCTCTCTGAAACCCTTTCACCCTCATCCGTCTATCTGTCTACACCCTTCCCTCACATCACCCCTCTGTCTCTTTCAATGACAGGATTGCTGCCAGAGCTACGTGATAGTGATGGAAAGAATTGGAGGAGATGACAGTTGAATGCGTGACTGAGGAGTTGGTGCAGGGGGCAGGGTTTTAGATTTTTGAATCATTGGGATCTGTTCTGGGGAAGGTGGGACCTGTACAGATTAGATGGGTTGCATCTGAACTCGAGGGGGAGCAATAGCCTTGCAGGGACGTTTGCTAGCATGGTTCGGGAGGGTTTAAACTAATTTGCAAGGAGGATGGGACCCGGAGGGATAGAGCAGTGAAAGAAGTGGATGGAGTAAAGCCCGATCTAACATAGATAGGCTTTGAGGAAAGAGAAGCAGAGTAAAGGATGTAAAGGTAGTAAGGTAGAACGGTTAAAGTGTATGTACTTCAATGCCAGAATCATCAGGAACAAAGGTGATGAACTGAGAGCTTGGATACATACATGGAATAATGATGTAGTGGCTATTACAGAGACTTGGCTGCCGCCAGGGCAGGAGTGAATTCTCAATATTCCTGGATTTCAGTGTTTAAAAGGGATGGGGTGGGGGAAAGGGGAGGAAGGGTGTCATTACTGCTCAGGGATACTTTTACAGCTACAGAAAGGGTGGGCAATGAGGCAGGATCCTCTTTTGCGTCAGTCTGGGTGGAAGTCAGGAACAGGAAGGGAGCAGCTACTCTACTGGAGGTATTCTATAGGCCCCCTGGAAGCAGTAAAGATACCTAGGAGCAGATTCGGAGGCAGCTTTTGGAAAGGTGCAAAAATAACAGGGTTGTTACCATGGGTGACTTTAACTTCCCTAATATTGATTGGCACCTGATTAGTTCCAATGATTTAGATGGGGCAGAGTTTGTTAAATGTGTCCGGGATGGATTCCTGTCACAGTATGTTGACAGGCCGACTGGAGGGAATGCCATACTAGATCTAGTATTAGGTAACGAACCAGGTCAGGTCATAGATCTGTCAGTGCGTGAGAATATAACCATATAAAAATTACAGCACGGAAACAGGCCATCTCGGCCATTCTAGTCCATGCTGACCGCTTACTCTCACCTAGCCCCACTGGCCCGCACTCAGCCCATAAACCTGCATTCCTTTCCTGTCCATATACCCATCCAATTTTACTTTAATTGACAATACCGAACCTGCCTCTACCACTTCCAATGGAAGCTCATCTGGGGGAGAGTGATCACCGCCCCCTGACCTTTAGCATTATCATGGAAAAGGATAGAATCAGAGAGGACAGGAAACATTTTAATTGGGGAAGGGAAAATTATGAGGCTGTAGGGCTAGAACATGTGAATTGGGATGATGTTTTTGCAGGGACATGTACTATGGACATGTAGTCGATGTTTAAGTATTTTTTGTAGGATGTTAGGGATAAATTTGTCTCAGCGAGGAAGATAAAAAATGGTAGGGTGAGGTGGAAAAATCTAGTCAGGTGGAAGAAGGCAGCATACATGAGGTTTAGGAAGCAAGGATCAGATGGATCTATTGAGGAATATAGGGTAGCAAGAAAGGAGCTTAAGAAGGTGCTGAGAAGACCATGAAGGGGGCATGAGAAGGCGAGTAGGGTAAAGGAAAACCCGAAGGCATACTTCAATTATGTGAAGAACAAAAGGAGTGAAGGTAGGACCGATTAGAGATCAAAGTGGGAAGATGTGCCTGGAGACTGTGGAAGTGAGCGAGGTCCTCAATGAATACTTCTCTTCGGTATTCACCAATGAGCGTGAATTTGATGACGGTGTGGACAATATGAGTGAGGTTGGTATTCTGGAGCACGTTTATATTAACGGAGAGGTGCTGGAGATGTTAAAATACCTTAAGACGGTTAAGTCCCCGGGGCCTGACGGAAAATTCCCCAGGCTACTCCACGAGGCGAGGGAAGAGATTGCTGAGCCTCTGGCTAGGATCTTTACGTCCTCGTTGTCCACGGAAATGGTACTGGGGGATTGGAGGGAGGCGAACGTTTCCTATGTTGGGACAGCACAGGAAAGAGAACAGAGCTTCTGAACGGTGGGCGTACATTTGGAACGGAGATGAGGAGGAATTCCTTGAGCCAGAGATTGGTGTAACTGGGGAATTAGTTGTCATAGTCATTTGCGGAGGCCAGGTCCTAAAATATGTTTAAAGGAGAGACTGATAGATTCTGATTGATCAGGGCACGAAGGGATACGGAGAGAAGGCTAGACATGGAAGGTGAAAGGGACCATACTTAATTCTGCTCTTATATCTTCCGGCTTTAAGCTCTAAATTAGAGTGTATTTATTTCACGCCGACGCATGGGGGGAGTCCAGTGCAGAAATTGCAGGGGACTTGGGTGTCAGAGGTATTCAAAATGTCAGCAAAAGGGGTGGTGGTTGTTGAAAACAGACTCGAAGAATAAGCATGGAAATTTGAAGCAGGTGAACCTGACATTAGTTGTAGTTAAGTTAATGGAAGGAATTCTCTTGAACCGAACAATGAAAGTACTTGGATTTCATGCATCCTTTGTAATCTAGATTTGCATGATACCTAAATTATGAGGGTGAGTGGGCAGCGAATTAGGTGAAAAAACATGGCACATGAATGCAGCAGTCACAAAAATGGGCGGCAAAATTTGCAGATGGAATGTAATGTGTTCCACATCCTCAGGGCCAACCAACGTAGAACTCACTCAGTGAATGGTGAGTTAATGTGATCTGCGGAAAACAGAGAAATTTGGGAAAATATTTCCATAATTATTCGATAGGGAAATCAAGAAAGCTTCATAGGTCAATGTTTTGAATTCAGGAATTGGGATGTTAGGTTGAAGTTGTGTAGGAATGGATAAAAGGCAAGAAGCAACGACTGCGAATAAAGGCGGCCTTGTCTGGTTGGCTACTAGTGATTAGAGGCGTTTTCCTAGAGTCAGTATTGGGACCTCTACTTTTTACATTGTTTGTCAATGGTTTAGAAAATGGATTGATGGTTTGGTGCCAAAGTTTTCCAATGATACGAAGATAGGTAGAGGGGTTGAGGAGGCAATGAGATTGCAGAAGGACTTAGACAAAGTCGATGAATGGCCAAAAAACGCGTTAGATGCCATGAACTGCTGGGAAATGTATGATGACGCACATTGGATACAAAAGAAGGAACAATAACGCGAAATATTTTGCTAATAGGGAGAAATTACAAATATCAGAGCTGTAGGGGCACTTATGAGTCATCGTGCAAGATTCCCAGAAGGTTAATCTACAGGTTGATTCTGTGGTAAGGAAGGCAAACGCAATATTGGCTTTTAGTTCAATGGAAGAGAATATATAAAAAAGGAGATTATGCTGAGGGTTTATAAGAAACTAGACAGGCCGAAAATCGAGCATTATCAACAGTTTTGGCCCATATCTCAGAAAGAATTTGCTGCTATTGCACAGAGTCCAGAGGAGCTTCATGTCGGTTAGTCAGGGAAAGAAAGGGTTTACACATTAAGAGCGGTTTGTATCTTTGGACCTTTATTAATTAAGTTAGAAAGAAATGCGAGGGGATGTCACTCACACCTACCGAATGTTCAAGGGACTCGATAAGGTGCATGTGGAGGGATGCTTCTAATGGCGGGGTGACCAGAATTAAGGGGCGCAGCCTCAAATTTGAGGGGCAACATTTTAGAACAGAGGTAAGGGAGATTTTTTATTTCAGAAAGAGAGTAGACAGTGGAATGCTCTGCTACACATTGCGGTTGAAGTCAAGTCAGTGGTTATACATGTAGGCCTTCGTTAGTCTCGATAGACCATGGATTTGCACCTTGGAAAGTTTCCAGGGCGCAAGCCTGTGCAAGGTAATTTTTATATAAAAGACTGGCATTTGCTCAAGCTGCAAGTCTCCCCTCACCAAGCCAAGGGAAGAGCATTAGGACCCATACAGCTTGGCACCGGTGTTGTCGCAGAGCAATGTGTGGTTAAGTTCCTTGCTCAAGGACACACACGCCAAGGCTCGAACTAGCGACCTTCAGATCACTAGACGAAGCAACAACTTAACCACTTGGCCACGCACCAGCACGGTTATAGATAAGGCGGATGTTAATAGTTCCCTTTCGAAGACAGGTGCACGCAGTTGAGTCAGAACCCGGTTCATCCATAATGGAATGGTATAGCAGGCTCGATGGGCTGAATGACCTAATTCTGCTCTTGTGTCTTATGGCCTTATTGTCTAAGGCAATCGAAGAAACGGAAGGTTTACGGGAGGGACGGGTGGAAATGGGGGTGAATCACCAGAGGGAGGTGATGTGCAGGTAAGGAGATAAGAGAAAGAAGGAATTGGGAAGGCAAAATGCTGAAGGGGAGAATGGTCTTCACTGGACGTTTCAGAAATCGATGTTCACGTCACCAAGTTGGAGGCTACACAGACGGAATTTAAGTTGTGGCTCCTCAAACGTGAGTCTGGCCATGTTGCAGCAATGGAGGACGCCATGGACTGACATGTTGGAATATGAAAGGGAAGTGGAATTAAATGAGTGTCCATGGAGGTCCCACTGTTTCCAGCCAACGGAGCATAGAATTGGGTAAACGATGCTCTTTGCTGCCTTATGCATTGTTTGCAAAGATCAGTTTGGGTTCCTTAAATTTTTTTCGATATGAAACATTTGAACAGATACTGTTTCAGTGTGAAGCGGAAAAGGCTAAAATAAATCAAACTCAGAATCCATTACACATTTGCAGGTTTATAGATTACATGTTTTTAAATTGCTGAATTATGAGAGTGACTTAATTTAATTCATGCTATCGTCTTTCCTCATTTATAACCTATAGGGCTCTCTTTGTGGTAAATTAGCTTTCCTTTACAAAAAAAAAACAAGTGGTCAGTGATTTACTCCCCAATCAATTTTCTGCACCAGTGTCCAGTCCAGTTGCTGGGAGGAATGTACATATAAGTTGGACTGCCAATCGCCATTCATCGAAAACCTACCCCTCTTCTTCATGTTAGGCAGTTATTCATTTGATAGCCGGAGACAGGAGCGCATACAATGGATTACCTATCCAGCGTTAGACTAGTTCCGACGTCAGACTATCAGGTTCCGGGGCTGGAATGTGAATAGACGGACATATCCACAGTCTGACTGGTGGGCGGTATTCCGGCGTAGTTCTCTGACTGATATCCAGCGGGGCCAATAAGGAACTGTGTCACCAGGATGGCGCTTTGCCTCCGCTTCTCTCTCTCTCTCTCTCTCTCTCTCTCTCTCTCTCTCTCTCTCTCTCTCTCTCTCTCTCTCTCTCTCTCTCTCTCTCTCAGACACACACACACACACACACACACACACACACACACACACACACACACACACACACACACACACACACACACACACACACACACACACACACACACACAAAATCTCGGAGCCGCTGGTCGATTGAGACCATATGCCCGAGTACCGAGTGTAACAACTGGGAGATCAGTCGACGACTGTGAGGAGCTGAAGCCCGGAATGGAGATGTTGCTGCCGTCTTTGGCTTAGGCTCCGAACGGGGCTTTATTAACGAACTGAAACATCGAGGTGAATGGATATTTCAACGTGCTAATGTCCTGCTCCCTGAATTTCGACTGAGTCAACATGCAAATAAGTGTGTTCGTGCAGCAGCTGAAATGCCTCACAAATGACCCGACTTCGTGAAAGATCCATTCAGAAATATTGGTAGCAAATCTTTTTTCCAAGAGATGAATTTAACAACGAATATTATCCACAGGAGTATGAAGCTGCCGGACAGGGTGAAAAGTAAAACCAGAGACCTCCTCCTGCTCTCCATCTCCGGGTCACTGCGATTATCCCCATTATTCTGATCCCGAAACCGCATACGGACCCGGCTGGCCACTACAATGTGTGAGTGAGGGGGAGAGAGAGGGGGGGAGAGAGGGGGAGAGGGAGGGAGGGAGGGAGAGAGAGAGAGAGAGAGAGAGGAGAGAGAGAGAGAGAGAGAGAGAGAGAGAGAGAGAGAGAGAGAGAGAGAGAGAGAGAGAGAGAGAGAGAGAGAGACTGTTCTTTATTTCCTAGCTGCCTGCATGGAGACAGATTTCAAGTTTATATGTTGTATATAGAAAATATACTTTGATAATAAATGTACTTTGAACTTTTGAAATTTGTTCCTGTTGGTTTTGAAAAGCTTAAAAGCCAATCATATCGCTTCCCACTATCTATTTTTTTGTAATTTATTTGCCCCCAATTTTACTTTTCCTCATACTTCCTTTATAGTACATCTTCTTCCTGATGGATCTGCTGTTCCCTCTGCAATACTCCCAGGAATTCCAACAGTGACGTACAGACACGGGAATCACTGAAGGCGCACAAACACGTGGACGGAATGAAGGCATCCAATGGGATACCTGCCTTTTGTGGCCGGGCTCAAGAAGAGGAGTGTGAGGTTTAGTGGCGATCGGAGGAATGAATGCTTCTGGAAGTAACAGTCGTGAACACACAGCCTGAGGGGATTGTGCAGGCAGGTATTTAAGGAGCATTTTCGTTAACACTTGGATCATCAAAATAGCTGGCAACAGATCAAATGCTGAATTGGAAGAGACAGACTTTCGATGATCAGCATTGACACGATGGGCTCTGACCCTGCGCTGGGAATCTGCAACACAGAACTTCAGGCCGAACTGACCTGAAACATTCAAAAACATTGTAATGAATTTCTATTGAACAAGGGCGATATAATGAAACACCATTTTTCATGGGAAAGTGGTGAGGCATTGTGGATAATACTGGAGAGGTGTCTGAAAGATTGGTCAACGGATGGGATCAACCACTGTAGAGCATAGAAACAGGTCCAATGGTCCATCATGTGTGTGCGTCCATTATCAGACCTGTCTATACTAATTAATTCCTTGCTCATTGAAATATCCGTGCAAATGCCTCAAGTGTTGTAGAGTCATAAAACACTACTACATATAACCATGCACTTTATCCTACCTAGAACCCCCAATCTGTCAATTAATCTATTAATCTGTCAATTCCTAAATACTGGAGCCGATCCAACAATCTCTGAAATTTTGGAATGATCCCCTCCTAAACCACTCCCTTTGGCAGCTTGTTCCACAATCTCGCCACTCTCTGATTAAAGAATATACCCCTCATGCTCCCTTTAAACATTTCCCCTTCTCTCTCAAACTCTAATTCTAGACTCACCCATCCTCAATGGAAATGCCTGATTGCATTTTCCCTACGTACACCACTCGTAAATTTGAGTAGCTCCATCAAATTTCCTCTTGTTCTCCTGTGTTCTAGGGAATAGTCATAACACATTAAACTTTGCCCAGTAAATCAGGTTCTCATGTCCTGACAACATCCTTTTAATTTTGTCCGCACTCGTTCAATCTGCTTGCTATATTTCCTATAGATAGGTAACTATAAGTGGTCACCATATCTTAAATTAGACCTCACCAATGTCTCATAAAATGTCAAAGCAAAACAAACTCTCCATACCGCTTACTCAATAATTTGATTGATCAAGTCTAAGTACCAAAAACTGTCTTTAAAACCTCCTCTTCCTCTGATGGCCTTATGGATCGTATTTCCAAATCCACCTGTTCTTCCACACTCTTCAGTGCCAGCGGTGCACGCTGCAAGTATTCCCTTCATTAGTTCTTTGTGGCTTCTTTATAATCCTTGTGCTCATTTGATCTTAACTTCCGAAGCTTGAGATATATTTCTTTTTTTATTCTTGACTGAAATCAGCACCTCCCTGTACATCCAAGGACCATTCATATTCCCATCTCTGTCCATCCTTCTAACAACAACATGCCTATCTGTACTCTGTACAACGATCTCTAACAACTTTCCATATTTCTGATGTAGACTTGCTAGAAAAAAGATTTATTTTCCTAATTAACATTTTTAAAAAAAAATTCCTGCCTAATTCCATCATAATTTGCCCTCTTTCTATTTCAGACTCTCCCACAGGGATCATACCTGGAGCTATCCTAAAATTAATGGACTTGTGGCCACTGTTGCTTAACTGCTCACACACAGAAAGTCTCATTACCCGACTCCAGGTAGTAGTAGTAGTAGTAGTAGTAGTAGTAGTGGTAGTAGTAGTAGTAGTGGTAGTAGTACAATCACATCAGTTTGATTGGACCCTTCAATTTCACTCAAATGGCTCAGATCTCAAATCTGAACCCCCTAATATGTTGTCCCTGACTTTAGCACTAATAATATCCATGATTAGTTGTGCAACAACCACCCCACCCCGCCATCCCTTTACGTTCGTCTTTATCTTTTCTGGAATTCACAGAAATAATGCTACATTTTCACACTTTATCACAGATTGACAGGTGCAGGATAAAACCCACACCCCAAAATTGTATCATAAACACAAAAGTACAAAATGAACCCAACATTCGCCCACGGCCTCAGAGACTGGGAGATATAGGAGGAGCGTCACCACCCCAAAGTGTGTGTGTGTGTGTGTGTGTGTGTGTGTGTGTGTGTGTGTGTGTGTGTGTGTGTGTGTGTGTGTGTGTGTGTGTGTGTGTGTGTGTGTGTGTGTGTGTGTGTGTGTGTGTGTACATGTGCTCAGGAGGGAGCTGAAGGACTCAAGGACTGTTCAAATGGGAAAATGCGGTGAAGAAATTTAGGGTCAATCGGTGTCGGTTAACGTCCTTTTACAAATGAATAATTAGCCCTAAATACGTGAAATCTGTAAGTGCGGCTGCTCTGAGATAACACGTAGTCTTTGTTATTAAAGCTGCGGCATTATTTGCACCAGATGAATCACTGCTGAGGTAATGCCCAACGATTTTGATGTGTTTATCTCCAATCGGCTCATACTGACATTAGAGACAATGGTATTGAATTAAATATTTGTTCAAGTAGCTGTAATTAAGAAAGTTAGTCAGGGGTACAACCGTCTCTGGAGACTGATGCTCTGTATAAATAACGGTCTATTCGAATGCCTCACTTCAGAGTGTCAGCTGCAGCTGTGAATTCAGAAGCAATAGAAGTCACAGATTCTAACTGAAATGGTGCATTCAGTCATCAGGCGGATCCGAAGAGTTTACTATCCTTTTATTTCAGGCTTTGGAATTCCCGGTAAGCCACAGTGTCAAATGCCGTTGGTGGGGATTGCAGCCTAATTCTAATGTTGCGATTGTTTCCGTCGCTGGTTCTACTGCCACATGTCCAGTTCCAGGATTCTGCATTTCAGGAACGGAATGGAAACACGGACTGTGGATTCTTGGATCCGGATCTAAAACCAAACCGCAGCAGAAATTTAGCTGCCTGCGGCACTGGGTTTGCTACTGGCCGTTGAATACCGTTCCCCGTCTTTCTTGTGATTATCACAGTGGGAGACTTCGTGTCTGTATGTGAGGTTGTGTCAGACTGCGCTGTGTCTGTTGGAATCAGTCAATGCTCTGTTGTAAAGTCACTGAAGTGGCAGATGTTGGAATTGGGAACAGACATGGGGAATGCTGGAAACACTGAGACCCAAGCAGCTTATATGGAAAGAGAAAACAGTCCTGTTACCTCTCTGGGAAGAGTTCTGCGAGGAGACAGTTTAACAGTTGGAATCGGCAACAGACACGGGGAATGCTGGAAACACTGAGACCCAAGCAGCTTATATGGAAAGAGAAAACAGTCCTGTTACCTCTCTGGGAAGAGTTCTGCGAGGAGACAGTTTAACAGTTGGAATTGGCAACAGACACGGGGAATGCAGGAAACACTGAGACCCAAGCAGCTTATATGGAAAGAGAAAACAGTCCTGTTATCTCTCTGGGAAGAGTTCTGCGAGGAGACAGTTTAACAGTTGGAATTGGGAACAGACACGGGGAATGCTGGAAACACTGAGACCCAAGCAGCTTATATGGAAAGAGAAAACAGTCCTGTTACCTCTCTGGGAAGAGTTCTGCGAGGAGACAGTTTAACAGTTGGAATCGGCAACAGACACGGGGAATGCTGGAAACACTGAGACCCAAGCAGCTTATATGGAAAGAGAAAACAGTCCTGTTACCTCTCTGGGAAGAGTTCTGCGAGGAGATTTAACAGTTGGAATTGGGAACAGACACGGGGAATGCTGGAAACACTGAGAGCCAAGCAGCTTATATGGAAAGAGAAAACAGTCCTGTTACCTCTCTGGGAAGAGTTCTGCGAGGAGACAGTTTAACAGTTGGAATTGGGAACAGACACGGGGAATGCTGGAAACACTGAGACCCAAGCAGCTTATATGGAAAGAGAAAACAGTCCTGTTACCTCTCTGGGAAGAGTTCTGCGAGGAGACAGTTTAACAGTTGGAATTGGCAACAGACACGGGGAATGCTGGAAACACTGAGAGCCAAGCAGCTTATATGGAAAGAGAAAACAGTCCTGTTACCTCTCTGGGAAGAGTTCTGCGAGGAGACAGTTTAACAGTTGGAATTGGGAACAGACACGGGGAATGCTGGAAACACTGAGACCCAAGCACTTATATGGAAAGAGAAAACAGTCCTGTTACCTCTCTGGGAAGAGTTCTGCGAGGAGACAGTTTAACAGTTGGAATTGGCAACAGACACGGGGAATGCAGGAAACACTGAGACCCAAGCAGCTTATATGGAAAGAGAAAACAGTCCTGTTACCACTCTGGGAAGAGTTCTGCGAGGAGATTTAACAGTTGGAATTGGGAACAGACACGGGGAATGCTGGAAACACTGAGACCCAAGCAGCTTATATGGAAAGAGAAAACTGTCCTGTTACCTCTCTGGGAAGAGTTCTGCGAGGAGACAGTTTAACAGTTGGAATTGGGAACAGACAGGGGGAATGCGGGAAACACTGAGACCCAAGCAGCTTATATGGAAAGAGAAAACAGTCCTGTTACCTCTCTGGGAAGAGTTCTGCGAGGAGACAGTTTAACAGTTGGAATTGGGAACAGACACGGGGAATGCTGGAAACACTGAGACCCAAGCAGCTTATATGGAAAGAGAAAACAGTCCTGTTACCTCTCTGGGAAGAGTTCTGCGAGGAGACAGTTTAACTGCTCTTCCACATACTCTATTTTGACTGCATCAGTGTTTCCAGCATTTACTGTTTTTATTCCGTCCTTCGGCTGTTCTGTCGCTGACAGGGATCGCCATGGAAGTTGATTATTGTCCAATGGAAGAATCGGGATATATTCATTTTATAAAAACCAGATGGGGAAGGCGCCGGTAGACAATGTTCCATCCAGTCTTGACTCTTAGGAGACAGATTAACTTTCGGGACACGCTTCACATTTTTTTTTATCGGTAACCATCTGTATCCAGATTTTGACTTTATTTTTCTGTTCAAACCCTGTTTCCGTTAGCCTT
Source organism: Hemitrygon akajei (assembly GCF_048418815.1). Taxonomy (NCBI): domain Eukaryota; kingdom Metazoa; phylum Chordata; class Chondrichthyes; order Myliobatiformes; family Dasyatidae; genus Hemitrygon; species Hemitrygon akajei. The sequence goes on along the minus strand of NW_027331990.1, from coordinate 1,564,293 downwards.
CTGGCTTTTCTTGACGTAAAATGCAGAAAATGCAGAAAATAATGGAAATGTTACAGTTTCTCCTCAAGCTGCGGCATTGACATAATCAGTATTTTCTCACCTGTTTTTTTCCCTGCCTCTCTTCCAGCGAACTTGGTGGCGATTGTGATCCTGTCCCGGGGAAAATGCGGTCTCTCCAAAGGTGTTACTCGGTACCTGGTGGGAATGGCAGTGGCCGATCTCCTGGTCTTTATCTCCGATCCTCTGCTGAGGTGGACTGCTGGGATGTATTTTTACCGTACATTCCTGTTCATCACTCCTGTGTGCAGACTCCGGCTTTGGTTGATTTTTGCGAGCACTGCGACCTCGGTCTGGTTGACTGTCGCTTTCACCGTCGATCGATTTGTGGCCATTTGCTGCGAGAAGCTGAAAACAAAATATTGCACCGAGAGAACGGCGGCTGTGATTATCGGGACAGTGAGTGTGCTGGTCTGTTTGGAGAGTGTCCCCTGGTACTTTGTATACGAGCCTAGCGAAATACTTAATGGTGTTCCCTGGTATTGTGTTCTTACATCGAGCTTCCAAAACTCTCCCTCATGGGTGGTTAAGGCTAATTCTGGAGAACTGGACAGGACTCCTGGGAAATACACTGGGAGTCGATGTGCTGGATACGTCCTTGTCTATCATAGTGCAGCTGGTCAGAAGTCAGGAGTTCCCTATCCTTGTGAGGAAAGTGGTGTAGGATGGTGACATTCAGGGACTTAGGATGATGGGTGATATTGCATATAGTGAAAAAGTACACTGAGTTGTATTTAATGTTTAGGAAGCCGCAGTGGGACTGAGTTTTGGAGGAACACATAAGAAGTAAGAAACAAATCACAACACGAATCAGGAGAGTAAACAGTGACCAGGATGTGACGTCGGTGAGAAGGATTAAAGTACATTCCAAGACATTTTACGCATCCAGGGATACGAACAGGGGTGAAGACAGGGTCACTCAAGCACAAAGGAGTGTGTTTATGTCCGAGCCGGAGAAAGAATACGAGGTATAAAATAAATACTTTGCATTGATGCTCTTCTAGTAGAGCGACGTGGAGGAAAGCGAGATGAGAAAATGGGTGGGGTGATGTTCCCAGACGTGGTGATATGCAGGAAGAAGTGGTATTGGGTCTTTAAAAGAGCTTTAAATACTTTGGTGGATTTAATCAACTGCAGACACAGACCGAACACACTGAGTTGCCAGAGCACAGCACCGGCCAGTGAGGACACACGCCAGTACACGTCTAAAATACAAGGTCAGAAATTTATGACAATACAACACTGATTACCCAGTGTTCGACAATACCAGCGTGGCACTCGATCTCTGAGCTATACACACGTTCAGCACCTCACTGTCAGGGCTCATGCCCTTGCAACAACAGGCACCGTACTGCAAGGTCACGGATCTTTTCCACCCGTGGCACCATACTGTAAGTACACAGACCTTGACAATTGAAGGCAATTGTATGATCCAGTCGTTTACAGCATCTGGACATAAAAATAACTACACAGCCATGGAGCAATGCTGGAAGACATTATACCCCGACACTTAATCAGCTTTGTACAGTGTGATCAGAGACCTATGAAATCCTTGCGAAGGGCTAAATTTTTACAATAATACAAAACTCATCCCTGCTCTGCACTCCGTGACAAGCCGACAATGTCAACTTAACAAAGCACCAAAAATGGACGAAGACAGACACCAACAACCTCAACTTTGCTCTGTGCTTCCACGAATATCCAGAACAAGCCCATTTTCCAAACACATAAAGGGATGAAGAACAGCAGATTACACTGAGAAGGCACAGCCTAGCACCAGTCACCTACAACATTGAAAGAACACAGACTTGTACAAACCAGGACTGCGTGGATATATATACTTTTTTTCCCAGCACCGCACAGAAACGAGGCGGACAAATGGAGACAAAAGGCGGACAAACACAGTCCTACAGGGACACAAGCTGCTGCAAATTAGTATGGCGAGAAAGGGGAGAGTGTATCTGCTGGTGAACAGCTGTGATTGGTTAAACTCACATCCGACCTGTGAGAGTTATTCAAGGACAAGTGCTTCTGAACTAAACTGTTCTATATGGGGGAAGAGACAAGGATGCAAGTTCTGAGAACAATGAATGATCAGAGATGTTGTAAGAACCCATAAAAAACGAGTGTTGCTGTCGAGTGTCCTTCAGTCGTCCATGACTCATGGCGACCCAAAGGATTCTTCCGGGACGGCTCGAGGCGACTTCCGTGGCAGCAGAACTCTCAATGGAATCGATTAACTATTCTCGTTTCAGACTGATACAGCTAAAAAGCACAACGGCTTCCATGGTCAGTACAGTCAAAAAAAGATATCTTCATGTGCTTAAACAACGGAAACAATGCCAATGGTGGACGCACTCCTCGCCGGTTCCCACACAGGAAACGTGTCTGCTGGTCATGGATAAATGTGCATTTAAGGAAACGGTGTATTAAACTCCCAACACCGACTATTTTGTTGGCAAACGTGCAGTCTCTGGTTGATACAATAGATGATCTCAGAGGTAAGGTACTGAATCAGAGGGACATCACGACCGGTGTATCCTTTGTTTAACTGAATCCTGGTTAATCTGTTCTGTACCGAATGCAGCTAATCAGATTCACGGGTTTATTAAATAACGTCCGGATAGATCTGCAGAGTCTCTCAAAAGTAGGGATGGAAGAGGTTGCCTCATGATCAACTCTTCTTGCTGCACAAATATATCAGTGCTATCTCAATTCTGCTCACCAGACCTGGAATATCTAGCAGTTAAGTGTCACCCATTTCACCTACGAGGAGAGATTTCTGGGGTCAGTTTGGTATACATTAGCGGTATACGTTCTAGCTCAGGAATATGCTAATCAGTCATTAGATGATCTGAGCGATGGGATCAACATGGACGAAACAACACACCCTAACGCTTTCACCATCCTTTTGGGGAGAATTTAAACAGGCCAGTCTGAAAATAATCTCTGAGCAATTGACATCAACAGATCACTTAAAATACCAGAGGAAGCAACACAGTTGACCACTGTTGCACCACAATCAAGAATTTCCACCGTTCTATTCCACGCCCTCACTTCCGGAAGTCTGCTCACTTGGCTGTACTTCTACTGCCTGAGACTGGCAGACACTGAAGACTGCAGCACCATTTGTGCGGACCAAGAAGGCATGGACGGGGGAAGCACAGGAGCGCTTACAAGACTGCTTTCAATCAGTGGACTGGACTGTATTCAGGGATTCATCTTCACATCTGGGTAAGTATGCTGCAGTTGTTAATGACGTCATTAACACCTGTGTGGATGAGTGTCCGCCTACAAAGACGTGTCGTACGTTCCCAAATCCGAAGCCGTAGATGCACCAGAAAGTTGTCTGCTGGATGTTAGATCTGTAGCATTTAAGTCTGGCGACGCAGTTCTATACCAGAAAACCAAGGCTATTTTAAGAGCGAAGAGACAATTTTGAACGAGGTTGGAGGAGGCATTGGATGTACGACAACGCTAGTAGTGATTGGAGACATTACTCCCTACAAGCGAAACTCAATAGCATGAATAGCACCGATGCTACACTACCAGATGAAGGCGACTCCTTCTAGACGGCTTTGAAAGGGAGCTGATGAAGATCCCTGCTGAAGCTGGTGACACTGTGATCTCTGTCTCAGAGGCTGAAGTTAGGCTGTCTTTAAAAGTTTTGTGATGTTGGAAATCCAAGCAACAGGCACAACATGCTGAAGGAACTCGGCAGGCCAGGAAGCAAAATGTGGCAGAGTAAAGTCGAAGTTTCGGGCCGAGTCCCTTCAGCAGCAAAAGTTGTTACTGTATACCTTACAGGCAATTCAAAGCTGCCTAAACCAGCATACACACTCCGCTCCGGTGTCCCGGATGGTTTCTTCTACAGTAGCCACTATTCTGAGTAGTCACCTCGTCTCGACAAACGATAAGGCACACACATTAGCATATATAAACACAACACACCCCTACACAAACAAACAGTCAGGCAGAGACAAGCACAAACATACGCCGGCATACCATCACACATATGGACATACACACATGGATACGCAACTATAGTTTCTTAGTCGACTCTCCAGCTCTCTGCCATGATATTTATACAAACATAAAATGTTATGTTTAAAAATACTCCCTCCCCTTGGAGTGAGTACAAGGTACAAAACCGTCCCCAAAATTCTATATCTGTGAATAAGTCAATGCAGAAATTAAAGCTGGTGATATGAAAGTGCTTATTCATCGCCACAAACTGATTTTTTTCTTGGTTCTCTTTCGGTATTGTTTCCTAAACGTAAACGACATACAGAGCATATACAATTGAGGAGAATGGTAACAATAGGTAATTCAAATCTGTTTCATAAGCTACCACGACATGTTTTACTTCAAGATTTTGTGTCTGAGGAATGATACCTTTGAAGGACACATTGACATTGGAAGCTCCTTCAGTTGATAAGACACATTTAATATGTCCACATCTTTGTTGGGACAAACATGCACACCCATCGCCTAAATGTGTCCGCCAGCAGATAACGCAGATGCCCAACATTACTGTAACCCCCTGGGTCGCCTCAGGCTCGCTCAGCTCGTTCTCGTCTTGGGGGAGCAGCCTTCGGCCCCGCCAAACTGGGTAATCAGCTGGTGTGGATGCTGTGTGATGTCTCCGCCTCGCCCAAAAAACAGACGGTACACCATATGAGATTAAATGAGTACAATTTATAAAGGTTACTATAACTGTGATTAATAACGATACAGTATATATGCAAGAAAAGAAAATAAATAAAAGGCACCAAACATATCAAAGTCCAAACCACTTCGTGCACAACCATTGGAGCTCAATTACTGAAGTTTTCTGGCCACCATTCGATCCCTTCCGAACTCCTCGACTCGCAGCACAGGACCACCCGAAGTGGTCAACCAAGCACATCTCCCCTCGGGGTACCTCCTCGCCTTGGACCCCCGCCTGGGGTCCGTTCCTCGCCCAGTTTACAGCATCCCGTCCTTTCTCTCTCACCCCCTCGCGCCGATCTACCCAAAAGCCCGCCAACAATAGCTTACAGGCTCAGAAGAAAGAACAACATTAATCCCAATTGGTTGACAAAGGAATACAATTCTCGTTATCAGTAAATTTTAACCCAAACAAGCTTCCAGCACTCTCTAGCAACAAAGAAGCATTCCTACTTTTAACAAAATAAAGAAGCCATTTTGATTAACACGCGCAGTAACAAAGAAAAAGAAGACACCTCCCTTTACAGTAAGAAGTACTGAACGACGCCTCTCCAAGTCATCGGGTGGCGCAGGTCCGGCAGTGAGCAACGGCGCCACTACCGTAACATCAGCTTTCTTGCTTGAGGCTTCGCTAACTTTTTCCCCAGTTTTACTTCGAAGGTGCATTTTATTTGCCATTTCGCCCATTTTATTTGCCATTTCGGTGTTCAGCAACGTCCCGGGTTGTTCACAATGTTAAATATTGAGCTATCTCGAGCATACGGCAAAGATAAACAGGTAGATTTTCAATAAAACTCGGGAGCCACACACACACGCACATACTCACTCCATGTTCCTTAGTTAATCGCCCCATACGATAGGGTCTTTCAAGACACATTTAGATAGGTACAAGTAGCTCAGTAAAATAGAGGGCTATGGGTAACTTCTAAGGTAGGGGCATGTTCCGCACAACTTTGTGGGCCGAAGGGCCTGTATTGTGTTGTAGGTTTTCTATGTTTCTATGTCAACAGGACACGTAAAGCTACTGCGCAGATTGACAGTGTTGTTAAGAAGGCGTATTGACCTTAAGACCATAAGAGAAAGGAGCAGAGGTCGACCTTTCGGCCCATCTAATCTGTTCTACCATTTTATCATGAGCTGATCCATTCTCCCATTTAGTCCCACTCCCCCGCCTTCTCACATTACCTTTGATGCCGAGGCTACTCAGATACCCAGGATGGTGCGATGGCATTCATCAACCGTGGGATTGATACAAAAAACAATGAGGTAATGTTACAGCTATACAAAAGTTTGGTAAGATATCACCTCATCTGTTCAAGTCCTTCTATAACTCAGCCACTTCCTCAAAATAATCTGCCCCTACACCTATCGTCAATCGTATGCAATGTTTGCAAAAAAAATGCATCAATTCTATCCTCCAGAGAATTGACAAATGATATAAAAAGAATCGGTCTCAACACAGACCCCTGTGAAACACCACTAATCACCAGCAGCCAGAGAGAAAGGGCTATTTTTATTCACACCCTTTCCCACCACCATGCAGCCACAGCTTTATCCACGCTAGAATCTTTCCTATAATACCACGGCCTTATAACTTTTAAGCAATCTTGTCAAAGGCCGCCTGAAAATCGGAGCACACAATGATAACCGATTCTCCACTGTCTATCGTTCTTGTTATTTCTTCAATAAATTCCAATAGATTACTGAGGCAAGATTTTGATCTACTTCATCTTGTGCCTTCAGGTACGGTGAGACCTCATCCTTAATAATTAACTTCAACATCTTCCCAACCAGGAACATCAGACGAACTGGCCTGGAGGTACCTTTCCGCCTCTCTCCCTTCTTGAAGAATGCAGCGACATTTGCATTTTTCCAGTCTTCCGTAACCATTCCAGGATGTAGTGATTCTTGAACGATCTTTACTAATGCCTCTACAATCTCTTCAGCCTCCACTTTCAGAACTCTGGGGTCTACACCATCTGAATGAAGTGGCCATTCATTCTTCCCAAGAACCTGCATTCTTGCTATGGCAAAAAAGTCCAGTCAAGGCTCCAATACAGAGGCTCAATTTCTGCAACTCCTGCCACTGACTCTTGTGTTTGTAGATGGTTAAGGAATTGTGGACAGAGTCATTCTAAACCCTATCGTTCCAAAAAAAAAACACTGAATCTCTTTTAAATCGGTGACACACGGTTAGTCTAGGAGAGTAAGTGTGGAGCTAATTTGTGACGAGATGAAGATACAGGAATCATAAAAAGCCCACCTTCTATCGTACCATAAATGCCTATCACACCCCGACATACAGAGTTATAGAGCACTCACCCAATCACCAGTTAATGCATCCTACATCCTATTCCAATGTGAGGACCTCTTTGCTGCCTTATCTCATCAAAATCAATTACTCTTTTTTCAAAAGTTGGCTGTCTTTAACAATTTCCTCCAATCCCACCCTTTGTCTGTTCATCAGTCACTCCAGAAATGTTACACAAGCGAGGCGATGGACGAACCCGAGTGCACAACACGGGCGCGGGAGGCGTTCTTGTCGTAGCGAGCGTGGAACCGGTATCCAGCAGTTATGCTAGACTTAGAACTGTCAGTCCTAGGAACCATGAAACGAGGTTACTCATACCGGAGTCGATCAATGAACTGGCAGTTCCCTGATTTGATCACAGAGATTTTCTCCTGCATTTGCTGATGGAAAGCAGGTGTGTAGATAGTGTAACCTGGGAATGATTGGAAACTAAACGAGGCGAATGAGGCCCAATTCCTGAGGTAACTAGCAAGGTGGGAGATTGCCAGAAGGGACCCTTCCTAATCTACCAGGTATTGGAAACCCCTGCCCCTACGGCGCACATCCAGTAGTCTTTGGACGGTGTGTGCCGGATGATTGTCGATGGTACGGGCAGGTGGTGGGGTCTCAGCCGGGGGACACAAGGGGCTGACGGAAACTGGCTTTAACAGGGAAACATGAAAAGTCGGGTGGATGCGCTTAGATCTTGGCAGTTTTAGGCGGGCCGCCGAGGAATTGGTAACACTTTCGACCTTGAATAGCCCCAAGAAGCGAGGGGCGAGTTTCCTATGCTCGTTCTTGAGCGGGATGCCCTTGGATGCAAGCCACACCATCCGCCCCGGTTGGTACTCAGGCGTCGGGGCCCGGTGGCCGTCGGCCGTCTTCTGATTGTGTTTTGCTCATCTGCGTAGGGCCGCCGTGTCTCCTCCCAAACCGTAAGGCACCGATCGATATGGTCCTGAAACGACGGTACCGCAATCTCCTCTTCTTGTGCGAGGAACAGCGGGGGTTGGTACCCCAGGGAACACTCGAATGGAGACCTTCCAAAGGCAGAGCTCACCAGAGAGTTGTAGGCGTACTCCACCATCGGGAAGCGGTCGCTCCAAGTCGACGGGTTGTTTGCGGTTAGACAACGTAGCGTCGCCTCCAGGTCTTGGTTGACCCGTTCCATCTGCCCATTCGTCTGGGGGTGGAAGCCGGAAGACAGGCTGACCGATGCACCTAAGGCTTGACAGAGTGCCTTCTGTACTTGTGAGACGAACTGGGGACCTCGATCGATCACGATGTCTACGGGGATTCCTTGGAGACGGAAGACGTGGCGGACGAGAGGATCTGAGATTTCTTGAGAAGCTGGGAATTGACGGCGATGTGCTACCGGGGACAGGTGGAGGACGAAGTAAAACCGCAAGTGGCCGATGACAGGCTTTCCCAAGGGAGCAGAAGGAACATGCCGAGACATTAGAACGGGTATACGCCTCCATGGACGGCCACCAAAAGTGTTTTTTTTTTCAGGAGAACTTGGGTCCGATTACTCCCGGGTGGCGGGCGAAACGAGACGTGTGCGCCCATTGCAGAACCTGAGACCTGACTGAAACGGGCACATCCAGGCGATCACCGAGTCCATTGCCGGGGTCGAAGTCATCCCGTTGGGCTTCTTTTACTTTCGACTCGATCTCCCAAGTGAGGGTGGCAGCCACGCAGGATGGTGGGAGGATACTTCTTGCGCTGGAAGTGTCCTCCTTGGAGACATATTGGAGTCAAACGGCATTATTCGGCCCAACTGTCGAAGTTCAAACGTTCGGCAGTCTGAATATACCCCAGGTTTTTATGAACCACAAACGGCTGTTCTGCCCCCTCCAGCCGGTGTCTCCATTCTTCCCAAGGTTAGTTTGACCGCCAGGAGTTCCCGATTCCCCACGTCGTAATTCCGCTCGGCGTAGGGAGTCGGCGGGAATAGAAGGTGCAGGGGTGAAGCTTTTCGTCCGACCTTGCTCCTTGGGACAGGACTGCTCCTATCCCGGAGTTAGAGGCGTCCACCTCGGCAGTGAATTGACTGGCTGGGTCCGGATGGACCTCGATGGGAGCCTCTTCATGTCGGTGAACGCCGTCAGCTTCGGAGTCCCAACAGAAGGGGGTAGTAGGCGAGGTAAAGGGGGCTGCCACTCGACTGTAGTCTCTGATAAATCGGAGGTAGAAGTTAGCAAACCCCAGGAATCGTTGAGGTTGTTCGCAGTTCGTGGGCCTAGGCCATTCTTCCACTGCCCGGATCTTCTCGGGGTCTGCTCTCACCTGCCCGCTCTCAATGCTTCCCAGGAAGCTGACCGAAGGAACGTGGAACTCACATTTCTCCGTCTTCACAGATACCTTGTTCTCCCACAGTCTCTGGAGGACTTGACAAACAAGGTGAACGTGTTCTTGAGGGGTGCTAGAAAATATCAGCATATCGTCCGGGTAAACGAATAGGATCCGATTGATAAAGTCCCTCAGTAGGTCATTAATGAGGGCTTGAAAAACGGCGGAAGCATTGGTGAGGCCAAACGGACTGACCAAATATTCGAAGTGTCCAGAAGTTTATTAATGGCCGCCTTCCACTCGTCTCCCTCCCTCACGCTGACGAGATGGTAGGCGTTACGAAGGTCCAGCTTTGAGAAAATGGTGGCTCCGCGCAGTGGCTCAAATCTGAACTAACGTGGGGTAGAGTGTACTTGTTCTTAACTGTTATACTGTTTAGGCCTCTGTAATCAATACAAGGATGAAACGACCCGCACTTCTTTTCTACAAAGAAGAAACCGGCGCCAGCAGGGGAAGATGAAGGTCTGAAAATGCCCGCCACGAGGGACTCGCTGATGCTCTTCTCCATTGCCTCTCTGTCCGGTCGGGAGAGATTAAAAAGGTGACTGGTCGGTAGCGAGGCCCCGGGGAGAAGTTCGATGTCACAATCATATAGACGCTGAGGAAGCAGGAAAGGGCCCGTTGTTTACTGAATACCGGTCCCAGGTCATGGTATTCTGTGGAGACTCGGGGCAAATCGAAGGGTTCCGGGACAGGTGGGGTCGCTGGGAGATGGGGCTGACCGCAGACAGATGGCGTGTCAGACTGGCTCCATTTGGCTATCCTCCCGGCAGACCAGTCGATGTGGGGATTGTGTTGGGTCAGCCATGGATACCCTAGAACTACCGGGGCTTGAGGTGAACGAATGAGACTGAATCGTACCTCCTCCCGATGGTTGCCGGATCGCATCAAGTTCAGGGGTGGCGTACTGTGGGTTAGCCGAGCCAGCAGTTTTCCGTCCAGAGCCCGGACCTCCAGTGGGGTACTTAGCGGCTCGCGAGGTATTCCAGCCTCGGAGGCTATATCAGCGTCCAGCAGATTGCACTCGGTACAAGAATCCACCAAAGCGGATAGGGATAGAGACAGTCGCTGGTAACTCAGGGTAGCGGGGATCTGAATCCGTGTCTTGCGAGCTGAAGGGAGTATCGTCCGGCTCACCAGGACCTCCATTTTCGCTGCAGAGCACTCCCTTTTGGTCGCTGAGGGCAGGCATCCTAGAAATGTCCTGGCTGGCCACAGTACAAACAATCCCCATTTCTCCACCTCCATTTTCGCTGCTGAGCACTCCCTTTTGGTCGCTGAGGGCAGGCATCCTAGAAATGTCCTGGCTGGCCACAATACAAACAATCCCCATTTCTCCACCTCCATTTTCGCTGCTGAGCACTCCCTTTTGGTCGCTGAGGGCAGGCATCCTAGAAATGTCCTGGCTGGCCACAGTACAAACAATCCCCATTTCTCCACCTCCATTTTCGCTGCTGAACACTCCCTTTTGGTCGCTGAGGGCAGGTATCCTAGAAATGTCCTGGCTGGCCACAGTACAAACAATCCCCATTTCTCCACCTCCATTTTCCCTGCTGAACACTCCCTTTTGGTCGCTGAGGGCAGGTATCCTAGAAATGTCCTGGCTGGACACAGTACAAACAATCCCCATTTCTCCACCTCCATTTTCGCTGCTGAGCACTCCCTTTTGGTCGCTGAGGGCCGGCATCCTAGAAATGTCCTGGCTGGCCACAATACAAACAATCCCCATTTCTCCACCTCCATTTTCGCTGCTGAGCACTCCCTTTTGGTCGCTGGGGGCAGGTATCCTAGAAATGTCCTGGCTGGCCACAATACAAACAATCCCCATTTCTCCACCTCCATTTTCGCTGCTGAGCACTCCCTTTTGGTCGCTGAGGGCAGGCATCCTAGAAATGTCCTGGCTGGCCACAGTACAAACAATCCCCATTTCTCCACCTCCATTTTCGCTGCTGAGCACTCCCTTTTGGTCGCTGAGGGCAGGTATCCTAGAAATGTCCTGGCTGGCCACAGTACAAACAATCCCCATTTCTCCACCTCCATTTTCGCTGCTGAGCACTCCCTTTTGGTCGCTGAGGGCCGGCATCCTAGAAATGTCCTGGCTGGCCACAATACAAACAATCCCCATTTCTCCACCTCCATTTTCGCTGCTGAGCACTCCCTTTTGGTCGCTGGGGGCAGGTATCCTAGAAATGTCCTGGCTGGCCACAATACAAACAATCCCCATTTCTCCACCTCCATTTTCGCTGCTGAGCACTCCCTTTTGGTCGCTGAGGGCAGGCATCCTAGAAATGTCCTGGCTGGCCACAGTACAAACAATCCCCATTTCTCCACCTCCATTTTCGCTGCTGAGCACTCCCTTTTGGTCGCTGCGGGCAGGCATCCTAGAAATGTCCTGGCTGGCCACAGTACAAACAATCCCCATTTCTCCACCTCCATTTTCGCTGCTGAGCACTCCCTTTTGGTCGCTGAGGGCAGGCATCCTAGAAATGTCCTGGCTGGCCACAGTACAAACAATCCCCATTCACCACTTCCATTTTCGCTGCTGAGCACTCCCTTTTGGTCGCTGAGGGCAGGTATCCTAGAAGTGTCCTGGCTGGCCACAGTACAAACAATCCCCATTTCTCCACCTCCATTTTCGCTGCTGAGCACTCCCTTTTGGTCGCTGAGGGCAGGTATCCTAGAAATGTCCTGGCTGGCCACAGTACAAACAATCCCCATTTCTCCACCTCCATTTTCGCTGCTGAGCACTCCCTTTTGGTCGCTGAGGGCAGGCATCCTAGAAATGTCCTGGCTGGCCACAATACAAACAATCCCCATTTCTCCACCTCCATTTTCGCTGCTGAGCACTCCCTTTTGGTCGCTGAGGGCAGGCATCCTAGAAATGTCCTGGCTGGCCACAGTACAAACAATCCCCATTTCACCACCTCCATTTTCGCTGCTGAGCACTCCCTTTTGGTCGCTGAGGGCAGGCATCCTAGAAATGTCCTGGCTGGCCACAATACAAACAATCCCCATTTCTCCACCTCCATTTTCACTGCTGAGCGCTCCCTTTTGGTCGCTGAGGGCAGGTATCCTAGAAATGTCCTGGCTGGCCACAGTACAAACAATCCCCATTTCTCCACCTCCATGTTCGCTGCTGAGCACTCCCTTTTGGTCGCTGAGGGCAGGCATCCTAGAAATGTCCTGGCTGGCCACAGTACAAACAATCCCCATTTCTCCACCTCCATTTTCGCTGCTGAGCACTCCCTTTTGGTCGCTGAGGGCAGGTATCCTAGAAATGTCCTGGCTGGCCACAGTACAAACAATCCCCATTTCTCCACCTCCATTTTCGCTGCTGAGCACTCCCTTTTGGTCGCTGAGGGCAGGCATCCTAGAAATGTCCTGGCTGGCCACAATACCAACAATCCCCATTTCTCCACCTCCATTTTCGCTGCTGAGCACTCCCTTTTGGTCGCTGAGGGCAGGCATCCTAGAAATGTCCTGGCTGGCCACAGTACAAACAATCCCCATTCTCCACCTCCATTTTCGCTGCTGAGCGCTCCCCTTTGGTCGCTGAGGGCAGGCATCCTAGAAATGCCCTGGCTGGCCACAGTACAAACAATCCCCATTTCTCCACCTCCATTTTCGCTGCTGAGCACTCCCTTTTGGTCGCTGAGGGCAGGTATCCTAGAAATGTCCTGGCTGGCCACAGTACAAACAATCCCCATTTCTCCACCTCCATTTTCGCTGCTGAGCACTCCCTTTTGGTCGCTGAGGGCAGGCATCCTAGAAATGTCCTGGCTGGCCACAGTACAAACAATCCCCATTCTCCACCTCCATTTTCGCTGCTGAGCACTCCCTTTTGGTCGCTGAGGGCAGGCATCCTAGAAATGTCCTGGCTGGCCTGAGTACAAACAATCCCCATTTCTCCACCTCCATTTTCGCTGCTGAGCACTCCCTTTTGGTCGCTGAGGGCAGGCATCCTAGAAATGTCCTGGCTGGCCACAGTACAAACAATCCCCATTCTCCACCTCCATTTTCGCTGCTGAGCACTCCCTTTTGGTCGCTGAGGGCAGGTATCCTAGAAATGTCCTGGCTGGCCACAGTACAAACAATCCCCATTCTCCACCTCCATTTTCGCTGCTGAACACTCCCTTTTGGTCGCTGAGGGCAGGCATCCTAGAAATGTCCTGGCTGGCCACAGTACAAACAATCCCCATTTCTCCACCTCCATTTTCGCTGCTGAGCACTCCCTTTTGGTCGCTGAGGGCAGGCATCCTAGAAATGTCCTGGCTGGCCACAGTACAAACAATCCCCATTTCTCCACCTCCATTGACCGACAAGCCTGAACAACATTCTGACTGTCATAACTCATCCATGATGGAATGATGAAACAGACACAGGAGACCGAACGGCCTTTCCGCACGATGTCTCATTTTCTTGTGAACCTTGTCACATCTTCGCTTTATCCCAAAATCATGAGATTATTGAGCCTTGTAGTCTACTTACCAACATCCATCTGTAAAGCAGCGTTGCCGGGTATAATTAAAACCTACTGCGTTCAGTTTCTGTTGACATTGTTGCGATCAACTCCCACCCAGTTTTTAGATTCAGTCCTGTCTATAAACGTTTATTTCTCCGCTTCCCTAAATGTGAAAGCGATGAGACTTCCAGGCGTTCTCATCCAGCTCAACAAACGTCCTTCCCAAATTCTTGCAGAGACGCGTCTCACGTGTCTTCGAATTGTAATATTTTACAGCTTCACTCTCCACAAAAACTGCCTAACCTGAACAAACTGTAACACTCTCGCTTTCATTTCCGATTGACAGGATGATATATGTCTTTGTGTGGATATGACTTTCCTTACAAATCAGGCATTTATTCCGTTCTCAAACACACATCGAAAGTTGTTAGGGTGGCCGAGTGGTCTAAGGCGCCAGACTCAAGGAATGAAAGTCCTTCCGACAAACGGGAGTGTTCTGGGGTCGTGGGTTCGAATCCCATTCCTGACAAAATTTGTCTTTAAGCATTCAATCGAGGCGACGTTATTTCTGCAAACAACCCTGGGTTGTTGAGGTGGATTAGAAAAACTGTTGGAGGATAAGATTATGTTTTTGACACTGTTCATCGTATTGCAACAGGTCACCGTACACCGAATTCTGAGTGAGTGATTTATTCAGAAAAACAATTCACGGTGAAGGATCTCGTCCCGAAACGCCGACTGCTTACGCTTTTCCACAGATGCTGTCTGGTCCGCTGAGCTCTTCCTGGCATACTCAGCTATCAATATAGAAAAGTTTCTGAAGTGAAATCATTGGTTGTCAGATTATTTAATGGATGGGCATGTGAGCGTACATTATCACCTGTTGATGAAAGGTCTGATTGCTGATGGGTAGTAACTGTTCTTGAACGTGGCGGTGCGAGTCCTGGGGCTCCTGTACCATCTGCCCGATGACAGCAGCGCAAAAAGAGCATGGCAGGATGGTGACGACCTCTGACGGTGGATGCTGTTTTCCGATTACATCGTTTCATGTGGATGTGCCTAATGTTTGTCAGTGCTTTTCCCGTGATGGGCTGAGCCGAATTCACTAACTTTTTAAAGATTTTCCTTCAAAGGTGCGGTATTTCTGTACCACGTCTTGTTGCAGACAGACAATATACTCTCTACGACACATCTATAGAAGCTCATCAAGGTTTTTGATGTCATGCTGAATCTCCGCAGTCTCCTAAGAAAGCAGAGGAAAGAGTCATACCAACAATTTAAAGTTACTGACGCGCCCCACCTCTGATCCTCCAAGGAGAACTGGCTCAAGGACCTCTGGTTTTCCCTCTGCTGAGGACAACAATCAGTCCTTGGTCTTGCCGACATAGAGTGATAGGGTGTTGGCACATCTTGTTTAAAACGATCCCCTCTTAGTTGAATTGTATGCCCTAAGAGGGGATCGTTTAAAGACATGTAAACCCTGGAATGGTGATAACTTCTACGTGCTCAACCATTATCTATGCCTGAAAATCTAAGAAACGTCTATTAGATTCCCCCTCACCTCTGATGCTCCAGAAAAAAAGAACAAGTTTGCCCAAACTTTCGCAATTGCACAAACCGTCTAATTCATCACCATCTTGGTGATGCTCTTCTGCACACTCTCCGAATCCACGTCATCCTTTCTCTGGAGGATGGCCTGAACGGAGTGCAGCACAATTCCAGTGCTGTGATGCTGTACGCTCTGATTCCGCACATGCTCGGCAATCTGAGACCCTCTCATCAAAGTAGTCATTCAGAATATTCCGAAATACAGCTGTTTATCTGGCATGTGGAGACAGTACTGCAGGGCGGTCAGGGTGGCCGAGTGGTCTGAGGCGCCAGACTTAAGGCGAGTAAGTCGCTTCCTAGTAAACGCGAGTGTTCTAGTCTCCAACGCGTGGGTTCGAACCCCACTCCTGGTAAATACTCTGTTTTTCACGTGCTGTTATTTATAATGCAATCACTGTAATTTTACTGCAGCGATCAAAGCGTAGTCTGTTTCGGAGTATGAGAAAGACGCAATTAAGATAAAGATTTTGTTTTAGTCACAACAGAGAGCAGAACAACGAGTTACATGGATTCGGGCTGCAGAGTTTGATGAGAAAAAGGCCTGTTTGAAGAGTGTCTCTGTCACCTTCTTAACCGTGGCTGCTGTTTGGACAGAATGACATTGGGGCCATTCAAACACGTTGTTGGTTTCTATATTGAAACGACATTTTACATAGTCGTTCTTAATCCGCGGAGATCAGTAACGTGCGTTGAACACCTTTCTGGATTTGGGAATATCGGATTGATCATTCCGGACTGGATTATATTCACTTTCCGTTGCAATGCAGATATTTTAAGTCGTACAGCATGGAAAATAGCCTTCGGCCCAATTGGTTCAAAGTTCAAAGCTGAAAGTATATTTTGCATCACAGCATATCTATATACATATATCACCATTCGCAGCAATGGGATTGACATTCCTGCGGGCATCCAAGAAACACAATAAAATCCATGAAGGGCCGCACTAACAGGACGGTCAAAACACTCAATGTGTACAATACAGCAATCTGTGCAAAGTCAAGTGAAAGAATAATGATAATAGCAATATTAATTGTTATTTTACACAATAATCCAGGGCGACTATGAAGCTCACTGGAGTTTGTTTAGATTTAACCTCTCTCAGAGACAACCAGATGAATTACACATTGACAGAAGATCGAATATGCACGATTTGAAATTATTCACGTAAAGCTGAAACACTTAATACAGATAGTAAATATGATTTCAAAAGTTATAAAAATAAAATCTGGACAAAATAAGTGTATTAGATTAAACGTAAAGAGAGTTGCAATTGATGTAGCATAATATATAACAGAACTGCAGGATACAGTACAACTGATGGATGAATACTGTTATTTTATATGTTAATGACTTGGGTGCTGGAATTGACGATCATACGGACAGGTTTGCGGTCCAGATGAAGATAGGTGGAGGTGCAGGAAATCTGGTGTAAGTAGAAAGTCTACAAAATGACAGAGGAAGATGAGGAAAATGGGCAAAGAAGTGCCAGACATGAAACACAGGCACGAAATGCATGGTGCTACACTTGAGCAGAAGAAATAAAATGGAAGACTATTTTCTGATCATAGAGAAAATTGGAAAATCTGAGGTGCAAAAGGACTCAACGTTATTCGTCCAGCATTCCCTGAAGGTGAATATGCATGTTGCGAAAGTGGTGAGAAAGGCCAATGCGATGTTGGCGATCATTTCCAGAGGAATGGAGTATGGATGCAGCGATGGAATTTTCAGGGTTTAAAATGCACTGATGAGGCCTTACCTTGAGTACTGTGAGCAGTTTGGAGCCCCTTGTCTGAGACAGGTTGTGTTGTCACTGGAGACGGTTCAGAGGTGGTTTAGAAAATTATTCCCGGGTTGAAAGCTTTGTCATGCGAGAAGCATGTGCTGGTTCTGGGTCTCTACTCAGGGGAATTCAGGAGATTGAATGGTTCGCGCATCAAATCACCCCCTGGACAGTCTCTATCACTCGTGTCACCCAGCTGACTACTGGACCGTCTCTCCCCGTGTCTATCACTCGGGTCTCCCGGCGTCTTAGGCGCTCCTGCTCCATGACTAAACTCAGCTTCCCTCTGTTTCATCAGCTGCGGATGAATGTCAGGAACCCCCGCTGGAACCAATCGGCGAGACCTCTCTCGGAAAGGGATGCCCTCGGTTGCTCTAATACCGTGGCAAGTACTCTTTAAGAAATCAAACTCAGAACTGCCAGTGGAAAAGGCGTCTTCACGTTCCAACACGTTATCAGTTAATCTCCATTTCCATTCCTCGAACATTTCAGCAAATTTAGGGTTTCCGGTCGCTCTAGCTGCTCCCAGAATGTTACATGACAGGTTGAGACAGGATGCACCGCACTGTTCCCCCTTTCCGCTCATCATCCTACTTAGCAGGAACTTGCACCTTCTCAAAAGCAGCTCTGAACACATGGTGAATGGACAAGGTGTTCAAAAAGTTCTCTCTACTTCTCTCTTTGCATGCTCCTTGGAACTTTCTCACAAGAATAAAAAGAGTTCCATCCGTTTCCATAGTCTCAGTTACCCCAACATCTGCTTCCATAAATGCCAGCTTCAACGAAAAGTAGCCATTGTATGGGTATTTATCAGTACTAAGCCCCGGAATTCCAAGGGCACTAACAGGCACCAATGGCAAGTACGTGGACACCGATTGTAAATGACACTAGAAGACAGTAAGATATGACAGCACAATACAGACCCTTCGCGCTCGATTTTGAGCCAAACCATATATTTCTTACATCCATTTGCCTGTGCAAGAGGCTCTTAAATGCCCCTAATGTTTTAGCCTCCACCACAATCCCTGGCAAGTCATTCCAGGCACTCACAACCCTCTGTGTAAAAAAAATTACCCCTGATGTCTCCCATAAACTTCTCTCCCTTAACTTAACTGTGTATGTATGCCCTCTGGTGTTTGCTATTCGTGCCCTGGGAAACAGGTACTGGCCAGCACCTTATCTATGCCTCTCATAATCATGTAGACCTCTATAAAGACTCCTCTCATCCTTCTATGCTCCAAAGAAAAATGTTCCAGCTCTGCTAACCATGCCTCATAACACTTGTTTTCCAATCCAGGCAATGTCCTTGTAAATCTCCTCTGCACCCTCTCCATAGCTTCCACATCCTCCTATAATGAGGTGACCAGAATGGAAAATAATACCTTAAGTGTAGTCTCACCAAAGTTTAGTAGAGTTGCAACATGACCTCTCTACTCTTGAACTCAATCCCCCTATTAAAGAAGCCTAGCATCCCATAGACCATCTTAACTATTCTATTAATCTGTGCAGCGACCGTGAGGGATGAATACATTTGAACCCCAATGTCCCTCTGTTCATACACACTCTTAAGTAACCGACCATTAACCCTGTACTCAGCCATCTGGTTTGTCCTTCTAAAATGCATCACCGCACACTTAATCGGATTGAACTCCATCTGCCACTATTCTGGCCAACTCTGCATCCTGTACATACCCTCTTGTAACCTTCGACAACATACAGCTCCATCCACAACTCCTCCAATCTTCGTGTTATTCCCAAACTTACTCACCCATCCTCCTGCGTCTTCATCCAGGTCATTTATAAACATCACAAAGAGCAGGGGTCCCAGGATTGATCCTTGCAGCACTCCACTAGTCAGCGACCTCCAGGCGGAATACTTTTCTTCCACAACTAACCCCTGCTTTCCTCCAGTAACCATTTTTTTATCCAAACAGCAAGGATCCACTGATCCCATGCCTCATGACTTTCTGGATGAGTCTTTCGCGGGGTACCTTGTCAAATGCCTTGTTAAAATCGATGTAGACGACATCTACCGCCCTACCCTCATCAATTTATTTTGTTACCTCTTCAAAAAACTCAATTGGGCCCGTGAGGCACGATCTTCCCTTCATAAAGCCATGTTGACTATCCTTGAGTAGACTGTACTTCTCCAAATGCTTGTAGATCCTATCCTTAAGAATCCTTTCCAATGGTTTGCAGACCACCGACGCAAGACTCTCCGGTCTATACCAGGTCTCACCAGGTTTCTCTGTTTCCTTTTTCAAAAAGGAAACTACATTAGCCGTTTTCCAATCCTCCGGCACCTCCCCTGCAGCCAAAGAGGATTCAAAGATCATAGCTACTGCTCCAGCGATCTCTTCTCTCACTTGCCACAGCAACCTGGGGTATATCTCGTCCGGACCTGGGGATTTGTGGTTTTTGAGAAGATCCAACACTTCTTCTTCCTTAATCTCCACATTCTCCAGCACACAGACCTGTTCTATTTCGGCCTCACCCTGATCAAGATCCTTTTCACTTATGAATACTGAAGCAAAGTATCCATTTAGTAACTCTCCAACCTCCTGTGCCTCCAGGCACATGTTGACCTCTTTATCCTTTTGCGGCCCCATCTTCATTCTTGTCATCGTTGCTCTTCACATACGCATAGAACACCTTGGGGTTTTCCTTAATCCTAGATGCCAAGGCCTTTTTATGCCCCCTTCAAGCTCTCCTAAATCCTTTCTTAAGCTCCTTCCTGGCTATCCTATATTTCTCATGAGCCTCTCCTGCTTCCTGCTTCTTATATCTAACATATGTTTTCTTCTTTCTCTTGACGAGTTGCCTCACATGTTTTCGCAGCCACGGTTCCCTTTTCCTACCACTTTTTCCTTGCCTCAGTGGGACAAACCTATCCTGAACCCAGCACAAGTGTTCCCTAAACTTCCTCCACATGACTTCTGTGCTTTCACCTTTGAACATCTGTTTCCAATTTACTCCCGCTAGTTCCCGCCTCATCCCTTCAGTTAGCCATTCCCCAGTTAAGCACTTTCCCATTGCCTGTTTTTATCCTTTTCCATAGCAATGCTGAAGCTAAGGGAGTTGAGGTCACTCTCACCAAAATGCTCTGCCACCTGATCAGGTTCATTACCTGGAACTAGACCCAGTATGGCTTCTCCTCTCATCTGCCGGTCCACATACTGTATCGGGAATCCTTCCTGAACACACCTGACAAATTCAGCCCCATCCATCCCCCTTGCAGTCAGGTGGTGTCAGTCAATATGAGGGAAGTTGAAATCACCCATAACAACAACCCTGTATTTCCTGCACCATTCTAAAATCTGTCTGCTTATCTGCTCCTCGGTGTCCCGAGGGCTATTTGTGGGCATATGGACTTCTCCCAGCACACGTAATGGTTCCTTTCCTATTTCTGACTTCCACCCTGACCGACTCAATGAACACACCCTCTGCAGCGTCCTCCCTTTCTATAGACGTGAAACTATCCCTGACCAGTACTGCTACTTCCCCCCGCCCCCCCCCCTTTCTACCTCCCATCCTATTCCTTTTAAAACACCTCAACCTCGGTACCTCCATCAGCCAATGCTGCCCTTCCTCCAGCCAGGTTTCAGTAACGGCCAGTGTCATAACTCCACATACTGATCCATGCTCTAAGTTCATCCACTTTATCCCTAATACTCTTAGCATTGAAATAGACACATTTCAACCTCTTTGTGGCTACATTTATGTTTTATCGCCTGCCTGTCCTTCCTCACTAACTCAGAACACATAGTATCATGCCCTTGTCCTTGTACCCTAATCTCTGCACTCACATTCTGATTCCCACCCCCTGCCAAATTAATTTAAACCCTCTCCAACAGCTCTAACAAAACTGGCCGCCAGGTCCCTTTCCAGTTCATGTGCAGCCGGTCCACTTTGTACAGGTCAGACCTTTCCCAGAAGAGATCCCAATGTTCCAGAAGTCTGAACCCCTGTCCCCTGCACCAACTCTTCAGCCACCCATTCAACTGCCATGACTTCCAGTTCCTCCCCTCTCTGCCTCGTGGCACAGGCAGCAATCCTGAGATTACCACCCTTGCTTTTTAACTTTTGTATTAACTCTCCATATTCCTTCTTCAGGACCTCATCCCTACTCCTATCTATGTCATTGGTCCCCACTTGGACCACAGCTGACTGCTCACCCTCTTTCCTGAGAATACCGAGAACTCGATCCAAGATATCACGGACCCTGGCACCAGGGAGGCAACACACCATCCAGGATTCTCGATCTTTCCCACAGAACCTCTTATCTGTCCCCCTAACTATCGAATCCCCAATCAATACTGCTCTCCTCTTTTCCCTTCTTCCTTTCTCAGCAAAGGGGCCAGTCACTGTGCCAGAGACACAACCACTACAACTTGTCCCTGGTAGGTCATCCCCACGAACAATATCCAAAACAGTAAACTTATTGTTGATGGGAACGGCCACAGGGGTGCTCTGCTCTCTCTATCTATTCCCCCTCCCTCTCCGGACAGTCACCCAGTTAGTTACCTGTTTCCTGACTTTTAGGGGAGACTGTCTCCCTGAAACTTTGATCTATTACTACCTCTGCCTCCCGAATGATCCGAAGTTCATCCAGCTCCAGTTCCCTAACTCAGTTTGACAAGAGCTGAAGCAGGATGCTTCTCTTGCTGGTGTAGTCATCAGAGACAACTGTGCTGTCCCTGACTCCTACATCCTACAATCGGAGCACTGGACTGTCCTATCTACTGCCTCCATCACCAACTCCTAAGTTAATTAGATTAATTAAAGGACCTTACCCGGCCTTACCCACTGGGAGCAAGTTCGTCCTCCGCCTCTGCTCGCCAAAACCTTTCGAGTCAAAGCCTCAAAGCTCCACTGCTGCTCTGGCCCCACTCACTCACTGGCCGCTCCGCTTGAGCTACCCCTCTTTTTATTTGTTTGTTGAGCTTTTCAATTTCCGATTGCCCAATCAGACTGCTTGGTCACCTGACCTCGATTGCCCAATCAGCTGCTTTCTGCTGAGTCTGATCTATTCAAATCTTTTCATTATTATTGTCCAAAATAACAAGAGTACATCGAAGTAAATAACACTTACAATGTGTCAAGAAAAAAAAACATTGTTTTAAAGATTGAAAAATATGGTGACACAAAAAAAAGGGAAAAAAACACTAAAGCAAAGAAAAGTGAGGAAAAAAAATATTAAGAACTCAACCCCGGAGCCATGCATCATACAAAAAGCTTCTAAAGATAACCATCAAACCGCCAGCAAAGAGAAAAAAAAATACAATTAGGTCGTGGAGAAAATTATCAATTAACTCAAATGTTAATAACGAGAAAATGAACCCCTTCTTTTCTCAAAATCAAACACAGTTTCAAAGGTTCAACTTCTAATTTTCTCCAAACTGAGACATAGCATCACTTGGAAGAACCACTGTAACAGAGTGGGAGCCGACGTATCTTTCCACTTCAACAGAATTGCCCTCCTAGCTATTAATGTAACAAATGCAATAACATGTTGGTCAGACAAAGAAATAGCTTGGATATTTTCAGGAATTATTCCAAAAAGTACAGTTAATTTGTTAGGCTGTAAATTAATTTTAAGTGCTTTAGAAATTGTAGAAAAAAACTGACTTCCAGAACTGTTCCAGTGTAGAACAAGACCAAAACATGTGTGTCAGTGCAGCTGTCTCAGATTTACATCTATCACAATAACTATCGACATCAGGAAACTTTTTAGACAATCTCTCCTTCGTCAAATAGTAATGATGTACAATTTTAAATTGAATCAGTGCATGACAGCACAAATCGAAGAAGAGTTAACCAACTTCAGAATCCATGTCCAGTCCTCCGTCAAAAAAGTCAAATTAATTTCCAATCTTGTTTAATCTTAAATAAAGGACACTTATCCCATTGTGATAGTAATTTATAAATTCTTCCAATGGAACCCTTCATCAAAGGGTTCATACTCGTAATAGTACCTAACAAACCGGCATTCAATATGTAAGGAAAATTAGTTAAATGTTTTTGTAAGAAATGTCTAACTTGAAGGTATTGTAAAAAGTGTGAGTACGAAAGAGAATATTTATCAACTAATTGTCTATCTTCTTTAAATAGATCCAAAAAAGAATTAATACCTTTATTTTCCAAAGTAAAAAAATTGGATCACTCAAAGAATGCTTTAAAAAATTATAATAAATTAAACTACAAAGTTTACATTTTTTAAGATTAAAAAATTACAGAATTGGAGCCAAATTTGTAAAGAATACTTAATCACAGGATATAAATTTAAATTAGCAACTTTAGCTAATTGTATAGCCAATTGTAAAGCAGCTCCAAATAACGAGGTTAAATAAAACTGTTTCACAGCTTTCAATTCCAAATCTACCCAAATTGGCCGTTCCTTCTTATCAACCCAGTGTAACCAAAAGGACATATATGGCAATTAACAGCCCAGTAATACATTCTTAAATTAGGTGAAGTAAGACCTCCATCCTTTTTCAATTTTTGTAAGTGACATTTACTAATTCTTGGTCTCTTATCATTCCATATAAAAGATGAGATAATAGAATCAATCCAATCAAAAAAACATCTTCGTCAAAAAAACATGGATATTCTGAAATAAATATAACATTTTTGGTAAAATCAGCATTTTGACTATATGGATGTGACCAACAAGTGAAAATGTAAGTGGGTTCCAACCACTAAATAAATACTTCATAGAATCTACTCAGGGAACAAAATTAGCTTTGTAAAGATCCTTATTTTTTTTAGAGATTATAACGCATAAATATCTAAAAGAATCCATAATGTTGAAAGGAGTATTACCATATATAGAAACAGATTCATTTAAAGGAAACAGTTCATTTTTATTAAAATTTATTTTATATCCAGAAAAATCTCCAAATTCATTAAATAATTTTAGCAAGGCAGGGAGATTCCTCGGGATTAGATACATAAACCAGAAAATCATCAGCGTAAAGAGAAATCTCATTCACAAGAATCCCATGAATATCTTTAGCTTCACGAAGAGTGATACCAAGGGATTCTAATTTTAAGTTAAATAACAAAGGACTTAATAGACAACTTTGTCTTGTCCTCCATGAAAACTGAAAAAAGAGATCTACAATTATTAGTAATAACAGAGGCAATAGGAGTTTTATATATCATTCTAATCCAATTATTTAAATTAACACCAAAACCAAATTTCTCTAAAACATTAAATAAATATTTCCATGCAACTCGATCGAACGCTTTTTCAGCATCGAAAGAGATGACACATTGTGGAATTTTAAAAGAAGATGGGTATATGATGTTAAATAATCTCCAAACATTTGAAAAGGAATAACGGCCGTTTATAAAGCCTGTTTGATCTTTAAAAATAACTTTACCCAAAAATTTTCCAACCAATTGGCCGTTATCTTTGACAGGATCTGAGCATCAACATTCAATAATGAAATAGGTCTATATGAGGCACAATCAGAAGGACCTTTATCCTTTTTAAGAATTAAAGCAATAGAAGCGTCTTAAAAAGTAAAGTGTAAATCGCCTTTCACAAAAGAGTCCTTAAACATTTCCTACATATACGGCGAGAGCAATTTTCCAATTTTTTAATAAAATTCTACAGGGTACCCATCAAGTCCAGGGGCCTTACCAGATGGCATTGAAAAAATAGCTTTATGAATTTTGGCTTCAGTAATTTGGGCATCAAGAGTTTTTTGATCCTTAACAGAAATTCGAGGAAAAACAATCTTTTGTAAAAAAAAATCATTTTAGAAGAATCTACTGGAAATTTAGATTTATAAAGTTCAGCATAAAAATCTTGAAAAATCTTATTAATGTCTTCATATTCCCAAGTCAGGGTACCATCTTTCCTACAGATTTTCAAAATTTGCCTTTTGGCTCTGGCCATTTTTAATTGAGATGCAAGCAGTTTGTTATTTTTATCTCAAAACATATAAAATTGACTTTTTAGCTTAAGCAAATAGCCTTCAATAGGATGAGTTAATAATAAATTATATTGTGATTGAAGTTCCATCCATTGTTTAAATAAGTCAATATCAGGGGAAATTGCATAAATATTATCTAAGTAACTTGTTTTGTAATCTTATCTAATTCTACTTCAGTCTGTTTTTTCAGGTTAGCAGAAGAAGAAATGATCTGACCACCTTAAAATGCTTTAAATGTATCCCATATGATTAATTTAGATGTACCCCCTATAACATTAAAAAGAAAAAATTATTTTACCTGGTTTTCAATGAAGCTAACAAAGTCTGAATTCTGCAATGATGTCTGAGACAGGCGCCGAGGTGGGTGGGCAAGGATGGCATCATCGAATTTGAAAGACAAACTGAAAGCTGCATGAGCAGATACAGCGATAGTGTCATATTCACAATTCTTAACACTGGGCAAGAAGCAAAGGTCAACTATAATATAATCGTTCCTTGAATATTTTCTATAAACATGTGACAAAAAAGAATATTCTCTATCATCAGGGTGTAAATATCTGCATAATCCAATCAATCCAAAAATCAGTCAAAAAGGAATTAATAAGTAATGCGGAGTGATTTGGAAGTTGCTGGTAGGTTGAGCTCTTGTCAATCAAAGGATTTAAACAACAGTTAAAATCCCCGCCCATTATCAACATACATTCATTTAAATGAGGCGGTACAGCAAATACATTTTTTAAAAAAAGATCATCTAAGTTAGGACCGTACAAATTGACCAAAACAGCTTTTCTGTTACAAATTACTCCTTTATCAATTAAAAATCCACTAAAGAATCTGACTTAATATCCTCTTGAATGAACAAAATACTGGATTTAATAAAAACAGACACTTCTTTAGTTTTACTTTGAGAAGTGGAGTGAAATTGCAAAGTCTTCCACGATCCAAAAAACCTATTTTGATCTCCCGCCTTGATATGCGTCTACTGGGCAAAAATTGTATCAGGTTGAAATCGATTAATGATTTTAAAAGTCTTCTTTCATTTGATAGGATGATTCCAACCATGTACATTCTAACTTATTACATTAATCTGTTTAGATTCCATACTATAATTTTATTCTACTTTACACATACCAATTGGCACATACCAATACGGGATGATCAAAAATGGTGGCGATGGAGAATACAACCACACAGAAAACACACATGCTCCAGAACCACCCAATGGGGAAAAAAACCCTCATTCTAACTCCATCCCACTCCCCCCACAGCCCAGAAAAAGCAGGCACCCTATGACAGAAAACACAGCCAAGACTGCTCTGTCTGTCTGAAAAAAAAAGATTAAAAAAGCTTCTCTATCCCTCCCCCAGTTAAAAAATGAAACCCACTGACCTTGTAAGAGGAACGACAAAGTCTCAACAAAGGAAAATGTTTACATTCCAGCATCTACAAACTATCCCATGTTTATATTTAATCTTTTTTTAAACAAAGAGGACACCAAAAAATTGTTATCTCTTAAAAAGTAAAAAACAGCTCCATCTTAAACTTAACATTAAATCCCCAAAAAAAGCTTTAAATTCAGTTATAAGATGCAATAATATTCATTATATAAAAAAACATACTAATATATTGAAAAGAATTTAAAAAATAAGCAGTTATTAAAATCTAAAACATATTACCTAGAGAAACCAAGCATAGTGTTTAATAATAGATCAACACAATCTTTAAAACTAATAGTATACAAATAATTGAAACCTCCGCTAAGTATATATAAGAGAAGGAAATAGCCCCATTAGTAGGAAAAACTACCAGTTAGTTAATTAAGAAAAAAAACCACAAAAAATATCAAACCAGATATTAGGTTAAAGGAGTAAGTCCTTTTATGTTCTTTTTCTCCATCGAATGTCCAAATAACCATTTAAACAGTCATACTTGAACCATAAATCTTCTTACCAAAAACAACAATGGTATGCAATAATAAACAAGTCCCCTAATCTTCTTTTAATAGTCTCTCAATGAAATGTCCAAGTAGCCTTCATAAATCTTCTTTCCGAAATGCTATTATGCAGATAATATGCCAGACAGTTCAATCGGCAGTCAAAGCAGGTATAGTTTAAACAAACGGCAGGGCAACTTTAGGATCACAAAATGTACAAGAAGGAGAATCAGGAGGAAAAACTTTAATCCTTGTTGGGTGACGCAAGGAAGGAAATAATTTCTTATCATATGCATGTTTCATTACCAGAGCAAATTTTAATCTTTGTTCCATTACCTCCTTAGAACAATCTTCATAAAAACCGAGCTCAGATGTCTCAAATCTAAAAACTCTGTTGTCTTGCCTGTTGCATTATTTGACCTTTAATCTTAAAATAATGAGAACAAACCAGAATAGCCCTTGGTTTATTTGGATCTTGAGATCTCGAAGTAAAAGTTCTGTCTGCTCTTTCTACAGTAGGCGGCTTTGCTAATATAGAAGGAAATAAGGTATGAAAAAGCTTACCCATGTAAGCAGTTAAATCTCCATTTTCAACTCCTTCCTGCAGCCCAACAATTTGTATATTCCTTCGGCGAGATCTAGTTTCCAGGTCTATAATCTTATTTCGATATCATTCCAAACGAGTTTTACTTTATTTTACTTTCAAACAATTTTTGCTTAATTATCTTCAATTCCTCTTTGTGTGTAGCGACTTGAGCTTCCAGATCCTTAAGTTTTCCCAGAAATGACATCATTTCATTACTATTCTTTTCAAGTTCGTCTTTAAATGAACTGTGTCCAAGCCATATCTTCAGCCCACAATGGCATTTCATCAGATCCTTCCTTTTGCATCTTTCCTTTCCCGTTGCCTTTATCACTAGGTTCAGACAAGTATTTCCCACTCCTCAAAGACATATGGTTCCCCTTCAAGAATCAGCAACTGAAGATATTAAATTCGGTTTAAACTAGGGGGAAAGGGACAAAACTAGGAGCAGCTCAGAAACTGCTGTTACTCCATTCACAGACAGGCGCAGCCTCCAGGAGCTATTCAAATCTTGATTGACTTGATTGCACAATCCATCTGCCAAAACTACTTGAGCCAAAGCCTCAAAGCTCCACTTCTTCACTGGCCACACTCCACCCCAGTCAATATTAATCTCCAGTCCCATTAAAGGTGAATATGCAGTAGAAGAAACTCCTCCCATGCCCAGAACTGGATGTGGTGAGCAGCAGCAATAATTGTAGAGTTCAGCACCGATAGTCACTCTCAAAATAGCTTTAGCAACAGTGATGGAGAAATATCCAGCATGCAACTTATTGAAACTTTCTTCCCTGTGTGAACCCGGTAGTGTGTCACAAGTGTAACAAGCTGTGAGATTTCACTGCTAATGTAATGGTCTCTCTGTTATGTTTCACTGCTGAGCTAATGGTTTCTCTGCAGCAGCAATGTTTAGCTTATGACTAGAAATAACAGGACTTTGCTGTGCCTAGCTATCCAATGAGAGAGATATTGTTCTTTCCTGTGAGTCTGGAAGGTAGATTTTTATGGTCTTTTGCCAGGGAGAGATGAGAAGACACGAATGGAAAGAAAGGGCCCTTTTACTTTTCTTTGTTTCCTTTACTAATCCTATAGTCAAAGTAAGAATTAAATAGCTCAATTGTTTAATCGCATATTGTGTACGATTTGTTATTTTTGGGGTACTGATTTGTAACAGGGGACACATCATGCAGCATTCACACAAACGAGATTGCTTAGGTTTGGCCAAGCTCAGGGGCTATCACCCCCTATATTAAGTTGCTAGCTGAAGCAAGAGTTACATAAGGTTAAATGACCTGAGTGAATCGCTCCCCACATTCACAGCAGGTGAACGGCCTCTCCCCACTGTGAACTCAATGATGCACATTTGGTTGATTTTGCTGACAGAATTACTTCCCAAAGTCTCAGCAGCTGATCGGCCTCTCTCCTGTGTGAACTCGATTGTGTGTCTGTAGATGAGATGACTGAGTCAATCCCTTCCCACACACTAAGCAGGTAAACGGCCTCTCTCCAGTGTGAACTCGCTGATGTACCTTCAGTTGAGATGAACAAGTGAATCCCTGCCCACAGTCTGAGCAGGTGAACGGCCTCTCCCAATGGGAACTTGCTGGTGTGTCATTAGGGTGGATGATCGAGTGAATCCCTTCCCACAGTCTGAGCAGGTGAACGGCCTCTCCCCAGTGTGAACTGACTGATGTCTCTGTAGCTGAGATGACCGAGTGAATCCCTTCCCACAGTTTGAGCAGGTGAAACACTGCTTCCCAGTGTGAACTTGCTGGTGTGCCATTAGGATGGATGACTGAGTGAATCCCTTCCCACAGTCTGAGCAGGTGAACGGTCTCTCCCCAGTGTGAATTCTCCGATGTACCTTCAGTTTAGATGACTGAGTGAATCCCTTCCAACAGTCTGAGCAGGTGAACGGCTCCTCCCGAGTGTGCACTCTCTGATGTGTTAGTAGGTGAGATGACAGAGCAAATCCCTTCCCACAGTCTGAGCAGGTGAACGACCGCTCACCAGTGTGAACTCGCTGATGTACCATCAGTTGGGATGAGCAAGTGAATCCCTTCCCACAGACTGAGCAGGTGAACAGTCTCTCTCCAGTGTGAACTCGCTGATGTACCTTCAGTTCAGATGACAGAGCAAATCCCTTCCCACACACTGAGCAGGTGAATGGCATCTATCCAGTGTGAACTCGCTGATGTACCTTCAGTTGAGACGAAGAAGTGAATCCTTTCCCACAGTCTGAGCAAGTGAATGGCCTCTCGCCAGTGTGAACTCGCTGATGTACCTTCAGTTCAGATGACTGAATGAATCCCTTCCCACACACTGGGCAGGTGAACGGCCGGTCGCCAGTGTGAACTGACTGGTGGCTCAGTAGGTGAGATGATTTAGTGAATCCCTTCCCACATACTGAGCAGGTGAATGGCCTCTCTCCAGTGTGAACTCGCTGATGTACCTTCAGATCAGATGATTGAGTGAATCCCTTCCCACAGTCTGAGCAGGTGAACGGCCTCTCTCCAGTGTGAACTCGCTGATGTACCTTCAATTGGGACGAAGAAGTGAATCCCTTCCCACAGTCTGAGCAGGTGAATGGCCTCTCCCCAGTGTGAACTCGCTGATGTACCTTCAGTTGGGATGAGCAAGTGAATCCCTTCCCACAGTCTGAGCAGGTGAACGGCCGCTCGCCAGTGTGAACTGACTGGTGGCTCAGTAGGTGAGATGATTTACTGAATCCCTTCCCACACACTGAGCAGGTGAATGGCCTCTCTCCAGTGTGAACTCGCTGATGTACCTTCAGTTCAGATGACTGAGTGAATCCCTTCCCACACTCTGAACAGGTGAACGGCCTCTCTCCAGTGTGAACTCGCTGATGTACCTTCAGTTGGGATGAGCAAGTGAATCCCTTCCCACAGTCCGAGCAGGTGTATGGCCTCTCCCCAGTGTGAACTCGCTGATGTACCTTCAGTTTGGACGAAGAAGTGAATCCCTTCCCACAGACTGAGCAGGTGAACGGCCTCTCTCCAGTGTGAACTAGCTGATGCACCTTCAGTTGGGATGAGTAAGTGAATCCCTTCCCACAGTCTGAGCAGGTGAACGGCCTCTCCCCAGTGTGAACTCGCTGATGTAACTTCAGTTGGGACAAAGAAATGAATCCCTTCCCACAGACTGAGCAGGTGAACGGCCACTCCCTAGTGTGAACTCGCTGATGTACCTTCAGTTTAGATGACTGAGTGAATCCCTTCCCACAGTCTGAGCAGGTGAACGGCCGCTCGCCAGTGTGAACTGACTGGTGGCTCAGTAGGTGAGATGATTTAGTGAATCCCTTCCCACAGACTGAGCAGGTGAACGGCCTCTCTCCAGTGTGAACTCGCTGATGTACCTTCAGTTGGGATGAGTAAGTGAATCCCTTCCCACAGTCCAAGCAGCTAAACGGCCTCTCCCCAGTGTGAACTCTCTGATGTACCTTCAGTTGGGATGAAGAAGTGAATCCCTTCCCACAGTCTGAGCAGGTGAACGGCCTCTCCCCAGTGTGAACAGGCCTGTGAAACTGTAGGTGGGATGATTGAGTGAATGCCTTCCCACAGACTGAGCAGGTGAATGGCCTCTCTCCAGTGTGAACTCGCTGATGTATCTTCAGTTTAGATGAGCAAGTGAATCCCTTCCCACAGTCTGAGCAGGTGAACGGCCGCTCACCAGTGTGAACTGACTGGTGTCTCAGTAGGTGAGATGATACAGTGAATCCTTTCCCACAGACTGAGCAGGTGAACGGCCTCTCTCCAGTGTGAACTTGATGGTGTGCCATTTGGTCAGATGATCGAGTGAATCATTCCCCACAAATTCAGCAAATGACCAGCCTCTGCCCAGTGTGAACTGACTGGTGTGTCCACAAGTGGGATAACTGACTGAATCCATTCTCACACTTACAACAGGTGAATGGCCTTGTCCGGTGTGAACTTGCTGATGTACCTTCAGTTGAAATGACCGAGTGAATCCGTTCCCACTGTCTGAGCAGGTGAATGCGTTCCCCCCGTGTAAAATGCCAGTTGGTCTGATGACCGAGTGAATCCCTTGCTCCTCTTCTTAAATATCTGGACAGAGACAGCAAAACTGGTGTGTTGTGTTTGAGATTCCCATTGACAAATTCCTTGTCATATTTAACCTGTAAAAAGATTTACAAAATCGATCAATGGGTGTGGGACAACATTTCAGATGAGATCACTTGAGTTGGCAAGGTGTGAGCTGACATCACACTGTTACAGTGAAGTTCAACCCAAGTTGGAGAGAGAAATCATCTTCTAACTGGGCACAGTGCTGGTATCTGGAATGCCAATCAAACACTCTGATGCTCTTCCTGTCTCTATAACATAGGGGCAGTTCTGCCATCTCCAACCTGTGATCTGGCTTAGTTGCCTCTCTCTCCATTGGTATTATTCCCTGTTCCCAATGAGCTGCATGGGTGCCTGGTCCCACAGGAACTGAAACACTCTCTGTGTAAAAAAAACTTACCCCTGACATCCCCTCGGAATCTATTTCAAAGCACCTTAAAACTATGCCCCCTTGTGTTAGCCATTTCAGCCCTGGGAAAGAAACCTCTGACTATCCACACAATCAATGCCCCTCATCAACTTATCCACCTAAAAAAAAGGCTCTAAACATAAACAAGGAAATTATACATTGCTTTGAGGATTTATTAGAAGTCTACAAAACTATGAGGGAAACGATAGGTTAAATGCAAGCAGCTCTTTCCACTGAGGTTGGGTGGGATGACAACCAGAGGTCGTGGGTAAGTGGGGGAGGTGAAAATTTAACGAGAGCATGTGGAAAAGCCATTCACTGAAATGGTCGCGAGAGTGTGGAATGAGATGCCAGCACAAGTGATGAATGTGAGCTCGGTTTCACCATTTAAAAGAAGTTTGGATGGGAGCCTGGATGGTAGGAGTATGGAGGACGATGGTCCCAGTGCAGGTAGATGCATTAGACAGCTTAAATGTTTTTTTGGCATTGACTATATGCACCAAATAGCCTGTTTTTGTGCTGAACTTCTCCATGTTTCTATGATGGAGAAGCTGGTCTAACTTGCTTCGAAGGGAAAACAAGTAGGAGTGACAATGGAACAGCAAACTACCTGCGTCTCAATATCACCAAGACAAAGGAGATGGTGGTGGACTTTAGGAGATCTAGGCCTCATATGGAGCCAGTGATCATTAATGGAGAATGTGTGGAGCAGGTTAAGACCTACAAGTATCTGGGAGTACAGTTCGACGAGAAGCTAGACTGGACTGCCAACACAGATGCCTTGTGCAGGAAGGCACAGAGTCGACTGTACTTCCTTAGAAGGTTGGCGTCATTCAATATTTGTAGTGAGATGCTGAAGATGTTCTATAGGTCAGTTGTGGAGAGCGCCCTCTTCTTTGTGGTGGCGTGTTGGGGAGGCAGCATTAAGAAGAGGGACGCCTCACGTCTTAATAAGCTGGTAAGGAAGGCGGGCTCTGTCGTGGGCAAAGTACTGGAGAGTATAACATCGGTAGCAGAGCGAAGGGCGCTGAGTAGGCTACGGTCAATTATGGAAAACCCTGAACATCCTCTACATAGCACCATCCAGAGACAGAGAAGCAGTTTCAGCGACAGGTTGCTATCGATGCAATGCTCCTCAGACAGAATGAAGAGATCAATACTCCCCAATGCCATTCGGCTTTACAATTCAACCGCCAGGAGTAAGATATGTTAAGGTTCCGGGGTTAGGACTCAATGTATTTAAGTAAACTACTTAAGAATTTTTTAAAAGCTATTATTAATGCTTTTTGAGAGGGTGATTTTAGATGCATATCATATTTTTACTGAGTTAAATATTGTATGTAATTAGTTTTGCTACAATAAGTGTATGGGACATTGGAAAAAAAATGTTGAATTTCCCCATGGGGATGAATAAAGTATCTATCTATCTATCTATCAACTCAGGAGTTGAGCGATCGATACTTACGAAAAAAGTGGAAGCATTGGAAAGGCAGGAGGACACAACCATGGCTGAAATGAGAAGCCAAAGAGAGGGCAAACAAAAGAGCAAAAACTAGTGGGAAGCTTTTAGGAACCAACAGAAGACAACTAAAAAAAAAAGTCAGATGAGCTCAGGAATTGGAATGATGATTAATGAGTCAGTCGTTAATGAGTCTTGGCAGCACCCAACAGTCTGATGCATTTAGAGGAACAAAATATCCGGGGCCTCAATATCTCTTGAGAACCAAGGTTCCCTGCACCAGTTACCTTTCAACTTTTATTTTGACTGGCACATACAAACTCCACACCCTCAAAATTTCACTTCTGAAGGCCTCCCACTTACCAAGTACTCCTTTGCCAGAAAACAGCCTGTCCCAAACCACACTTGTCAGATCCTTTCTGATACCATCAAAATTGACCTTTCTCCAATTGAGAATATCAACCCGTGGTCCAGACCTCTCTTTTTCCATATTTACTTTTGAATCTCATGGCATCATGATCACTAATTTCAGTCATCAGCCCTGCATCATTTCCTAACAGCTTATTGAACACTTTACGTCAGGAATTCAACGTCCTGATTTTGGGGACATTTGACAAACTCTACCCCATTTTGTCCTTTCACAGTGTGGGAATCCCAGTCAATATCTGGGAAGTTAAAATCACCAACTGAATTAACCTTTGTTTCTTGGCATGGTCTGTGATCTCTCTACAAATTTGTTCCTCTAAATCTCTCAGACTGTTGGGTGCAACCAAGTCCCAGTGATGGCTACAATATCATAATTCCCTGTCCTGTGCTCATCTTGCTTTCCTACGATGCTTCTTGCATTGTGATATACACAGATCAGCACTTTCATCGCACCATGCTCAACCATTTGATTGCTGACTCTATCTGAGGTCTGAACAACATCTGACTGGTGTCAAGAAAACAACCTCTCAATCATTGTCACAAAACCAAAGGAGCTAATTGTGGATGACAAAAGGAATGGAGACAGGCTAAACCGTATTGGCATCAATGAATCTGGGGTTGAGAGGGTCACCAAGGATCTGACATGGTCTGTATATACTAGCTGTGTTGTGATAAAAACACAACAGCACCTCTTTCACCTCAGACGGTTGAAGTTTGGGATGGGGACCCATATCCTAAGGACTTTCTACAGGAACACAAATGAGAGCATCCTGACTGGCTGAATCACTGCCTGGTAAACTGCACGTTCCTTAATTGCAGGAACCTACAGAGAGGGGTGCGCACAGCCCAGCACATCCCTAGATGTGAACTTCCCACTATTCAGGACATTTGCAGAGGCAGGTGTGATAAAAGGGCCCGGAGGATATTGAGGACCCAATTCACCACAACCACAAACTGATCCTGCTGCTACCATCCAGGAAACGGTCCCACAGCAAAAGGACCAACGGGCTCCGGGACAACATCTTCCGCCAGGCCATCAGACGGATTAATTGATTTCTATGTCATATTGACTGCCCTATCTACATACTATTTGTTATAAATTACTATAAATTACACATTTAGACAGAGACGTAACGTGAAGATTTCTACTACTCATGTAGATGCAGAATGTATGTAATAAATTCAGTTCACCCTCTCCACTATCTGTTCTGTCATTCTGGCTCCCGTTCCCCCTACAACTTACTTTAACCCCATCACACCCCCCCCCCCCACACACACACTAGTTCTAGCAAGCCTTACCACTAGGATATTAGATCCCTCTTGTTCTGTTCCCATAACTAACGAATCCCCTATCAGCCCTTTGACTTTCCTCTGCTAATAATCCCCAACAGTTTCTAAAGTGGTCCACCTGTTGTTGTGTGGGATGGTCACAAGAGTATTTTGTGAGGGATGTTTAACCTCATCCCTTTCCTTTCCTGTGTCCTGTACCTTGGGTGTAACTCACCTCACTTCATGTCATATCTATCACCCCCTCCAACTCCTGGATGATCCAGAATTCATCCATTTCAAGTTCCAACTCTTTGAAGTGCAGGGTTACAAGCTGCAGCTGGATGCACATCTGGTAGGTGAGGGCATCAAGGACAATGGAGGTCTCCCCACCTTCCCACCAATGTCCCCTCTGACTTGTAATGACCAGTGGGCACATAAATCTCGTAATGTGCATTTTTTACCCAGTGACAACATGTGCACACTGTACTTTATATAGAGAGGTATTCATTTTCACAGCTAGCAAAGCATTGTCCATAAGAACTTTGATCTCTGAGTTAGATCAAGTTCACCTGCACTCTCACACAACCTGTGTAACAGGCCTGTAATGGGTAATGAAGGATTTTCTCACCAGAGCTTTTGCACTTTGTCCATATGCGGTTTGCTTGCTAAATTACACTTTAAAATGTCAGATTTCCAAATATCACTCCACTTCTTCACACTTCTAAATTCTCCGGCAACTTCTGCATCGCCACAATACACACAGGTAACATGAGTATTTCCCCTGAGCACTCCTGAGGAATTGAGGATATATAACAAAATAATTTTGAACCTCTGTAACCTCTGGCTAAAAGAATAATTGGGACTGAATAGGAATTTCTGAACTTAAGTAAACTCTGTCTTCAGCGGTTAACTAAGACAGGCTCATTCCCAGTTCTCTGTGGCTTGCAGAGAGACACACT
The DNA here is from genome assembly GCF_048418815.1 of Hemitrygon akajei. NCBI lineage: Eukaryota > Metazoa > Chordata > Chondrichthyes > Myliobatiformes > Dasyatidae > Hemitrygon > Hemitrygon akajei. Next base: position 1,527,953 of record NW_027331990.1, on the reverse strand, counting down.
GAGAGCTGATAACATTATACATTGTACCCTTATTAGTTGATAACATTATACATTGTACCCTTATTTGAGTAAAGGGAGGAGGACTCGCTGAAAAGGACAGGAATGAACATCTGTCTGTAACTAAGTCAGGGCCTTGCAAAGGGAATAACTGATAAGGACAGAACAGTACGTGCATCTGCAATTAAAACCTTCATTTAGTGAACTCCCTTATCTAAGTAATTAAGTTTTGCACCAACAGACTTGGTGAGCAAACCAGTTCAAATAACATCTTGCAAATAGTAATGTATGGGGCTTACTATGTATAAATACATGACTGTAACCTGACTGAGTCAGTCCACTTGTCAGATGGTGGCAGTGCTTACGTGCCTTCCCTTTGACAACTGGGTCTCAAACTCCTACAGGAGAATGCGCAATAAACTGTGGTGACGATAGCTGGTCTCCCGTGTTTTATTCAGATTCAACTTTAACATTTGGCGTCATGAACAGGATCCCAACATAGGGAGTGCCAAGCAAACGGGCTGAGTAAGCAGCTGGAACACTCTGGGGACTGCGGAGACCGACCAGACACCCAATAGGTATTTTGTCATTCTCCGTTAATTCCTTTCGAGGTACAGTCCCTCGCCCAAGCTGATCGCATACCTTGACGGGATCGGGAAAGAATCTGTTGGGAGACTCGTATAAGGTGGGCAAAATTTTACTGAGGAGGCAGATGGGCCGGGTAAATTTTAGTAAGTGGGCAGGAGGTGGTCCCAGGTAAATTTATCAATTTAACTGGAGGTGCCAGCCGTGTAAATTTATCTGATTGTTAATTGAGCAGAAGGCTTTGTGCCGGGTAAAGAACAGAGGTCAATTGCAGTCGAGTGATATGAGTGGGACAAGAGCAGACAAACACAATATGCATGAGAGTTTTCCAGACAAGGAAAAAGATTTGCAAATGTTGAGTGCAGCACTGAATAAGAAATTGGGGAACAAAATCTGGCCACTGGGGGGGAACCTGGGATATTACCTCATGAGAACAAGCAGTAAATTTGCTAAGGAAAAGGAACTGTGGAAAGAAGTGGAAATTACTGAAAAGGGAATGGAAGGATAAGGCAGATGCAAAGTGGAACAGTACAGTATTAGCAAGTTGGTGGAATAATGCATGTGACAAAGGGATAGAGGTATGCACTGCAGAAGGAACGCCAAAGGTTGGGAGAGGCTAAAAGCGGAGCATGAATGGGTGGATGGGCGCCAAAAACGAGAGCAGGGAAAACAACGTAAGCAAACCAAAGCCGGTCTAGATAGGACAGCAGGGCTGGAAAGTCAGTCTGAAGTTCTAACTGATAGGGAAACAATGGATCCCGAACCCACGTCCGGCATACCGACCCTGTTTGAGGACAGTGACTGTGATGCTGAGTGCATAATGCGACTCCACAAGATTTATTCACTCTGCTGCATGATTCTCTCAGCTGATGAGGGGCGGAAACGGAAGGCAGAACTGAGATACCAAACCAATCTGGAGTTACAGGCGGGAATCCATAATGAGAATGAACAGACAGACCGGATTATTCAAGCCTTGGAAAGGGCTCTCCAGCAACCTGCAAACAACAGTAAAGTACGTCAAAGCAAACCTAAGCCTGGAGAATCGGGACCAGTCTATTGGGAGCGATTTATGGCCTGCTAGAGCACTTTCACAGGAGACCGAGTCTTTAATGATGGGAACCCGTTCCCCAGTTTAAAGCCTTACTGCATCATCACGTGATGACGTAGGGTCGAGACGTTGGAAATCCAACTCCCTCGTAAAAAGTAATGAAATAGAGTTTAAATGAAGAAGAGTCAAATAATATCTATTAGAAATTACTTATAAGCAACTCGGGAATATCTTTTGATATGGCTCCTAAACTGAAACAGAAGAAAGCTATTACTTCGAAGATTGCGCAAATTGGTGGGGAAAAAGGCCTAACCGCTTCGGTGAAGCATCAGAATCAAGTTGGATCTCCTCCCGGCGAAGTGCACGATACTTCTGATGATGAAGGGAAGGAAGATGTAGCAATGTCGGTGGTCTCTAAGAAGAAACGGAAGGAACGCATGCGCGGAAGTATCTATGGGAAGATGTCAACAGAACTACAAAGCCTAACTACGGCTGGAAGTGAAATTGGATCGGAATCGGAAGGGGACACAGACTCTTTGGGAAATTCGAAGGAGGAAGAAAAGGAAAAGAAGAAAGAGATTAAAGGAGACATAAAAGATATCCTGAGATATATAATGAATGAATTAAAATCTATAAGAGTAGATATGATGAAAGAATCAACAGTTACAAGAACAGATATGACGAAGGAATTAAGAGCTATAAGAATAGATATGACAAATGAATTAAAAGCTATAAGAACAGATATAAAAATGATACAGAATACACTTGATAATGTGGTGGAAAAACAAAAGAAGATGGAGAAGGAAGTTAAAGAGATGGAAGTAAAAGTGGAAGAAAATACTGAAAGAATAGAAAAAATAGAAAATGATAATTCTGTCTGGATAGCAGAAAGAAAACGGATGCTTGAAAAAATGGATGCACTTGAGAACCCTAGTAGACAAAATAATATTAAAATTTTTGGTCTTATAGAAGGTACAGAGGGAGAAAATCCAATAAAATTTTCAAGATTGGATTCCGAAAATTTTGGAAATGGAAGAAGGAAGTCAAGTAATTGAAATTGAAAGAGCACATAGAGCTTTAAGACCAAGATCTCAACAAGATCAAAATCAAAGATCAATTTTGATAAAATGCTTAAGGTATCAAGATAAAGAAATGATCTTGAAGGCAGCTACTCAGGGTGCCAAAGAGAGAAAAGGGCCATTGATAATAAAAGGGAAAAGAGTTTTTTTTTAACCCAGATATAAGTTACGATCTTCTGAAGAGGCGGAAAGAATTTAATCCAGTGAAAAAATCTTTATGGGAAAAGGGTTATAAATTTTTATTGAGCTACCCAGCAAAATTGATAATTTTTCTGGAAAATGGAGAAAGAAGTTTTTTTGTTGACTACCGGAAAGCGGAGAAATTTGTACAAGAACTACCCGATGTTCATGAAGAGGACTAATGAATTATAGAAATGAAATGGACTTATGATGAAAATTGAAATAAGGTTGGACTTGATGTACATTTATAAAGAAAAAATAGTTGAAGAGAATTAATTGGGAGTGGAGATATTAATTATTTTCTTTTTTTTCTTCATTAATATATATATATATATATATATATATATATATATATGTTTTATTTATTTCTTTTTGCGGGGGAGCTGGAGGAGATCCTGATCGATGGCTGCGAGTTTCACGTGTACAATCATGGCGATTGCCATGACCCGTAAAATGGGGGGGGGGCAATGCTGTGTTCTTTTTATTCGCAACATTAGTTGGGGGTATTTTGTTTTTTTTTTCTTATATATTAGTTATCTTTTTTATATCTTTCTTCTTTTCTGCCTGGATGGTTGGGGAGAGACTCATAGCAACATGGAGAATTTTAAAGAGTTCCCAAGGTATTATGAATGACTAATTTGCTTAATTTATTAAGTTCTAATGTTAATGGAATTAATGGACCTGTGAAAAGAAAGAGAGTTTTAACATATATTAAGAAAATGAAAGGAGATATAGCTTTTTTACAAGAAACGCATTTAACAGAAACAGAACATAAGAAATTAAAGAGAGATTGTATTGGAAGTGTTATTGCAGCTTCATTTAATTCAAAATCGAGAGGAGATGCAATTTTGGTTAATAAGTCTTTACCAATTAAAATACAAAATGTAATAATTGATTCTGGGGGGAGATATGTAATTATACATAGTCAAATTTTTTCAGAATTACGGACTTTTATGAATATTTATGCACCAAATGAAAATGATACAAAATTTATACAAGAAGTCTTTTTGAAATTGGCTGATGCACATGATAAAATATTAATAGGTGGAGATTTTAATTTTTGTTTGGATCCAGTTTTGGATAGGTCAACCAAAGTTGCTACAAAATCAAAAGTAACAAAATTAACTTTATCATTAATGAAAGAATTAAACCTGATTGATATATGGAGAAAAATGAATCCAAGAGAGAGAGATTATTCATTTTATTCAAATAGACATAAAACTTATTCAAGGATTGATTTTTTTTATTATCAAAAAATATTCAAGATAGAGTGAAAAGTGTGGAATATAAAGCAAGAATATTGTCAGATCATTCTCCCTTGATAATGACAATGATAATGATGGATAAGGAGGAATCGATTTATAGATGGAGATTTAATTCAATTTTATTAAAACATCAAGATTTTTGTGATTTTATGAAAAAACAAATTTAGTTGTTTTTGGATACAAATTTACATTCAGTAGAGGATAAAATTGTATTATGGGAAGCGATGAAAGCATATTTAAGGGGTCAGATTATAAGTTATACATCTAAAATCAAGAAGGAATATGCAGCAGAAATAGATCATTTGGAAAAAGATATTATAAAGTTAGAAAAAGAATCTCAAAGACACATGACAGAAGAAAAACGAAGACAACTTGTTAACAAAAAATTACAATATAATACACTTCAGACATATCGTACAGAAAAAGTAATTTTGAGAACTAAACAGAAATATTATGAACTAGGTGAAAGATCACATAAAATTCTTGCTTGGCAGTTGAAAACAGAACAGGTTTCTAAAACAATAAATGTGATTAGAACAAGTGTAAATAAGGTTACTTATAAGCCTTTAGAAATTAATGAAACTTTAAAAAAAATTATACTGAACTATATCAATCAGAATCAAAAAATAAGATTACTGAGATAGATAAATTTTTATCACAAATAACCCTTCCAAAATTAAATTTTGAAGAACAGAAAGGATTAGATATGCCTTTTACATTAAAAGAGGTTGAAGAAGCTTTAGGTTCACTTCAGAGTAATAAATCTCCAGGGGAAGATGGTTTTCCTCCTGAGTTTTATAAAAAATTTAAAGATTTATTAATTCCTCCTTTTATGGAATTAATATATCAAGTGGAAAGAATGCATAAACTCCCACAATCCTTTTTAACAGCGATCATAACTGTACTGCCAAAAAAAGATAGAGAACCTTTAAAACCAGCATCATATAGGCCTAATTATTTGTTGAATACAGATTATAAAATAATAGCAAAAATTTTATCTAATAGAATATCTAAATACTTACCAAAATTAATACATATGGACCAAACAGGTTTTTATTAAAAATAGACAATCAATGGATAATATAACCTGGTTAATTAGTATAATTCATTTGGCACAAAAAAGAGAGGAAATGAGTGTGGCAGTTGCTTTGGATGCAGAAAAAGCATTTGATAGATTGGAATGGGATTTTTTATTTAAGGTATTGGAAAAATATGAATTAGGAAAATCTTTTATACAATGGATTAAAATTCTAAATACTAATCCTCAAGCTAAATTAGTTACAAATGGTCAGATTACAACACCATTTTGTTTAACAAGGTCAACTAGACAAGGCTGCCCCTTATCACCTGCTTTATTTGTATTGGCAATAGAACCATTAGTTGAATTAATTAGAACAGATTCAGATATTGAGGGCTTTAGGGTTAATCAAGAAGAATATAAGATTAACTTATTTGCTGATGATGTTTTGATTTACTTAACAAACCCATTGCAATCTTTGCAAAGATTATCTTTTAGATTGGAAGAATATGGGGAAGTATCGGGTTATAAAGTAAATTGGGATAAAAGTGAAATTTTACCCCTTACCAATGGAAATTATAATCAATGCCGATTAGCAACTCAATTTCGATGGTCAATAAATGGGATAAAATATTTAGATATTAACTTTAATAATGATGTAAAAAAATTATATAAACAAAATTATTTGCCATTATTAAAAACAATAAAAGGGGATCTTGATAAATGGATGATATTACCAATAACATTAATAGGTAGAGTTAATGTTGTAAAAATGAATATATTTCCTAGATTGCAATATTTATTTCAAACTCTACCAATACAATTACCTCAGAAGTTTTTTCAAGAACTGAATAAATATGTAAGGAAATTTCTTTGGAAAGGAAAGATGTCAAGAATATCATTGGAAAAATTGACATGTAAATTTGATTTAGGAGGGTTAGAACTTTGAAACTTTAAGAATTATTATAAAGCAAATCAACTTAGATTTATTGCGTCTTTTTTTGATGAAGAAAAACCGGCATGGATTAGAATAAAATTAGATAAGATAGGAGAAAATACACCAGAAGATTTTATATATAAATGGGAATCCAAATGGATACGGGGAAAAAAAGAATCTCCTATATTAAGACATTTGATTGATTTATGGAATAAGGTAAATATGGATGATGAGATAAAGAAATCTTTATTAGCAAAAAGGACTTTAATTCAAAATAGGCTTATTCCTTTCACAATGGATAATAAACGTTTACATAATTGGTTTCAAAAGGGGATTAAATATATAGGTGACTGTTTTGAAGGAGGTATATTGATGTCGTTTGATCAATTAAAAAATAAATATAAAATATCAAATAACACTCTTTTCTGTTATTTTCAATTAAAAGCTTATTTACGAGAAAAACTGGGACAAACAATGTTGATACCAAAACCTAGTGAAATAGAAATATTAATTCAGAAAGGAAAAATTAAAAAATTTACATCTTGTGTGTATAATTTGATTCAAAAGCAGACAATTAAATTAGGAATTCATAAATCAAGACAAAAATGGGAATCTGATCTGAATGTTAAAATTGATGGGAAAAAATTGGTCAAGATTATGTTCTGATAGTATGAGAAATACAATAAATGTTCGACTTAGATTAATACAATATAATTTTTTACATCAATTATATATAACACCACAGAAAATAAATAGATTAAATTCAAATATGTCTGAGCAATGTTTTCAATGTAAACAAGAAATTGGTACTTTTTTACATTCTACTTGGTCTTGTTCTAAAATTCAACCATTTTGGATTAATTTAAGATTTTTATTTGAACAAATTATTGGAGTACAACTTCCACATAGTCCATTGCTATTTTTATTAGGAGACATTGAAGGGACAATAACGAAATTTAAATTGAATAAGTGTCAGAAAAAAATTATAAAAATTGCTTTGGCAGTAGCCAATAAAGTTATTGCAGTTACTTGGAAATCTGATTTAAATTTAACTATGGATCATTGGAATAATGAAATATATAGTTGTATTCCATTTGAAAAAATTACGTATAATTTAAGAAATGAATATGAAATATTTTTGAAAATTTGGTCACCATACTTACGAAAGATAGGATTAGATACATAGGTCCTTTGAAGATAAAATTATAGTAATTGGGGAAAGTGAAAATAAATATCGAAATTATTTTGAACTCCATGGAACATGTGGGGATCCTCCGATATCCAGGCAATCTTTCTTCTCTTTTCTTTCTTTCTTTTTTTTTCTTTAGATAAGGGGGGAGGGTTAAGATAGATAGATAGATAGATAGATAGATAGATACTTTATTCATCCCCATGGGGAAATTCAACATTTTTTCCAATGTCCCATACACTTGTTGTAGCAAAAACTCCTTACATACAATACTTAACTCAGTAATAATATGATATGCATCTAAATCACTAACTCAAAAAGCATTAATAATAGCTTTAAAAAAAAAAAAAAAAAAAAAAAAAGTTCTTAAGTCCTGGCAGTTGAATTGTAAAGCCTAATGGCATTGGGGAGTATTGACCTCTTCATCCTGCATTTCATTATTACATTTATTCTTGTAATTTCTAAAATTCAATAAATAAATAATATTTAAAAAAAGCCTTACCAATTAAGTTAGCCAACATGATTAAAACAAATAATATGGATTGACCTGACAAAGACCGAAATGGAATGTGACGAGCTTTGACCCAACTTTCGAATCCCGATCGACCCCGAAGGGAACTAATATTAAAGGTAAATATGCTCAGCGGGAAGAAGGACGCGAGCAAGCTATATCTGGGGATCAGAAATGGGAACAAAATCCTAGCAAGGGACAGGTGGGGACAACAGCCCGTTTAGAAATTGACAAACAAGGATGCTTCCAACCATGAGTATCACCCCTCAGGAAGAGCCCAAAGTAATATTGCAGGTTGCTGGAATTCCGTTTATTATTGATATGGGGACAACCACATCCACTCTCGATCAGGAAATGGTATCAGAAAATGGAAAACAGCTATCAGACAATCGGTCTGTCTGGGTTCAAAGGCAGGGCACATACGTATTCACGTACCCAGCCACTGCAGGTGGAATTCCAGGGGAACCAGTGTGAAGTTTCATTTACAGTCACCACCAGTCGGGGTGTAATCTAGCAGAGAGAGACTTGCTCTGTCCGTTGGAAGTCGAGATTCTCTGCGTGGACAAGGATATCACCCTGGGACTAGTGAACAACCAACAGCTTCCCCAGTTACTGGCACCCCCCCCCCCCCCCAGTGGTGGGCACTTAATCTGGATTCCACTGCGTTTGAACCCCTTCTCCCAGCGGCTGACACTCATGTGACTCTGTGCTATGACCCTCCAGGGTGCTCAACTGAGGAAAGCCAATATTATGCACCCCTCGAGGGACATATGTTCCCAGTCACGGTGACTGGAGAGATTAAAGGAAAAGAGGTCAGCGCATTACTGCCTGAAGTTCCGGATTTCCTTTGGCGACAGACAGGACTGGTGCTTCCCTATATCACTGTCTGGGTTTGCCCTGGGTTAAAGCCAAAGAGCCCAGAGTTCAATTCAGAAGGTTCAAAGGAACATCTAAACAAGCCTGATGTATTTTGGAAACAAGTCCTGTGGACTGATGAAGTTAAAATAGAACTCTTTGATGGCAATGAGAAAAGGTATGTTTGGAGAAAAAAGGGTGCAGAATTTCATGAGAAGAACACCTCTCTAACTGGTAAGCACGGGGATGGCTTTTGGCTTGTGTTGCAGCCAGTGGTAGAGGGAAGAATGAATTCAATTAAATACTAGCAAATTCTGGATGTAAACATCAAACTGTAAAAAAGCCGAAGATGAAAAGAGGATGGCTTCTACAACAAGATAATGATCCTAAACATAACTCAAACTCCACAATGCACCACCTCATGAGGTGCAAGCTGAAGGTTTTGCCAAGGCAAATAGCAGTGCATGCAAGACGGCTCAAGAATCTCACAGAACTAGAAGCCTTTTGCAAGGAAGAATGGGCGAAAATCCCCCAAACAAGAACTGAAAGACTCTTAGCTGGCTACAAAAAGCGTTTACAAGCTGTGATACTTGCCAAAGGGGGTGTTACTAGGTGTTGACCATGCAGGGTGCCCAAACTTTTGCTTCAGGCCCTTTGCCTTTTTTGTTATTTTGGAACTGTAAAAGATGGAAATTAAAAAAAAAAGTTTCCTTGCTTAAAATATTACTGAAATGTGTCATCTTTAACTTATGTCTTTTGGAAATCAGTTCAACTTTTACTCGTTTAACAGTAACAGAAACTTTGACCGGGGTGCCCAAACTTTTGCATGCCACTGTAATTGAGCAGGCCTCTTTTGAATCGGCTGTCTCTGCCCAGAAGGCTGAGCTGTTTGCTCTGACTCCTGCCTGTATCCTAGCAACAGACTAAAGTGCGAACTTTTACACGGACTCCAGTTATGAACTGACTACGGGGCTTTGGGGATTCCTGACTTCCTCTGGCCACCGCATTAGTAATGCTACCTTTGTGAACAACTTACTCACCGCTCTACAGCTACCTCGAGTTTTGACTATTATTAAATGTGCAGCCCATACTGGGGAATGTGATGAGATGTTCCAGGGTAATGTTAGGGCTGATGCAGCTGCCAAACAGACAGCCTTGAATCTCACACTTTTAGTCCCCTGGGGAACCCAGCAAGCTCCTATTAGATAAAATCTAAGCACGGGTATGCCAGACATGGGGGAAATACGTAACTAACAGGGGGACGCCCCTGAAGGAGAGAGCAAACTATGGTCCCAAATGGGTTGCCACCTCGAACCTCAGACCAATTTATGGGTGACCCCTGCGTGAAAGGTCTGTGTTCCCTCCGTGTTCTTACCTATTTTGATAGATTATGTACATAATTGTACACACTTGGGCAAGGAGGGGATGGTTAATACATTATTACAACCTTGACTTCCAGAAAGCAGCTGAAAAGCGAGCCAAAGCATGCTTAAATTGTAAAAAAAACAAATGCTGGAAAGGGGATGCCTTGTGGTTCCGGAACTACCCCCTTGCCTGGTGGACCTTTTTCTTGTTTGTAACTTGAGTTTATAGAATTACCTAGAGTACATTGTTATAGGTATTGCTCAGTGATAGTAGATGTATTTAGCAGATGGATTGAAGCTGTTCCTACAACTATTAATACCACTACGACTGTTGTGAACATATTGCTAAAAGAAATAACTCCTCACTATGGACTTCCAGAAATGATAAGCTAGGACAATGGGCCAAAATAAATGAGGAAATCTGTAAAGAACTTGCTATAAAACAGCAGTTCCACTGCACCCATCATCTGAATGCAGCGACATAAGGAACGAGCCAATGGTACTTTGAAAGATAAGTTGGCAAAACTTAGACAAGAAACTGGATTGACCTGGTTGAAGGTTTTACCCTTAGTCCTATTCCATATGAGAATCACGCCATCAAGTAAGAAATCACCGGCAGAAATTATCTACGGGAAGCCCATGAGAACCCCCTGGGGACCCCGACCTTGTTTGCCGCTCCTCCCTGAGCGCTTACCTGCAACATTGGATATGCACACCTTGGGGGAGGAGATGGGAAAATACTTATGCAAATTAACAAAAACTCTCTAAAGCTTGCATTCACAGGTACGACAGGCCTATCGAGAGGACGAACCCCAAACTAAAGGTGACTATTCCACCATCCAGCCTGGAGAATTGTCCTGCTTAAGAACTAGGATGGTAATGTTACGAATGTGATGCAACTCTGAGGGGCCGAAGGGTACAAAATCGCCCCCTCCTTTTTGAGAATCACAAGATCGCTATTAATTCGGGTCTGAGACCCAGGAAATGAGAGAGAGACGTCCAGAATACACAAGGTTTGGAATGTGTCCTGGCCTCAGCGAAACGGAACCACTGATAACGGCCATTGTCTCTTGGAGAAGGAATTGTGTATTGAGTACTGTACTATTCATTGAAACCCCTCAGGGGACAACCAGAGTGGTCTGGTTGAGGGATTGCATCATCCCAACCTGATTGACATCTGAGACCCCGTGAATAAGGATAAAAGAGGGTCTGGGAAAAAAAACCCTTTAGACCAAGGGTGTTAAACTCATTTTAGGTCACGGGCCGGATTGAGCAAAATGCAGCTTCATGCGGGCCGGATCAGTCGGACGCGTGCGAACGCAGCTTTCGTTGCCTCCGTTTTTTCAGCCTGCTCTCATGTGTCTGAGTCTCTGCTATAACTGCAAAGTGTATCACTTTACAAATTCCATTTCTTATGAAGAAGACTGCCGAATAAACACTAAAAACCCTAAAAACCTGGTACCTGAATAAACTCAGAATTAGGCATATCATACGCCATAGGCTTTACTGGGGCCAGCTTTAATAGTAATTAGATATTATCTCGCGGGCCAAATATAATTCCACCGCGGGCCGGATTTGGCCCGCGGGCCTTGAGTTTGACATATATGCTTTAGACGCACCAGGAGAAATGCTAGAGATCCCGTGACAGCGTTTAATAGCGACAGCCGGTGAGGGCTCGTGTGCATCCTTCCTTGCCAGGGTGGCGGGCTCATGACGGAAGAACGGCTTAGCTAAAGGAGAGGCCACAAGAGAACGGCCACACCAACGAAACTCCGACGGATCAAAATCATAAAAGGAAAGCCGGCAAGTTTTTCTCCAAATCTCTCTCTCTCTCCAACCATTGCAACCCAGTGGTACCAAAGGCTGCAGCCTGCAAGAACTGAGTGAACTTCATATTTCCATCGGACAATACATTATCCTCCAGACAACGATAGAGCTATTTCTTATTGATTATTATTATACCCACACTTTTAGATTTAGTATTGACGACGTATATTATCTGTATATTTGCAGTGATATTATTTTTGTGTATTTTTAGTAATACACAATTTGGAGAGGACTGTACCAAGTGCTACTGACAACACCTCCTGCGGTGATGGTGGAAGGGCAGCTCCGGCGGATACATCAAACGGACTGTAAACACGTTACTGGCAGAACTGATAAGGACTGGAAAATGTACTGGTTAATGCTGATTTTAATGACCCTAAGGGAACCTGCCCCTGTCTCGGGAGGCCCCCAGTTTAACACTTTCCTGTCCCTCTGCCACACCTATGCTGAGCAAGTTGAGCGGGGAACACATTGGGTATGTGCCCGGATTCTCCAACAGGGTCAGACTATGTCAGTGGTGCCTCTGAAAACTAGTGGAGTCAATTCAGTTCCGGTGTTTTCTGATAGCCGTAATGGTAACATTGTCAATTGCACCATATCCAGGTCTGGAAGGCGAGACTGGGGATGGTGTTGCTTTGAGGGTTGGAGTCGTAGATCTCCTCCACAAGACTTCTCCAAGCTATGGCCGGGGATAAGAGTTACATCTCCAGCAGTGGTTCGTACTACTTGTTGTGTAACCAGAATGAGAGTGCACCTTATCAAGTGGGAAGTAGTAACTGCACCAAGAGTCAAACTTATGATACCCCTGGACCACTAAATGGAGCTTATTGGGTTTGTGGAAACGGGGCCTATCCCTGGCTGCCGGGAGAAAGAACAGGGCAGCGGCATGGAACCACACCCTACCAGACGGGTTCTCGAGGGGGGACGAGGGTTGGAGTGGTTGTTGCTACTTTGCCGACCTTGTGCCACACTTGAGGATCCTGCCTCAGCCTCAGGATCACCCCATTGGAACAGGCAACGAAGGGGTATAACGGAATCTGAGAGATTTTGGATGATTCCCTATCCCTCCTATGGGGTAGCCAGAAATTCCAGGGAAGTAATTAATTTAGCAGCCGCTCTAGAAGAACTGGCCAATAATTCAGCCGGAGCACTGACTGACACTCAAGCACAGGTAACTGAGATGATTGCAATTCGCCAAACAGTGCGACAGAATCGGATGGCCCAACACTTTATATTAGCAGAAAAAGGAGGGACCTGTGCTATCATAGGTAAGGAATGCTGTACTTATAACCCTGACGAATCTTCCAATATTACTGGCTTGTCTCAACACATCACCCAAGATATTCGGAAAATTCAAGATGTTGGCAGTAAGCTGCACAATTTTGGGACCAGTAAGGCAGGGGGGGTGGCCCTGGCCTTTCAATATATTCGGGGACTTCTGGGGATTATTTTAGCATTTTGGAAGTCTGATTGTATTAATTTTGATTATTGTCTGCATCCTACGGTGCCTTTGGCCATGTTTTGTATCATGTTGTAGAAGCAGAACCCCATAACCATATGCCCTCTGCTTTGCTTTTACTTTGGCTTTGACTTCTCTTGTCAGCCACGGCCGCATCCTTTTTCCATTCGAAAAGTTCTTCTTCTTTGGAATATATCTGTCTTGCACCTTCCTCACTTCTCGCATAAACTCCAGCCACTGCTGCTCTGCCGTCCTTCCCGCTAGTGTCCCTTTCCAGTGAACCTTGACCAGTTCCTCTCTCATGCGCACTGTATTTTCCTTTACTCCACTGAAATACCGACACATCGGATTTTGGCTTCTCTTTCTCAAATTTCACAGTGAACTCAATCATGTTGTGATCACTGCCTCCAAAGGCTTCCTTCACTTCCATCCCTCGAATCACATCTGGTTCATTACGCAATACCCAATCCAGTACAGCCGATCCCCTAGTGGGCTCAACAACAAGCTGTTCTAAAAAGCCATCTCATAGACATTCTGCAAATACTCTCTCTTGAGATCCAGTGCTGAGCTGATTTTCCCAATCCACTCGCATGTTAAAATCCCCTACAATTATCATAACACTGCCCTTCTGGCAAGCCTTATCTATTTCCTGTTGTAATATGTAGTCCACATCACTGCAGCTGTTTAGAAGCCTGTAGATAACTGCCATCAGGGTCCTTTTACCCCTGCTTTTTCTTAGCTCAACCCATAAAGATTTCAGAAATGTCACTCCACTCTTCAAGAAGGGAGAGAGGCAGAAGAAAGGAAACTATAGGCCACTTAGTCTGACAGTGGTTTGAAAGATGTTGGAGTCGATTGTTAAGGATGTGAGTTTGGGCTACTTGGAGGCACAAGGTAAAATAGGACGGAGTCAGCATTGTTTCCGCAAGGGAAAATCTTGCCTGATGAATTTGTTGGAATGCTTTGAGAAATAATAAGCAGGGTAGACAAAGGAGAATTGGTTGATATTGTGTACTTGGATTTTCAGACCTTTGACAAGGTACCACACACGAGACTCCTTAACGAGCTCTGAGCCTGGTTGGGCGGCGATGAGGAAGGAGCTGATCTCGGGTTTGTGTAAATCGAAGGGCGGTTGCGGGGGAAAGGGCCGGGACTGAGCCAAACAGCTGGACAGTCTGGGCCGGGAATGTGGGATCAGTTAGTTCTGGTTCCCCAAGCAGTGAGAGTGGATGTCGGTAACGAGGATCTGTTTACGTGTACGGGTGTGGGGTAAATAGTGGGAAAGTTGTGGGGTTACTGGCGGGGTGGAGGGAGGTTGGGGATGTGGGTTATCGGACACAGTGCGACCCGGGAGGATGCGTCCTAGGGCAGATCACGTTGTGAGCAAGGGAGGATCTGATCCATTGCATCAGACAGCTTTCAGGAAGCAACAAATCTCTCTTTATATTAATCACTGTCTAATCTTGCTGCTAACATTGTTTGTCACAGAGCCCAGAGTCTGGGAACAGCTCGATGGTAGGAAGCAGATGGTGATGATGACAGGCTGTTTATTGGAGTCAAGGCCCGTGCCTCCTGGAGCTCCCCAGGGTAACGCCCATTGCTACTTGTCATCTATGTCAATAATCTGGTTGAGAATGTACAGGGTATGGGTAGTGAGTTTGCAGCAAGTAATTGCAAACAACTACTTCTTTTTGCAAGATAGTAAATATAAACACCCCTCTTTCCCTCTCCACACTCAGAACCGACCAAAAGCTACCTCAGAAGATACAAGTTCTTCAAATGAGCAAACACTGAGGGAATGTGAGAGACTTTAAAGAGCTGGGATACTGACAGTACATTACCAGACCTGGAGTGATTGCAACTGGGTCTAATAGAAGCATAACTGGCATTTCTGGTCACATTCAGCTCTCTCCAACTATTCCCTACCTTCCTTTTACAGGTTTGTAATGTCTAAAAGACCAGTGTTTGAGTAAATGAGACTCACCAAACTTTCTCCTGACTGAATCACTGGAATCTCCGAGTCAAATGGGTTCTCTCCAGTCGGTGCTCTCAGTCCTCGGGCTGGTTCACTTGCTGCTTTTCCCTCGTCTTCAGTCATGGTTTGCTTCCAGTTGTGGGCATTTCTTCCAATAAATCTCTCACCGCAGGTCTAACTTTAACATAAATGATAATGAAGCACGTTAACAATACAAAGGAGAACAAAATATTTCTGCTCACTGAAATCTAAACAGTGAAGACAAATATAATGATCTCAGTGAACAAATCTGTAATTGTCCCTGACACGTCACAAAACCTGATATGGGATAGGAAGGAGTCATCGTTCTGTCATGGTCAGATATAAGATGTAGGAACATAATTAGGTGATTCGATCCATTGAGTCTGCTCCACCACTCAACCATGGCTGAGATTTATTCCAACACCATATTCCTGCCTTCCTCCTGTAACCCTGAAGCTACTTAGCAATCATGAGTATATTAATCTCTGTCATAAATATACCCAAATGGCAGCCTCAACCAACCTCTGTGGCAACAAATTCCACTGATCAGACATCTTTTGGCTGAAGGAATTTTTGTCAACTCAATTTTAAAAGTAAGCATCTTTATTCTGAGACTCTCCGTCTCCATGTCCACTGTATCCAGGCTTTTCAGCATTCGGTAGGTTTACTTAACCATACATCCCCCCACCACCCCCACCGTCCCTCTGAACTCCATTGAGCACAGGTCCAGAACCATCAAATGCTCCACATACATAAAGCCGATCATCCCTGAGATTATTCACATAAACCTTATTAGTAACAACTGCACTGAACACATTCCCAAGCATAACAGACAATCAGGAAATTTAAACCATTCCAGAGTGAATGGAATAAAAAGAAACCGGAATCACCAGAATTGCTCAAAAGGTAAGGAACTACTGTGGGGACAGCAACAAATTTAACGATTCAGATTCACAATCATTTGTCAGAATGGATTCAAAATTTATCATTTTTAGTGCAGATCTCCAGTAACCTGAATTTCTGTTTGATTTCCACTGTCTGACAGACAGGTGACAGCGAGGAGGAATTTCCAAACACAGTTCAAACACTGAACCCCCCAGGTCTATTTCTACTGGTTCAAACACAGAACAGCCCATTTACTCACAGCCTCTCCTTGAGAGGGATGGAATATAAACTCATTCTCTCCTCAGATTAGCAGCATTGCTTCCAAAGGAACTCCAAAAAAAAACCCATTTGATCCCAGACCAGAAATACTCGCTCAACACCTCATAAACCCGGGCAGCTTGATCCCCGGGGCCATGTTACTTGGATCTAAACAGGGGTGCAGTGCTGCCGGAGCTCACCGGAGCACCACTCCAGCACCTCTGTAAAAAAAGTCAAAATAAACAAGCAGGAAATTTAACAGCGGCCGTATATTAAATAGAGGGAATTTTAAGGAAACTGGGGTTAGGGAGAGGGGTTGGTGGCTGGTGAGGAAAATACTACTAATAACATTAGGATAGGATATTCGATAGTTTTTGGTGAAATCCTGGAGCTGTGACTGTGGTGATCCGTGGATTACTCGCTAATACAAAAGTAAATTTTTCTCACTAACAACCTTAAGGCTTCTAAGCAAACAACGTTATTTCACTTGCTTGATAATTAGATTTGATGATAATTAGTGAATGCAACCATGCAATACAATGTCTTATTATTAAATTAAGTATTATATGTTTTATTGTACCAGTTATACACTGAAATGCAGTGATTGGCTATAATCTTGTTAATGTCTTATTTAGCACTGTATTTCTGTGGAGCTCTGGAAATCATATACCGTAGATGTCGGATTATAAGCCGCTACTTTTTTCCCACATTTTGAACAGCTTTGAACTCTGCGGCCTTTAATACGGTGCGGCTAATGCATGATTTTTTTCATGCCGCCAAAAACATTTTGCCTCGTAACAGTAGACCAATAAAATTGATGAGTAGTTCACAGAGGTCCAATGAAATTGTACGATAAATCAAGCGCACTTTCACAATTAAATTATTGTAAATCAGTCATTTGTACTCACCCTCATCAACATGGAAAACACTCGAAGAAAAGCATTGTGCTGCCTTTATGGCAGTTATTTAGTTTATAATATTTTCGCTTAGTAATTCATTTTCTAGTTAAAGTTAGAAGTGTTTTAACTATATTTGTTTTCTGTACTACATCGCGGGATGCTATGACGTCACACCCGGTTTCGCCGTGTCTTGTGGGAAAAATGCCAGTTTGCGATAAACGGGAAGGAAGGGGGCGAGCGGCATTACGCGAGCGGCATTGGATCTGAGCGAATGCTGCTTTTAAGTTAAAGGCGATCAATAACTTTTCCTGGTAGGCTGCAGTATATATATTTTTTACCAGTCGTTAGGAGATATTGGAATGTTATTCAGTAAAAAAGTATACGCAACGTATATTTAAAAGTAGCCGCGTTACAGGCACGGTTCGAAAAAAAGCATTTGCAATATGTATTTGTTTATGTTACCATATGGATTTAATTAAAAGTTAAAAAATCCTCACGTGTAATATCTTTCTGTGTAAATATCTCATATTACAACGTGGGACACCTGCGGCCGAAAATCCGGTGCGGCCTAAAATCCGGTGCGGCCTGTACAAGTAAAAAATTGATTTTCTTTCTAAAATTAGAGCCAGCAGCTTTTAATCAGGTGCGCTCTGTAGTCCAGAATCTACGGTATATTTCTTTCATCTTGGTTTAGTGGTTGACATTATAAAAAGCCCTATTCATGTGTGTATATATACACACACACACACACACACACATATATTTATACACCCCCCCCCCCCCCGCCAATTTGGGTACCTGCTCATTACATGAATGGGACAAGGAAGTTGCCCAGTACATGAAAGGAGTAGGTACACAAATACACAAATTGTGTGACCTACTAGCGGTGATTGATAAGTTCGTGGCCTAGGATGAAAGGAGTCAATTTTACAAAACCTAGCAAATTTCAATTATCTGTAACAGAAAAAGCACAAAACTGATTAACTTTCTGCATAATCACTCAAAGAGTTGAACTGCACGTGCAGGTACCGAGAGCTGTATAACTTTCAGCCGCGAACTTATCAATCACCCCTCGTACAGCTCAGGTTGGGGGGAGGGGCTACCCAGACGGAATAGAAGGTGCAGATCCTGGACTTTGAGGATGGCCTTAACGTGGCAGAAGAGGAGGCGATGGGTTGACACGTCGGAACGGGAATGGGAATGGGGAGCGGAATGAAAATGTTTGGACACCGGGAAGTCCCGCTGGGAGCGGACAGTTGAAAGGTCAGTTTATTATCAAAGCAGGTATCCATGAACAACTCTTGCAGTTTTTTTCTTCTCCAGAGAAGCACAAAACAAAGAAAGAGCATGAAAGTCATTCAGAGAGAAAAATCAAACTCCTACCCCACCCCCCACATCAAAAAGAATGGCATCCCGATCATCAAACCCCAAAACCCACCCCTCCCGCACAAAAGGGAACAATAACATCGATCCGCCCCCCTAAAAAACAACCCTACCCCGCACAACTGCAGAGGAGCTGGTGTCACCAGTGTAGAGGCGACCGCATCGGGAGCAGCGGACACAATAGGCGACCCCGGAAGATTCACAGGTGAAGTGTCGCCTCACCTGGAAGGATGTTTGGACAACGGAGAGAGTTCGGCCGTCCGGCCCTTTCACTGTGACACCCTCGAACTCCACATCAAATCCGTCCAAACGAATCTGGGCGAACTTTAATGACCAATAAACATAATTCCTCTCAGCGATCGGCTGTCTGAATGAATGACTGACTTTAAAGAGGAAGGGGTGTCTATGGTCCACATTGTCAGGGTGTTGAGTTTACCAGGAGACAAAGACTGCTGGGACGAGAGGTCTTCTGTTGACTAATACACTGTGTGTGGACCCCGCTGGCAATTCTGGTGTTGTGACCCGAATCGAGACAAACACCACGCTGCCCACTCCATCAACAACACGGCAGACCCGGACACATAACCGGGGACTTTACATCTCACAACACTGGATTCAGTGATGAAACCCGTGATTAATGTTGTTGTCCCACTGAAATCATCAGAAACGTCCATTAAGGTGTTTTAAATTACAAGCGCTCCCCCACAAGTGCAGCCAATGTTTCTGGATGTGTGACCCATTTATGTGAGAATTTAGCTTTTTGATTTATCAGGGCTTCCCATAAACATGTACAGTTCAGCTAAGCTTCACTCCAGAATTTCCAAAGCAACAAACCAGTCAGATGGTTCCACACAATTAAAATAGTTTATTACATTTGTATTATTTTTAAATTTTGTACTACTTATTTAATTTAACTATAGAATATGTATATTTTTGTAATTCATAGCTGTTAAAATCTACTGTTATGAGTTAGGTTCTACTGCTGCCGCAGAGACAACAAATTTCATGACATATGCTGGTGCTATTAAACCTGATTCTGATATTGATATGGGAGACCCACCACCAGTCACCTGATCCCAGTTACCGCAGGTCGTAATGTGAGGCTGAAGCCTTTTCTATTTATTGGTATTCCTCAGAAAACTCAACAGTTAAGTTTCCTTCTGTGGTTCCAAAGCAGAAGCTCAGTCTCTCTAATATTTCCACACAATTAAAATGGGGATATTGTTTATTATCATCATGTACTGAGCTACAGTGAAAATCTTGCCTGACATACCAGCCACACAGATCAATACATTACGACAGTACATTGAGCTGATATACGACAAAACAATAACTGTAACAAAGCATTATGGCTGCAGAGAAAGTGCAGTGCAGATAGACATATGGTGCAGGGTCACGTCGAGTTACATTCTGAGGTCGAGTACATTTTACCATTCATTTGGCTTATAACCGCAGACAGGAAGCCAACCTTGAGCCTGGTGGTTCGTGCTTTAAGGCTTTTGTATCTCTTCCCCGATGGGGGAGTGGGTTTGAATGTCCAGATTGTGAGGATGTTTGAGTACATGGCCTGCTTTTCCGAGGCAGGAGAAGTGTAGGAAGAGTCCATGGAGGGGAGGCTTGTTTCTCTGATGTTCTCCGCTCTCCAAAGTTCACTGCAGTTCCTTGCAGTCATGGGCAGAGCAGTAGCCATACGAAGGCGTGAAGTATCGACAAGAAGCTCAGAGACCTCGGCCTTCACCCTGCCTTGTGTAGCTGGATCCTGGACTTCCTGTCAGATCGCCAGCAGGTGGTAAGAGTGGACTCCCTCACCTCTGTCTCTCTGACCCTGAGCACACATACCCCTCAGGGTTGTCTCCTTGGCCCCCTCCTTTACTCTCTGTGCACCCACGACTTGTGTCGCCACTCACAGCTCCAATCTGTGATTTAAATTTGTTGACGACACTACATTGATTGGCCTAATCTCAAATAATAACTTTCAATCAATCTCCTGACAACTCGGTCCAAACAAACTTGCCACCCTTCTTCAGGAGATTAGTTAGCGGAAGAGCAATACCAGCAAAGTTCTTACAGAACTTACGATAATATCCAACCATTCCCAGAAACTTTCCAAGAGCCTTGTTACCAGTCGGAATAGAAACTTCAGAAAATTGCCTGGACTTTTGCCTGAACAGGAGCTAACTTGACTTAACCTACAACATAGCCAACATAGGTCACAGTGGCATGGCCAAATTCACTCTTAGGTAAGTTAACTGTAAGGCTGGCCTCGGAAAGCCTGTCAAACAGCTTTTCTACTGCAGAGATACGGTCATTCCAAGTGTCACTCCCTGTGACTAAGTCATCAATATCGGTATCTGTGTGTTCCAACCCTCGATTTACAGAATCAATCATTCTCTGGAATGTTCCTGGGGCATTTTTCATTCCAAACAGCAAAACCTTGTATTTGTACAACCCAGATGGTGTCACAAACACAGAAATTTCTCTACCTCTGTCCGTCAATGGAACACACCGATACTCTTTCAACAGATCAATCTTTGTTAGAAATATAGCAAATGCAATCATTCAACCGAGGGATAGAATAGGCATCTGTTTTTGTTACTGCATTTACCTTTCCATAATCAGTGTAAAATCTAGCAGTGTTATGCATATATAGTTTTAAATGTATATTTCCCAAACTTAGGTGGTAAATGATACAGTTTTACGCTGGTGTGGTAAGGATATTCAGTTCAGTTCACGGGATTGAAGTGAGTGAGAGATTTGGCATCCAAGTAAACAGGTGTCGATGTTCTCCGAATCTTCCAATTTAGTCAAATGTGACCAACTAAAGAGATTCATATTCAAGTGACAATCTACCAACCCAGGCAAGGGTTTTCAGCAGATTTCACAGGGTTGCTATTACATGCACTAATAGTCACAGACCGATTGCTCTTAACCGATCCTCAACCCCAAACGCGTGGACATTTAAAACTTCAGTGACAACTCTTCCCACTAGCCTTTGTGTGTCTGCGTGTCCTACGAAACAAACAGCAACACTCCTTTAAATACCATTGTGCTGAACACCAGCTGTCCATCATGCAGGCCCTCCGCTCTATCTGTCTCTGTAACAAGCTGCTTGTGCTCTTTTCTCTCTCTCTCTCTCTCTCTTACAGACATGGTTCTCAGAGGCACAGTCCATAATCACAGGCAATTTACACCTTTCTATATTCATGCAATATGTGTGTTGTTTAATTGGTTTGCCTTGACCAATATCTACGTCATATACTGTGACCGTGGTTTGCTTGGGAACATTGGGAAATAAATCTTTAAACTTCAGAATTAATTCCTTCAGCTGTTGTTCTTGCTTTGGCTGCAGATGAGCCAACTTGTTATCAATGTTTTCTTGAACATCCGAGTTCATTAGCCTAACTGGGACCGTGTTTGGCTTGTGAAAAGTATCAGACGAGTCAATTGTTTCATTCTCAGGGTTGCCAGATTCATATGTTTTGATAACAGACGGTGCCTGCTTGTCAACATAAGGCTTTATCTTATTTATGTGTACCACCTGTGTTATTTTACGTTGGTCGGATCTTTTAATAACATAATTCAGATAGTTAACTTGAGAGACTATTTCATATGGTCCATTGAGTTTCACCTTAAGTGGGTTCAGCCACATTGGAAATAAGGCAAGCACCTTACCCCCCACCTGGTATTTTCTTTCACAAGTCTGCTTATCAAACCAAAACTTCATTGTGTTTCGACAAATCTTTAAATTTTGTCTTACTAGACTACAGGACTGGTGTAGTTTGTTTTTGAACTTCAAAACATAGTCTAACAAGTTAACATGTACATCCCATCAATCCACTGTTCCTTTAACAAGGTCAAAGGTCCCCTCACTCTCTGACCAAATACAAGTTCAAATGGACTAAAGCCCAGTGATTCCTGTACCGACTCTCTTACTGCGAACAAAAGCAAATGTATTCCTTCATCGCAGTCTTTTCCATTTTCAACACAGTATGTCTTAATCATTGTTTTGAGGGTAGAATGAGATCTTTCTAAACCCCTTGTGATTCTGGATGGTATGCAGATGATGTAATTCGTTTAGCTCCCAGTTCATAAACTACCTGCTGGAATAATCCAGATGTAAAATTACTTCCTTGATCAGACTGGATTTCTTTAGGCAAACCAAATAAAGTAAAAAACTTGGTAAGAGCCTTTGCCACATTTTAGCTTTAATATTCCTGAGAGGTATTGCCTCTGAGAATCTGGATGCAGTACACATAATAGTTAGCAAATACTGATGGCCAGCTTTAGTCTTTGGCAATGGGCCAACACAATCCACTATAACTTTGGAAAAGGGTTCACCGAATGCAGGTACAGGCCACAGTGGGGCCACTGCTACGGCCTGATTAGGTTTACCCACAACCTGACAAGTGCGGCAGGTTCTGCAAAAGATCACAACATCTTTCCTCAAATTAGGCCAGTAAAATTCCTTCATAATCCTTTTTACAGTTTAATTCACTCCAAAATGGCCACCTAAGGACATACTGTGGGCCAAAGTTAAATTTTCAGTCCTGTAAACTTTAGGAACTACAACTTGGTGAACAATTGCCCATTCCTCACTCACAGGTGTAGCAGGTGGCATCCACTTCCTCATTAACACTCCATCCTTGGGATAATACCCGACTGGCACTTTCTTAATCTCATCATCAGAGAGAGCTGTTTCTTTTAAAGCTTCAATCTCAGGGTCTCGGTTCTGTTCTGCTATAAACTCCTTCCTAGACAGGGATAAGTCTTTCTCATCAGACTGTCTACATGAATCTTGTTGAAACATTGAAGGCAGAAAAGTCCCTGACAAGTCAGCATAATCTGAATACCGATTTTGGCTATCACTGGTATCAGAATCATGCTGCACAGAACTGTCTGCGTCGGCAGACTTTTTAGCCATACTGTGAGTTACTGCACAGGAAGGATAAATGATAAAATCCATCTGAGGGTCGTCAGTGGTTGGCTTAGTTGTCAACTGCACTACAGGAACAACTTTACCATCTGCCAGGTCATTCCCTAACAGCAAAGTAACATCTTCCACCAGTAAACTGGAGCACAATCTGATCTTAACAGGTCTGGAAACCAACCCTGACTTAAAGGTACCTTGGGCAATGGCACAAAAACCACGCCGCCCCCAATGCCTTTAATAAGATTTACCTCACCAGTGTCAGTCTCATCACCAAACTTTAGAACGCTGTCTCATATAAGTGACTGAGAATCCTCAGCATCTTGAAGAATTTTCACTGGTACCTTCGTAGACCCTTCCTTTACTAATACAAACCCATCAGACATAAAATAATCAAATCCCTTCTTAACTCGGTCAGACCTCTCAGTACTTAACTGAGTCTCAACAGAATGTTCAGAACCCTGTGGGGTTATAGGTGCTTCAACATACTGAACACAGGCATTCAGGACTGGTTCTTTTTTCTTTTTCTTCTTCAGATGTCTTGCTAGACTACAAGACTGGTGTAGTTTGTTTTTGAACTTCAAAACATAGTCTAACAAGTTAACATGTACATCCCCATCAATCCACTGTTCCAAGGTCAAAGGTGCCTCACTCTCTGACCAAATCCAAGTTCAAATTGAACAATTGGCCATCATATGAGCAGCTTTCTTACAATAACAAGTAAGACCAGAATATTTCTCCTTCAACTGCTTCTTTTCATCCTTACTCTTGTCACTCGTCCCAGCATTAATTTTTGGTTTACCCTGGTGATCCCTGCTACTACTTTGGAAGCTCTTATTCAAGGTAAACTTAACCTTATGAGTTAAAGCAAACTAATCTGCTAATCTAGCAGACTCCTGCAAAGTGGCAGCATCCTTTTCATCTAAATATGTCTTTATGTCATCAGGGATGCGCCTTTCGAATTGTTCAATTAAAACCAACTCTTTAAAGCTGTTAAAATCATCATTTACATTTTTATATGTGCACCAGTGGTCAAAACACACAAACTTCTCATAAGCAAATTCCATATAAGTCTGACTCACCAGATTTCCTCAAATTTCTAAACTTTTGCCTGTATGCTTCAGGGACCATCTCATAAGCTGAGAGCACAGCCTGTTTCACTATGTCATAATCAGCTGCTTCATCAACTGTCAAAGCAGAATATGCTTGCTGAGCCTGCCCCTTAATTACACTTTGTAAGAGAATATGCCAATCCTCTTTTGGCCACTTTAAACTCTGAGCAACCTTCTCAAAACAGCTGAAAGTATTCATCAAACTCTGCCTCGTAAAAAGGAGGTACCAATTTAACTAACACACACAAAATGCTGGTGGAACACAGCAGACCAGGCAGCATCTATAGGAAGATCCACTGTCGAACCACTTTCCTCATGTTTGTTCTACCAATTTAACTTCCTCACTGGCCTCAAACATCACCAGATTCTAACACTAGACCCCTTTGCTGCAATCTCTCTATCTTTTCCAGCTCGAACACCCTCTGTCTTTCTGTTTCCTCCCTCTGTTTTTCTGCCTTTCTAGCCTCAAACTGCCTCTGCCTTTCCGCAGCCTCCATCTTTAATTTTTCTAACTTGTACTGGACCTCAAGCTCACTAGGTTTACTTTCAGGAAACACCTCCAACTCCTCCACGTTAAACACACCTTCAGATACATAATGTTCTGCTATTATCCTCTTCATCTGTGCTCTCTTCATTGTCAATTTCACCTTAGCAAGTTTTAACCTTTTAGCAATACTCGACAACTCAATCCTACTGGCGTCCTCTAATGCCTCAGAGGTTGGCACTTCCGGAAATCTATCAACATCTATTGCTGCTGATATTCCACACACAAATAAATCAAAAGGGATTTCCCCAATGAAATCAATAATTTATCAATCAATATGCCCCCAAATCTGTTCATATCCCGGACACAGCCCCAATTTTGTTATGAATCGTAACCCTTTAGAAACAAACCAGCAGCAATAGACTACAGCTGGAGTCTGTTTTTGATGTTAAAACAATCTTTATTAGATCCTAGTTATAATACAGTAACTTAAGCAAGATAATCAGAAGTTATGTGTATATGTGTGTGTAAATATAACTTCCAAACTATTGAGCTTGGGGGAAACAAGGCTTCGAGTCTTGATGCGTTAAGAGTATGAAAGTTCAGTTCAACCACAGAATAGGTGATGAGAGAGATATTTGTAATCCAGGGTAAATAGCGAGAGAAGGCAATTATGTCGAATTCCACAGGCTCCAACGTGGTAAAACGAGACAACAGTCGCTGTAGGTTTTATGCTTCATCGTTCCAAATCCACATACAAATTATCACCGAAAGTGACTTGTCACAAAGGGTATCGTCTTCAAGTGAATTACCACACCACACGCAGCCAAGCGTTAACACATAAGTGGTCTTCACAGGATATGCCAAATCCGATCCACACCTATGGAACAAACGAGGTGATAACCACACATTCGATGTATGGTGAATTGATAATTTACCCACCCTTGTGGTCATAGAAAAGTTCCAATCAGTGACCCTCGGCCACTAGTTCCCCGATTCTAATCCTTCCACTTTTCCTCCTTCGTCTTCGTCTGAGTGTCTGTGTCCTCGGTTAAAACTAAACAAGCTGTGGGCGAATTAAACAACCTGCAAGTCAGACTGACTCACCATCCTAATTTCTGTCTCTCTCTCTCTTAAGATGACTTTCCACAGCAAACAAAACCTAGGGATTCATAATAACGGCCACTTCCCATTGTGAACTGACTGGTGTGCCAGTAGTTGGGATGACTGAGTGAATCCTTTCCCAAATTATGAACAGATGAACGGCTTCTCCCCGGTGTGAACTCGCTGATGTCTCTGTAGGGAGGAAGAGCGAGTGAAATTCTTCCCACATTCTGAGCAGGTGAACGGCTTCTCCCCAGTGTGAACTCGCTGATGAGTCTGTAGGTTGGATGAGTGAGTGAATCTCTTCCCACATTCTGAGCAGGTGAAAGGCCTCTCCCCAGTGTGAACTCGCTGGTGTTCCACTAGGTGGGATGACAGAGTGAACTGTTTCCCACATTCTGAGCAGTTGAACGGCTTCTCACCGGTATGAACTCTCTGATGTCTCTGTAGGGTGGAAGATTGAGTGAATCTCTTCCCACATTCTGAGCAGGTGAACGGCCTCTCACCAGTGTGAAATCGCTGGTGACTCTGTAGTGTGGATGACTGAGTGAATCCCTTCCCACAGACTGAGCAAGTGAACGGCTTCTCCCCAGTGTGAACTCGTTGGTGACTCTGTAGGTCGGATGACCGAGTGAATCTCTCCCCACAGATTGAACAGGTGAACGGCCTCTCCCCAGTGTGAAATCGCTGGTGACTCAGTAGGGTGGATGAATGAGTGAATCTCTTCCCACAGTCTGAGCAGGTGAACGGCCTCTCTCCAGTGTGAACTCGCTGGTGGCTCAGTAGGGTGGATGACTGTGTGAATCTCTTCCCACAGATTGTGCAGGTGAACGGCCTCACACCAGTGTGAACTCGCTGATGACTCAGTAGGTTGGATAACTGAGTGAATCCCTTCCCACATTCTGAGCAGGTGAATGGCTTCTCCCCAGTGTGAACTCGCTGATGTCTCTGTAGGCTGGATGAATCAATGAATCCCTTCCCACATTCTGAGCAAGTGAACGGCTTTTCCCCAGTGTGAACTCGCTGATGTCTCTGTAGGGTGGATGAATGAGTGAATCCCTTCCCACAGTCTGAGCAGATGAACGGCTTCTCCCCAGTGTGAACTCGCTGATGACTCTGTAGGGTGGATGAATGAGTGAATCCCTTCCCACATTCTGAGCAGGTGAATGGCTTCTCCCCAGTGTGAACTCGCTGATGACTCTGTAGTTGAGATGACTGAGTGAATCTCTTCCCACAGACTGAGCAAGTGAACGGCTTCTCCCCAGTGTGGACTCGCTGGTGACTCTGTAGGGTGGATGACTGAGTGAATCTCTTCCCACAGACTGAGCAAGTGAACGGCTTCTCCCCAGTGTGAACTCGCTGGTGACTCTGTAGGGTGGATGAATGAGTGAATCTCTTCCCACAATCTGAGCAGGTGAATGACTTTTCCCCAGTGTGAACTCGCTGATGAGCCATTAGGTCAGATGACTGAGCGAATCCTTTCCCAGAAGTTCAGCAGATGACCAGCCTCTGCCTGGTGTGTTGTGAACTGACTGGTGTGTCCACAGGTGGGAAGACTGACTGAATCCCTTCCCACACACGGAACAGGTGAATGGCCTTGCCCAGTGTGAACTTGCTGATGTACCTTCAATTGAGATAACCGAGTCAATCCATTCCCTCTGTCTGAGCAGGTGAATGGCCTTTCCTCTGCGTAAAATGCCGGACATGCTAGTTGGCCAAATGACCGAGTGAGTCACTCCCCACAGTCTGAGCTGGACAGATGGTCTATTGAATCTCTTGCTCCACTTCTTAAGTATCTAGTCAGAGACAGCAAAACTGGCGTGCCGTGTTTGAGAGTCTTGGAGATAAATTCCTTCTCATTTTCAACCTGTAACAAGATTTACAAAATCCATCAATGGGTGTAGGACAACATTACAGATGAGATCACTTGAGTTGCCAAGGTTTGATCTGGTATCACACTGTTACAGTGAGGTTCAACCCAAGTTGGACAGAGAAATCATCTCCTGACTGGGCACAGTGCTGGTATCTGGAATCACCATCAATTTCCTCATGCTCTTGTGTCTCTATAGGAATGGGGCATTTCTGCCATCTCCAATTTGTACCTTGGCTCAGTTTGACTCTATCCATTGGTATTATTCCCTGTTCCTGCTGAGCAGCATGGGTGCCTGGCCCCACAGTAACTGAAACAGTCTCATGCAAATAGTCTTTCTTGATGTGCAACTGGGATTTTCCTTAACTTAACGTGCCACAGTTTTAACGCCATATAAAAAAAATTCTTGCTGCGATGAATGGTTGGTCTTCACAGCTGTTAAAAGGACTTAGAATGAATTTTTGTATTATTTCAGGTTCTTGTTACAGTAATAGAAAATTACAACACAGAAACAGGCCCTTTGGGCCATCTAGTTAGTGCTGAACTACTTCAACTGCACACTCCCATACCCTTATCATTTAGGTACCTATACAAACATCTTAAATGCTGAAATTGCACCACTTGTGCTGGCTGCTCATTCCACACCCAGATGACTGTCTGTGTGAAGAAGTTTCCCCTCATGTTTCCCTTAACGTTTCACCTTTCACCCTTAACCCATGGTCGCTGGTTGTAGTCCCACCCCATCTCAGTGGCAAAAGCCAGCTTGCATTTACCCTAGCTATGCCCCTCTATCACAATCAAATCTCCCCTCAGTCTTGTATGATCCAAGGAATAAAGTCCTGACCTGTACAATCTTCCCTTATAATCCAAGTGCTCCAGACCTGGCAACATCCTTGTAAATTTTCTCTGAACTCTTTCAACCTCTTTTACATCTTTCATGTAGGTAGGTGACCGAAACTGCACACAATACTCCAAATTAGGCCTCACCAATGTCTTGTACAAAGTCAACAATACATCCATCTCCTGTACTCAGTACTTTGGTTTATGAAGGCCAATGTGACAAAATCTTTCTTTCCGTCCCTATCAAACTGTGACACCACTTGCAGTGAATTCCCAGTGAATCTGTATTCCCAGATCCCTTTCTTCTACAGTGTTCCTCAGTGCCCTCCCATTCACTGTGTAAGACCTAGGTCCTTCCAAAATGCAACTTGTCTCCATTAAATTCCATTTTGCATTTCATAACCCATTTTTTCAGCGGGTCCAGATCACACTGCAAGCTATGATAGTCTTCCTTGCTGTTCACTACACCACAATCTTGGTTTCATCCACAAAGTTGCTGATCCAGCTAACCATGTTAACATTCAGATTACTGATATAGATGACAAACAACAACAGATCCAGCAGTGATCCTTGTGGCAACCACTAGTCACAGGCCTCCGGTCAGAGAGGCAACCATCCGCCACCACACTCTGGCTTCTCCCAATTTACTCGTCCAATTTACTATCTCATCTTGAATGCTGAGTGACTGAACCTTCTTGACCAACATCCCATATGAGACTTCGTCAAGTGCCTTGTTAAAGTCCATGTAGACAACATCCACTGACTTGCCTTCATCGACTTTCCTGATAACTTCCTCGAGAGAATATATGGTTTAGACATGACCTACCATGCTGAAAGCCATGCTGCCTATCCTGAATCAGTCCACATTGATCCGAATACTTGTATATCCAGCTCCTATATGTTTTGGTCATGTTCTGTACTGAAACATTTTTGGAAGTCTATTTTCTCTACAATTTCTAAAGTTTTAAAAATTAATTTACAACCTTTTTTATTTGGCATAATCCCTCAATATATTCATGGTATTTCACCATCAAACCAACATGTAATTGCATTTGTTACATTATTGGCCAGAAGGGCTATTTTGTTGAAATGGAAAGATGCTTCTGCTCCTACTTTGATACAATGGTTTTCTCAGGTGATGCTGTCTTAGTTTGGCTAAAATCAGAAGTCGAACTTTTGATTCTCGATTTGATTTTGAGAAAAGGTGGAGTTCATTTGCCCACCTCTATCATCTGATTTGAGTTAATTAATATGGTTTCCTTCTGATTTTTCTTTAAATGGATTTGAGTTGGTGGTTTGATGTTTTTTTTTATGCAAGCGTGTATGATGTATAGCTCCGGGGTTCTGCTCCTAATGCTTTTTTTTTGTTTTTTACTTTCAGGTTTTTTGTTTCTTTTTCTTTCAAAAAATATTCTTAAAACTTTATTTTTTCTTATTATTACTGATATATTGCTTAGCTTTGTTAATCAGTTATTTGCTAATTTAATTTTTATTGTACATAATGACATATTGACTTAATGTATCTTTTTTGTTAATCATCAATAATAATTTATTAAAAAAAGATTTTAAAATGAAATATCTGCCTCCTGCACACACTTTCCAATAACTTTCCCACTAGTGATATCAGGCTCACCAATGTATAATTTCCTAGTTTATTTTTAGAGCCTTTCTTGAACTGCGGAACAACACTGGCTGTCCTCCAATCCTCCAGTGCCTCACCTGTCACTAACGGTGATTTAAACATCTGTGCTTTGGCCCCGACAATTTCTGCACTTGTCTTCCACAGGGTCCGAGGGAACAACTTGTCAGGCCCTGGGGACTTATCCATGGTAATTTCCCTTAAGACAGCAAACACCTCCACCTCTGTAATCTGTACAGGGTCCATGGAGTTGATGCTGCTTTGCCTCACTTCTATAGACTCTGTGACCATCTTCTGTGTAAATATGGAAGCAGAAAAATATCTCCCCCATCTATTTTGTCTCCTCATATTCTGATCTTTCAGATGATTTTTTTTTCGCTTACAATCTTTTTGCTCTCAATATATCTTCAGAGTCTCTGAGGATTCTCCTCCACCTTGTCTGCTGGGGCAACCTCATGCCTTCTTTTATTTCTTTCATAAGTGTTCACTTGAATTTCCTGTACCCCATTTCTTCCTATTTACCTGTACCTGGTATGCACCTCCCTTTTTATAGATCTGGGAGAGGAAAGCCAAAGGGCTGATAGACCTGCATGGTGGGAGGTGGGGGTAAGGGGAGGGGGTTAATCTAAAGTTGCAGGGGGAATGGGAGCCTGAATAACAGAACAGATAGTGGAGGGGTTGTGCAGACAGTTGTTTTCAGTCCTCAGACAAAGTCAGGAATGAAAAAGTTGAGCATGGTGCTGTGAATATGCTGAACCCTGTATATTTCAAATCAAGTAACAGTGTAGGACAAGGTGGATGTGTTAAGGGCGTGGATCAACACCTGGAATTAAGATATCACTGTAATATCAAGAAGTCAGCATCTCGTAGGCTGCTTAGGACCCTGGCTATTTTTTTTAAAGGTCATAGCAGCCATGAGCTTGAGAAAGTGAGTAGAAATGCACAAATGCTTTCCCATAAGCTGAGCAGGTGACAGCAGCCTTGGTGTGAGAAGCATATTAACACAAGAGGGAGTGACTATTTACAAGGGCAGCAGACTTTGGGAGGTGGGCCTGTGTCTGTCTGCATCCAGACATAGTAGCAAATAAAACTGTTATACAAACAATTTATGACTGATAAAGTTAACATTACTCATCTGTAGAGAAACTAAGGGGGGGGGGTGAACCCACATGTATCTGTGTACGTGACTGCATGATATAAAAAGAAATGTATTTGCTTCAGGAGAGAGAGACCCTCGAAGCAGCCTCCGAGAGAGAGTGCAATCCACGTGTGGAACCTAAACAGATGGCGGAGATCTTAAATAATTTTTCATCTCTATTTACTCAGGAGATGGACAAAGGGTCTATGGGAGTGTGGAAAAGTGGCATTAAAATCCTAGACATGTACAGTTTAAAGAAGAGAAGTTACATTGCTGTTCAAATTTCAAACATAAAGTCCACAGCATATTCCAGGTTATTCAGCGTAAAATGTTGTGCCAACCATGTAACTGCCCAGAATTTCCCTAGCGCATAGCCCTGTATTTTCCTAAGCTCCATGTACCTATCTAAGAGGCTGTTAAAAGACCCTATTGTATCTGCCTCGACCACTGCTGCCGGCAGTGGATTGCACGCACCCACTACTCTCTGTGTAAAAAAAAACACCTACGGCTGACATCCCCACGGTAGCTATTTCCAAGCACTTTGAAACTATGCCCCCTCAAGTTAGCCATTTCAACCCTGAGAAAAAACCTCTGGCTATCCGCACGTTCAATACCCCTCATCATTTTATACACCTAAGAAAGGCTCTAAATATAAACAAGGAAATTAAAAATTGCTTTGAGGATTTGTTAGAAGTATAGAAAATTATGAGGGTATGGATCGGGTAAATGCAAACAGTTTTTTCCACTGAGGTTGGGTGGGATGATAACCAGAGGTCATGGGTAAGTGGGGAAGGTGAAAATTTAACAGAAACATTTGGAAAAGCTCTTTACTGAAATGGTCGTGAGAGTGTGGAATGAGATGCCAGCACAAGTGGTGAACATGAGCTCAGTTTCACAATTAAGAGAAGTTTGATAGGTACCTGGATTGTAGGGGTATGGAGGGTGATGGTCCTGGAGCAGGTAGTTGTATTGGACAGCTTAAATGTTTTTTCAGCATTGACTAGATGGGCCAAGTAGCCTGTTTCTGTACTGAACTTCTCCATGTTTCTATGGCAGAGAAGTTGGCCAAACTTGTTTGGAAGGGAAAAGGTAGGAGGGACAACGGAGCTGCAATGGCTGGAGTTTCTGGGAGCAATTCGGGAGCTGAGTGATCGATACATCCCAAAGAAGTGGAAGCAGGAGGACACAACCGTGGCTGAAATGAGAAGCCAAAGCCGACATAAAAGCCAAAGAGAGGGCAAACAAAAGAGCAAAAACTATTGGGAAGCTTTTAGAAACCAACAGAAGACAAGTCAAAAAACGTCAGATGAGCTCAGGGCGTGGAGTCACGATATTGTAGTCATTAATGAGTCTTGGTAGCACAGAAAACCAAGGCAATGTCTGAGGCATTTAAAGGAACAAAATATCCGGGGCTTCAATCTCTCTTGAAAACCCAGGTTCCCTGCACCAGGTACCTTTCAACTTTTATTTTGACAGGCATGTACAAACTGTACACCCTCAAAATTTCATTTCTGAAGGCCTCCCACTTACAAGTACTCCTTTGCCAGAAAACAGCCTGTCCAAAACCACACTTGACAGATCCTTTCTGATACCATCAAAATTGACCTTTCTCCAATTTAGAATCTCAACCCGTGGTCCAGACCTCCCTTTCTCCATAGTTACTTTGAATCTCATGGCATTATGATCACTAATTTCTGTCACCAGCCCTGGATCATTTCCTAATGGCTTATTGCACACTTCCACATCGGGAATTCTACGTACTGATTAAGGGCACATTTGACAAACTCTGCTGCATCTAGTCCATTTACAGTATGGGTGTCCTGGTCAATATATGGGAAGTTAAATTCACTTACTGCATCAACCTTTGTTTCTTGACATGGTCTGCGATCTCTCTACAAATTTGTTCCTCTAAACCCCTCAGAGTGTTGGGTGCAACCAAGTCCCAGTAATGGCTACAACATCATAATTCCCTGTCCTGAGCTCATCTGGCTTTCCTACGATGCTTCTTGCATTGTGATATACACAGCTCAGCACATTCATCGCACCAGGCTCAACCATTTGATTGCTGACTCTATCTGAGGTCTGAACAACATCGGACTGGTGTCAAGAAAACAAACTCTCCCTGACTGGCACAAAAACAAAGGAGCTGATTGTGGACGACAGGAGGTATGGAGACTGGCAAACCACCATTAACATCAATGGATCTGGGGTTGAGAGGGTGAACAGCTTTAAGTTCTTTGGTATAAACATCACCAAGATTTCACTTTGTCTGCACATACTGGCTATGTTGTGAGAAAAGCAAAACAGCACCTCTTTCACTTCAGACGGCTGAAGAAATTTGGGATGGGACCCCAAATCCTAAGAACTTTCTACAGGGACAGAATTGAAAGCATCCTGACCAGCTGCATCACAGCCTGGTATGGGAACTGTACTTCGCTTAATCGCAGGAACCTACAGAGAGAGGTGCGGACAGCCCAGCATATCTGCAGATGTGAACTTCCCATGATTCAGGACATTTACAAAGACAGGTGTGTAAAAGGGGCCCAAAGGATTTTGGGGACCTAATTCACCACATACACCAACTGTTCCTGCTGTTCCCATCCAGGAAACAGTACCACAGCAAAAGGACCCACAGGCTCCGGGACATCATCTTCCACCAGGCCATCAGACTGATTCATTCATGCTGATACAATTGCACTTCCATGTTGTATTGACTGTCCTATGTACAAACTATTTATTATTAATTACTATAAACTACACATTGCACATTTAGATGGAGATGTAACGTAAAGGTTTCCACTCCTCATGTATATGAAGGATGCACATAATAAAGTCAATTCAATACAATCTCTCTACTACCTGTTCTGTCATTCTGGCTCCTATTCCCCTTACAATTTACATCACCCTCCACACTAGCTCTAGCAAGCCTTACTGCTAGAATATTAGACCCTTTCCTGGTCTATTCCCCTAACTAACCAATCCCCTATCACCCCTTTGACTTTCCTCTGCCAGGCAATTCCCCCCAATGGTTTCTAAAGTGGTCTACCTGTTGTTGTGGGGAATGGTCACAAGAGTACTCTGCAATGGCTATTTAACCGCATTCCCCTTCCTGACTCTCACCCAGTTTCCTGTGTCCTGCACCTTGGGTGTAACTCACCTTTCTTCATGTCATAACTATCACCCGCTCCAACTCCTGGATGATCCAGAATTCATCCATTTCAAGTTCCAACTCTTTGAAGTGCAGGGTTACAAGCTGCAGCTGGATGCACATCTGGTAGGTGAGGGCATCAGGGACACTGGAGGTCTCCCCACCTCCCCTCCAATATCCCCTCTAATTTGTAATAACCAGTGTGCACATAAATCTTGTACTGTGCATTTTTAGCCAGTGACAACATGTGCACAGTGAATTTTATATAGAGAGGTATTCATTTTAACAGCTAGCAAATCACTGTTGAAAAGAACTTTGATCTCCTCTGGGTCTGATCAAGTTCACCTGCACTCTCACACAACCTGTGTAACAGGCCTGTAACAGGTAATGAAGGATTTTCTCACCAGAGCTTTTGCACTTTGTCCATATGTGGTTTGCTTGCTAAATTACACTTCAAAAAGTCACATTTCCAAATATCACTCCACTTCTTCCCACTTGCAAATTCTCCAGCAACTTTTGCATCACCACAATATACACAGGTATCACCAGTTTCTGTATTCTACATAAATATTACCCCTGAACTCTCCCCCAAATGACTGACAGTGGTGAACTCAGTGATGGTAATGCCAATGAATATAAAGGGAAAGACAGTAGTCTGTGTCATTGGAGTCTGGCACATCTGTGATGTGAAAGCTATTTGTTGCACAGGGCAAAGGTGTTTGATATCATTATGTACACAGAGAGAACGAGACAAAACATGTTCTCACTGGTAGAAAAGTTAGAACAAGCAACACACACAAAATGCAGGAGGAACTCAGCAGGCCAGGCAGCACCTATGAAAAAGAGTACTGATGTTGAATTCCGCCGGCATTGTGTGTGCGTTGCTTGCATTTCCAGCATCTGCAGATTTTTTTTCTTGTTTGTGAATGAAGGCAGAACAAAAGTGATTTTCTCAACTGATGATGTAAAAGATTTTGTTCACTTTTCCCGAGTTCCCAGTCCTTTAATTTAGATAGCTGGAGCTCAGCTCTGTCTGAGAGATCCATCGGTTCCCATTCCGTCATCAGCCGGAAGCTCCCTGGGGCCCGTGAACGGATCGGGAGCTGAGAGAGAGGGAAGAGAGCAGGACTGTCCTGGGATTGCGGGTCACGGCGTCCGCGGGTCATAGGAATTGCCCGGAAATCGGAGTTTAAGGTAAAGAGACAGAGAATTGCCCTTACCTACAGCCGATGTTTCCAAGGCCTTCTGAGTACTGTGCGCATGCGTCATTCTCGGTGACGTCACAGCCCTGACGCTTGCGCATTTCATCGGTGCTTCAGTGTCGGGCAAAAACTTTAACGCAGGTCCTTATGGGTAGTCACGGTGCCATTAAACATTTCTGCAAGCACTGGTTCAATGTCTGTACCTCATTTTTTTTCGTGTGTATAGAAAAATCTGCAGCTGTTTAAACGCAGAAAGCGGCTCCCATGTACAATATACTCAATATCAACGTGTATCTCATGCCAGAGTAAAATGGAGATCTGAAACACAGGAGATTCTGTATTTGTTGGAAATACAGAGACGCACACAAACAAAATGCAGGGGGAACTCTGCAATTCAGGCAGCAACTAATTAGCTGAGTACACAATCGAGCTGAAGGGGCTCGGCCTAAACGTTGTCTATTTATTCCTCTCCACATTTACTGCCTGATCTGCTAATTTCCACTAGTACTTTGCAGAAATTAACCACCTTTTTTTTCGGGCAACCTGTTTCCAAATGATTCCGATCTTTGTTTTGTAGCCATAGCCTGCTGGTTTGATTCCTCCTCCTCCTCGTGAACTCCAGGCCCCATCTCTCTCTGGAGCCCCAAGGCCCTGACTCAGGCTGGTAACTCTTTGGTTTCTGACTCTGCACCATGGAAGATTCACTGGCGAGTCTACTATCAGACTTTAGAGGTGCATTATGTTGCGAGACCGCAGGTTCGTTTACTGTGAGTGTCCCTTTAAGTGCCTGAGTGAGGCGGGACTGTGACGTCAGACACAAGCTGTGGCAGACTTAGAGCGAGAGGGAGAAGGAGAAGGAGAAGCTGTTGGAACTTCAGCTTGTCACTGCTGTGGGTTGGAACTCTTCCATGCCCAGAAAATCGGGTTGATCATCGGCACACCGTGCACAACGGATATGTGTGACTGTCACTTCGTATAATCCATTTGTGTGAATTTGCTGGAGTATCCTGTGGTATCACTTTTGTTGGCCCTTTCTGGAATCGGGGTGTTCTGTGGTAACCACTTGAAGACGATATTCCTGTCACTGTCACCTGGTGATATTTCGAAGTGAATTTCGGAACGAATCAACGGATAAGATCTTCGGCGACAGTTATTTCGTTTACCCAGCGTGGAATGTGTGTGGAATTCTTCGTAATTGCCTTCTCTCTACATGTTCGTGTGGATTTACAAATCTCTCCTCTCACTCACTTATTCCGTGGATTACTGAACTTCTCTACTTTACCATTTTAGGGCTTTAAGCATTGTCTCTCAAGCTTGATAGTTTGGAAACTCTACATACACATATCTACGATAACATTGTTAACTTCTTTTTATTTCGTTTAATCTTTTATATTTGGAGTAGATACTGATAAAGATAATGGATTTAACATCGAAACCAGACTCCATTAGTGATCTATTGCTCATGGTACGTAACAATTGCAACAACCCAGCTGTCTGAGGCACAGTCCTTTAAAATTGGTGAAAATGACCCAAAACGTTGAAAAGAGCAGGGAAGAAGGAGTTTAACCAACTTTGAACAGAGCCCTGAAGAACGTCAAAACCACAGTGAGCTCATCGTCTTATTCAGCCTGGAGAAAATCATGCAGGGAATTCATGCAGGTGTATAAGATGATGAGAGGCATTGGTCGTGTGGATAGCCAGAGGCTTTTTCCCAGGGCTGAAACGGCTAACACGAGGGGCAGAGGTTTAAGCTGCTTGGAAGTACCTACAGAGGAGATGTCAGTGCTAAGTTTTTTAAACAAAGAGTGGTGCATGTGTGGAATGCACCGCCAGCGCCGGTGGTAGAGGCGGATACAATAGGGTATTTTAAGAGACTTTTAGAGAGGTAAATGGAACTTAGGAAAATAGCTGTCTATGCGGTCGGGAAATTCTAGACAGTTTCCAGAGTAATTTACATGGTCGGCACAGCATTGTGGGCCAACGCAACTGTAATATGCTGTAGACTTCTATGATTCTATGAAATTTCACGGAAGTCTCCTATCCCACTGTGTGGTAACTAGTTGAAACCTGTCATCTCAGGGAGAGTGATAGGGGAATGGCAGGGATAGGTTTTGCTGTACTGATATGGAACAGAAACATGGGCAGGGGCAAGATGGGCCGAGTGGCCTTTCTAGCGTACATTGTGAGTGTGGTAGAGACAGTAACTACCTGAGACAGGGGAGTGAATACAGAACTGATTTATCTTTCACAGATCCACAGTATTAAACACCAGTCAAGTTTAAGGCTAACATCAGCAGAACAGACTCCTCCAATGCTCAGTGACCAGGGTTCAGTCCTGAACTACAGAATCTGATATTAACAGACCCTCATGAACCTGGAGCTGCCTTCAGTCACCGTGATGGTTAAACATTTAACACGGAGCTGATTTGAACTTCCTCCCTGATGTGAAGTTGCTGGTGTTGCCGCAGCTGGGATGATTGAGTAAAACTCTTTGGTCACTCCGGACAGAAATGTGGCCTCTATTGATTGTGAACTCACCGAAGCATCACAAGGTGGGTTAACTAAATAAGTCTCTTCGCACTCAGGGAGCAGGTGAACCGCCGCTTCCCAGTGCGAAGCTGTTGGTGTATCTGCGATGGCCGATTGAATCCTTTCCAAAATGAGAGCCAGTGAATGACATCAACACGTACAAACAAGCTGCATGAACTCAGCAGGTCGGGCAGCTTGCGTTGAAACGAGCAGTCAACGTTCGGGCCGAGACCCTTCGTCAGTGAATGACATCACACTGCTATCAAGTCATGGCAATGTATCCAATCAGATCACAGACATGGACACGTGTTCGGTCTCTCCTTGAAGCGAGTGGGGCGCTGTCTTCTACCGCATCCCCGCCTCCACATTCAAGGATTGGTGGCTTTCAAACGTTGGTGAACTGACAGATACAGCGGAACTAACGTGCTGTTGTGTTTGAGATTCCCATACATAGATCCTTTGACTTCTCTACACTGTTAAAACATTACAAAGCACGTCAGTGGGTGAAGGACATTTCAACTCAGATAATTTTAGTCTCCATGGTATCTTCTGATAAAAACACTGTCACAGTTCAAAACAATTTGGAGGAACAAGACTTCATCTTCTAACTGGCTACGTTTCCGGCATTGGGGACAATATCAAATTCTCTGCTTCCCTCTCTGTATCAAAATGGAACATTCCTCCTCTTCATCAGTCTGTGACTTGGCTCGGTTTGTCTGTCTCCTTCGCATTCTTAGAAGGATGAGAGGGGATCTGATTGGAACAGATAAAATTGTTAACGGAATGGGTACGCTAGAGGCAGGAAACATGTTCCCAACGTTGGGGGAGTCCAGAACTAGAGGCCACAGTTTAAGAATAAGGGGTAGGCCATTTAGAACGCAGTTCAGGAAATTTTCAACCAGAGGGATGAGGATCTATGGAATGCTCTGCCTCAGAAGGCAGTGGAGGCCAATCCTCTGGGTGCCATCAAGAAAGAGTTAAATAGAGCTCTTAAAGATAGCGGAGTCAAGGGATATGGGGAGAAGGCAGGAACGGGGTACTGATTGTGGTTGATCAGCCATGATCACATTGAATGGCGGTGCTGGCTCGAAGGGCCGAATGGCCTACTCCCGCACCTATTGTCTATTATGCGCCACACACCTACTGAAATCACTTTTTATTTACACGGCTGCAACTAGAGACTTTCAGATTATTATGTCCATCCTGCCATCTGTTGGTGGGAAACAGAGTCAGCAATGGTATTGACCCTCAGGAGTAGGTGATTAGGCTTTTTCGTTGGAGATCGATAAACTGCCGGTAGTGTGTGGCTGGATGAGTGGGTCGTTTTCAGACTGGAAGGAGGTAGAGTTTGGAGTACCCAGAGATCAGTCCCTGACCACAGTTGTTCACAGTTTAATGTCCTGGCGGAGGCAGCGAGATGTGAGATGTCCCAGTCTGCTGGTGACGCAGAAAGAGTGGAGTTGGGGTAGGGGAGGCTATTCACATGCAACTTCGTAGCTTTGCAATCAGTGCATAGTGCACTGTGGGGCTGCAGTGGCGGGTTCCATTGATGGGATCAGTGCACAGTCACTGTGGGCTATGAGGCTTTTGTGAATAAAGCGCCATTCTCCAATTTAGAATCTCAGGCCGCGGAGTAAGCCTATCGTTTGTATACTTAAGTTGTATTTATGGCATTGTGGTAACCAGATACTATAGCCCTCCACGACCTCTATCCAGTCTTTTGAATATCTGACTTCATTCGTAAATTTGGCCACAGGCCCATCAATACTGTCATTCGATGCATTGACATAGAACGTAAACAGAAACGTTGCCAACTCAGACCCCTGTGGGCCTCTGGGGTAGTAATCTCAGGATTGCTGCCTGTGCCACGTGTTAGCGATGAAAGAATAGCATGATCAGGCGTATTAATGTGTGGCTGAGAGACTTGTGTAGGGGGCAAGGCTTCAGATTCCTGGATCATTGGGGTCTCTTCCGGGGGAGGTACGACCGGTACAAAAAGGATGGGTTACACCTGAATACAAAGCGGTCCAATATCCTGGCGGGCAGATTTAATTAAGCTGTTAGTGAGGGTTTAAACGAATTTGACAGAGAGATGGGAGCCGGAGTGATTGGGCTGAGGAAGGAGAAAACAGAAATAAATCAAAGATGGCGTGCAACAGAGATTTTAGAAAGAACAGGCAGGAGATAAAGCTTAATCAAAGCCAGTGAAATGAGTTACAGGGCAATAGAGTCATGGGGCAATTAAAACAGAAAGCAACAAATGCTGGACTGAGAGTGTTGTATTTGAATGCACGCAGCATAAGGAATAAAATGGACTGTCTTGAAATTCAGGATTGGCAAATTCGACGCTGTGGCCATCTGTGCAACTTGGCTAAAGAATGTCTGGCATTGGGAACTGAACGTCCAAGGATACAAGGTGTATCAGAAAGATAGTTCAGTGGGCACAGGAAGTGGTGTGGCCCAGAGTACAAAAAATAATATTAAATCATTGAAATTAGATGACATAGGATTGGAAGGTCGCTGTAGGTCGAATTAAGAAATTTACGATGTATGTCAATGATTTGGACTACGGCATTAATGGATTTGTGGCTAAATTTTCCGATGATACCAAGATAGGTGGAGGAGCGGGTAGTGTTGAGGAAACGGAGGGCCTGCAGAGATACTTAGATAGTTTAGGGGAATGGGCAAAGAAGTGACAAATGAAACACTAAGTTGTAAAGTGTACTAAATTGGTGGAAGAAATAAACGGGCGGACAATTGTTTAGATGGGGAGAGAATTCTAAACGCAGAGATACAAGTGGACTTGGAAGTCCTTCGGCAAGATACCCTAAAGGTTAACTTCCAGGTTGATTCGGTGGTGACGAACGCAAATGCAATGCTAGCATTCATTTCTAGAGGTATAGAATATAAGAGCAGGGATGCGATGGTGAGTCTCTTTAAGGCACTCGTGATATCACTCAGACTATTGTGTGCAGTTTTGGGATCCTAATATTAGAAATGATATACTGACATTATACGGACCTGGACGTCAAGAGGTGGGGAGACGTCGCGAACGATCGCTCACGCTGGAGACGAGAACTATACAGAGGGCTGGAGCGCGGAGGAGAGAAACTGAGGCTTGCCGCCGAGGAAAAGCGCGCTCGCCGAAAAGACAACAACACGGCAACATTGGAGGAGAGCGTCTTCAAATGCAATCGCTGCAACCGAGACTGTCACTCCCGTGTGGGCCTGTACAGCCACAACAGACGCTGCACCACCATCAGCAGCTGAATCAAAACTCTCCAGGCGCAGATCCATGGTCTCTCGAGACCGACGGATGCCACATCATCGTACTGACATTAGAGAGAGTTCAGAGAAGATTCACGAGAATTATTCCGTTGGGCTGTATTCCCTGGACTTCAGGAGAATAATGGGGATCTCATAGGAATATTCTCAATGATAAAAGGTCTGGACAGATTAGATATGGCAAAGTTAGTTTCCCATGGTAGGGGATTCTAGGACAAGAGGGCATGACTGCTGAATTAAAGGACGTCCATTTAGAACAGAGATACGGATAAATTACTTAAATCAGTGTGTGGTAAATGTGTGGAATTTGTTGTCACGAGTGGCTGTGGAGCCAAGTCATTGTGTGTATTTAAGGTAGAGATAAATAGGTTATTGATTAGCCAGCGCATCAAAGGTTATGGGGTGATGGCAGGGGAGTGGGGTTGACTGGAAGAATTGGATCAGCCCATGATTGAATGGCGGAGCAGAATTGTTGGGCCGAATGGCCAACTACTGCTCCAATATTTTATGGTCTTATTGTCTATTCCACTGTTTCGCCCTGTCAAAGTGCAGCCAATAGTTCTGGTTATATGAACTATTCATATGAGAATACAGCCTTTTCTATTTTTCTGAGCTCCTCATAAATGTGTACAGTTTACTTAAGCTTTGCTCCAGAATTTCCACACAATTAAACATTTATTACATATTTATTGTTATTTTTGCACTACTTATATCATTTAACGACTTAATGTGAATATTTTTTGTAATTCATAGCTGTTAACATCTATTGTTACGAATTAAGTTCTCCTGCTGCTGCAGAGACAACGAATTTCATGACATATGCCGGTGCTATTAAAGCTGATTCTGATATTGATATGGGAGACCCACCACCGGTCACCTGATCCCAGTTACCTCAGATTGTAATGCGAGATTGAAGCCTTTTCTAATTATTTGCATTCCTCAGAAATGACAACAGTTCAGTTAAGTTTCCTTCTGAGGTTCCAAAGCAGAAGCTCAGTCTGTCTAATATTTCCACACAATTAAAATGGGGTATTTGTTTATTCTTATCACGTACTGAGCTACAGTGAAAATCTTGCCCGACGTACCAGCCACACAGATCAATACATTACGACAGTACATTGAGCTGATATACGACAAAACAATAACTGTAACAAAGCATTATGGCTGCAGAGAAAGTGCAGTGTAGATAGACATCTGGTACAGGGTCACGTCGAGTTACATTGTGAGGTCGAGTCCATTTTATCATTCATTTGGCTTATAACCGCAGACAGGAAGCCGACCTTGAGCCTGGTGGTACGCGCTTTAAAGCTTTTGCATCTCTTCCCCAATGGGGGAGCGGGTTTTGCAGCAAGAATGTCCAGGTTGTGAGTACATGGCCTGCTTTTCCGAGGCTGGGGAAGTGTAGGAAGAATCCATGGAGGGGAGGCTTGTTTCTCTGATGTTCTCCGCTCTCCAAAGTTCTCTGCAGTTCCTTGCAGTCACGAGCGGAGCAGTAGCCATACGAAGGCGTGAAGTATCGACAAGAAGCTCAGAGACCTCGGCCTTCACCCTGCCTTGTGTAGCTGGATCCTGGACTTCCTGTCAGATCGCCAGCAGGTGTTAAGAGTGGGATCCCTCACCTCTGTCTCTCTGACCCTCAGCACACATACCCCACAGGGTTGTCTCCTTGGCCCCCTCCTTTCGTCTCATGACTTGTGTCGCCACCCACAGCTCCAATCTACTAATTTGCTGACGACACGACACTGACTGGACTAATCTCAAATAATAACGAGGCAGCCGACAGAGAAGAAGTCATCACCCCGACACAGTGGCGTCAAGAAAACAACCTCTCCCTCACTGTGACAAAAATAAAGGAGCTGGTTGTGGATTACAAGAGGAATAGAAACAGGGACCAAATTCAACATGTTCAAGTCTGTTATTGCACATTTTAATGTGGATCATGGCAGAATGTACTGTATATAAAATACGGTTAATGACATGTTTATAGATTATAGATTGTTACTGACAGAGAATCATATAATTGGTGATCCGCGTGTTATCTGAGTGTACTTGCCTGTGATGCTGCCACAAGTCAGTGTTTCTCTGTACCTGTACCTTCCCGTACTTGTGCACTTGGCAATAAATTCAACAGGACCTGAGAAATCTCAGTGAGATTTGATCAGTGATGATCATCTCGGCAGCTCGGTAGGTCGAATGTATGAGACAGTACACTGTTAAATGCAAAACCCTGAACAGTGGTGATGATCAGAGGGATCTCAGACTCCAAGTTCATCGCTCCCTGAAAGAGACTGCACAGATTGATCGGGTGGTTAAGAAGGCAAATGGCATGGTTATCTTTATTAGTTGAAGCAGTGAGTTCAAAAGTCGGGAAGTTGTGTTGCAGCTGTTTCGAGCCTGCGGTCGTACTGTGACTGTTTCTTTAAGCGCGCCGGCGTGAGGAGGCGGGACTATGACGTCAGTCACAGGCTGACAGCGCTAACTGTGGATTAACCATAAGAGAGAGAGAGCGATCTGCAGGCAGGCAGTCGGCCAATCTAAAGAGAGAGAGAGAGAGTGGAAAAGCTGATAGCTTCAGTTTGTCGCAGCTGAGGCTTGGAACTCTCCTGTGCCCACAAGAGTGGGTTGATCATCGGTACACGGAACCACAACGAATGTGTGTGGCTGTCACTTCGTATAATCCACAGGAATGGATTGTGGAATATCTTCTGTTAACCCTTGCCTGGGTATGTTGTGTGGTAATCCCTGGTAGACGGTATTCCTGTGACAGGTCACTTTCGCTGATAACTCGTATATGG
This sequence comes from Hemitrygon akajei, assembly GCF_048418815.1. Taxonomy (NCBI): domain Eukaryota; kingdom Metazoa; phylum Chordata; class Chondrichthyes; order Myliobatiformes; family Dasyatidae; genus Hemitrygon; species Hemitrygon akajei. Next base: position 1,483,145 of record NW_027331990.1, on the reverse strand, counting down.
ACAGATTCAACGGATAAGAACTTCGACGACGGTTATTTCGAAGTAACGGCCTTTTCTCTACGTTTCACCCTGGATTACAAATATCTCTCTCCCATCATTTATTCCGGGGATTACTGAACTTTCCTACTTTACCACCTCAAGACTCTAAGCTTTGTTCCCTCAGGCTCGATAATTCGGGAGTTATATTTACACATGTATACACATAACACTGTTACCTTTCCTTTATTTCGTTAAGTTACTGTAAGTAGATACTAACAAAGAAATGGTTTAACATCAAAACCAGACTCCAGTGTGAACTCTATTGCTGCTGGTTCGTTTCTCAAACGTTACAGTTCGTAACACAGCTTTATAAAACTAGTTAGGCCACATCTAGAGTGTTTCTGACAGTTCTGGGCGCCCCCATTCTCGGAAGGATGTCGGGGCTTTGGAGAGGGTGTGGAAGAGGTTTACCAGGATATAGCCTGGAGTAGAGGCCATGAGCTATAACGAGAGGTTGAACAAACTTGTGTTGTTTACTCCAGAGCGGCGCAGGCTGGGGTGAGACTGGATGGACGTTGATAAGATTACGAGAGGAATAGATACAGTGGACAGACGATATATTTTTTCCTGCGGGTTGAAATGTCTAACACATTTAGGGTGAGGGGCGATGTGAACAGCGTTTGCTTCTTTACAGGGTGATGGGTAGCTGGATCTTTGTCTGGGGGGGAGGAGAGACACCCCACAGGTCACTTGATATCGTTTGCCCCTGCCATTTAACCGCAGATGGGCAGTATCTGGGCGACTGCGTCCGAGGCCCCGCCCTCCTGATGATGCAGCAATTACTTCGCGCATGCTCACAGTCTACAGGTGGGCGGCGTGCTCGCTTCCGCAGAACATCTGTTCCGGGATCGGCAAAGGGTTCCCGCCTCCTGGGTGGGGAGCCGGGGGTCGGGATCACTGTCTGCGGGCCGAAGATATCACTTCCCCATCGGTGAGTACTGAGAGCGATCCCGAGCAGGGAGATCCGATGTTGGCCATCAGCTCCGAACCGAGGGTCAATTTCTCATTTAGTACCCAGTTATCTGGGCTCGTCAGAAATTTGTCGGCTTCACTGAATCTGCATTAAACGATCCAAACCAGGAGCCCAGGCTGTCTATTTCCGCAGAATTGAAATGTAACTCCCGCCAACAGGTCACGTGAGGCTGTGCGCCGCAGATCTGCTCCGCCCTCCGCTTTGGACGCATGATCACGTGGTGTGTGCCCACCGTCCGCGGATGGATGGTGATGCTGGATGGTGGGGGTGGTGGAGGGATGTATGGTGAAGTAAACCTACCAAATGCTGAAAAGCCTGGATACAGTGGACATGGAAAGTCTGCGATTGACAGCACAGTGTCAGAGTAAAGATGCTTCCCCTTAAAACTGAGATGAGAAAAATTTCTTCAGCCAAAAGATGGCTGATCCGTGGAATTTGTTGCCACAGATGTTGTTTGAGGCTGCCATTTGGGTATATTTATGACAGAGATTAATATACTCATGATTGCTAAGTATCATCAGGGTACCAGGAGGAAGGCAGGAATATGGTGTTGGAATAAATCTCAGCCATGGTTGAGTGATGGAGCAGACTCCATGGATCGAATCACCCAATTCTGTCCCTACGTCTTATGTCTTACCATGACAGAACGATGACTCCTTCCTATCCCATATCAGGTTTTGTGATGTGGCAGGGACAGATTTGTTCAGTGGGATCATTATATTTGTCTTCAGTTTTTAGATTTCAGTGAGCAGAAATATTTTGTTCTCCTTTGTATTGTTAACATGCTCCTTTATATCTCATGTTACAGTTACACCTGGGGTGAGAGATTTATTGGAAGAAAAACCCACAACTGGAAGCAAACCACAACTGAAGACGAGGGAACAGCAACACGTGAACCAGCCCGAGGACTGAGAGCACCGACTGGAGAGAAACCCTTCTGACTCAGGGTTTCCAGTGATTCAGTCAGAAGAAAGTTTGGTGAGTCTCATTTACTCAAATACTGATCCTTTAGACATCACATAACTGTACAAAGGAAGGTAGGGAATGATTGGAGTGAGCTGAATGTGCCCAGAAATACCAGTTATGCCTCTATCAGACCCAGTTGCAATCACTCCAGATCTGCTAATGTGCTGTCAGTAGCACGGCTCTTTAAACTCACACACATTCCCTCAGTGTTTGCTCATTTGAAGAGCTTGCATCTTCTGAAGTAGCTTTTGGTCGGTTCTGAGTGTGGAGAGGGAAAGAGGGGTGTTTATATTTACTATCTTGCAAAAAGAAGTAATTGTTTGCAATTACTTGCTGCAGACTCACTACCCATACCCTGTACATTCTCAACCAGATTATTGACATAGATGACAAGTAGCAATGGGTGTTACCATGGGGAGCTCCAGGAGGCACGGGCTTTGACTCTAATAAACAGCCTCCCATCATCACCATCTGCTTCCTACCATCGAGCTGTTCCCAGACTCTGAGCTCTGTGACAAACACAATGGTAGCAGCAAGATTAGAAAGTGATTAATATAAAGAGATATTTGTTGCTTCCTGAAAGCTGTCTGATGCAATGGACCAGATCCTCCCTTGCTCACAACGTAATCTGCCCTCGGACCCTTCCTCCCGGGTCACACTGTGTCCGATAACCCACATCCCCAACCTCCCTCCACCGGCCAGTAGCCCCACAACTTTCCCACCATTTACCCCACACCCGTACACACAAACAGATTAATGTCACCAACATCCACTCTCACTGCTGGGGAACCACAACTAACTGATCCTACTTTCCAGGCCTAGACTGTCCAGCCGTCTGGCTCCATCCCGACCCTTTCCCTCGCAACCGACCTTCGATTTGCGTTGTCACGTACCCCGTTACTGGGTAACCAAACCAGGAGAAATGGAATGACATGTTGGAGTCTGGTGGTACTTTAACTATAGGTGTTTATTAATAAATGAAGTAATACAGTATCAAAAATGCAAATATACATATAAAACAGGTTAGCAATGATAAATACAGAAGTGTAGAAATAAGAATCAAAACCGAGCTCTATCGTAGTCTAGGGGTAAATGAATAGTCTTCAGATAATGCAGAGTTCAGTTCAGTTTGGGTTGAGGTAGTTGCTGTTGTGACATTGGAGAGAGAGAGAGAGCGAACGAGAGATGAGCGGAATCAGCAGGCAAACCATCCATTGTGTTCTTGTTCCTTTGTACTGTTGTGGTCATCAATTATGACCCTTCCGTTCCCGGCTAGACCGTTCTTCAGTGCTGGACTTGTCACCCAGATGAGAATGGACACACACACAAGCCCCCACTGGCCTGCTTTTACACACTGAGAGCTTTGGACCGATTCCCCCGATTCGATCCTCCAAGCGCCCACCTGCCTGTGGGTGCATAACACTCGTTCAGTGTCCAGTGGCGTCTGACTTTGTCTCAGCAGACTCGTCTTTTATCTCCCCAGCCGGGGTTCCAGCCATCCATCAGCTGATCATGTCCATCAAACTGGCCACTCCCTCCTGTCTCAGCAGGCACCTGACATCACTCTGCTGTGTCAGCAAGGATTCACACAAGCAGGCAAAGTCCTTGGGAGTAAAGTCAACAATCAGCGAAGAAGCCATAATTTTAAATCCTTGTGTCTCTCTCGTTATCAGCATGTGCAGCATGGCGCCTCTCCCCATCTTTATCCCTCCCTCTCGTTAGCAGCATAGTTCACGGGGGGCCAACTCTGGACCCCATCTCCCCATGGTTTTCTCATCACACATAACAATGTAAACCCGAGATCAGCTCCTTCCTCATCGCCGCCCAACCAGGCTCAGAGCTCGTTAAGGAGCCTCGTGTGTGGCACCTTGTCAAAGGTCTGAAATTCCAAGTGCACAATATCAGCCAATTCTCATTTGTCTACCCTGCTTATTATTTCTCAAAGCATTCCACTAAGTTCATCGGGCAAGATTTTCCCTTGAGGAAACAATGCTGACTCTGGCCTATTTTATCTTGTGCCTCCAAGTACCCCGAACTCACATCCTTAACAATCGACTCCAACATCTTTCAAACCACTGTCAGACTAAGTGGCCTATAGTTTCCTTTCTTCTGCCTCTCTCCCTTCTTGAAGAGTGGAGTGACATTTGCAATTTTCCAGTCTTCCAGAGCCATTTCTGAATTTAGTAATTCTTGAAAGATCATTAGTAATGCCTGCACAATCTCTCCAGCCACCTCTTTCAGAACTGTGGGTGTAAACCATCAGGTCCAGGTGACTTATCTGCCTTCAGATCTTCAGCTTCCAAAGAACCTTCTCTCTTGTTGTGGTCCCTTCTGTACAGGTCCCACCTTCCCTGGAAGAGAGCCATGGAACCAAAAATCCTATCCCCTCCCCTTCCCTCCCCCCTCCACATGCCTGCTGTCATGCATGGGTTTTCTACACTGGTGTCTGACGTCTGTGGGTTTGTTTCTCATGGTTGTGCAGTTTAATCTTTATTCCGTTCAGACAAGGGAGTGAGATCCAGATCTGTCACGACCTCTCATTGTGGGTGGGCATTTTTTCATTGACTCCATTCCACTGATACAACTTGCCGAAGTGCAGCCAATGTTTCTTATTACATATCATATTCATGATATATCCCTATCAATGCAAGAAGGAAGCTGAGTAATATTCAGTTTGCTTATAACAGCAGAATGGAAAATGTCCCTAGGCCTGGTGGTACGTTTTCTGTTTTTATGTTTTCATTTATCTTTGACACGATGGGTGGTTGAGAGTTGAGAATGTCTGGTCTGGAGTTCTGGGAATCTGTAATTATGTTGCCTGATTTACTGAGACAGCAGGAAGTATAGAGCGAGTCCATGGAGGGGAGGCTTGTTTCCATGATGTGCTCTGCGAAGTCCCCAGTTTTCTGCTATTTCTTGAAGTCAACAGAAGAGAGTAGCCACACAAAGGTGTGATGTATCCAAATGGAATACTTTTTACGGTGTAAACTTAAATTCGCCGGATCAATAACCACACCACAATCAGTTCATTACCTTATCTTTTTCACAAGTTTACTTTATTCTTTTCCACCAATCATGGGAAGCTCACATCTACAGATGCACTGGGCTGTCTGCACCACTCTCTGCAGGTTCCTGCGATTAAGGGAAGTACAGTTCCCGTACCAGGCAGTGATGCAGCCAGTCAGGATGCTTTCAATTGTCTCCCTGTAGAAAGCTCTTAGGATTTGGGGCCCAAACCAAACTTCTTCAACCATCTGAGGTGAAAACACAGCTGGTATGTACGGACCAGTTGAGATCCTTGGCGATGTTTATGTTGAGAAACTTAAAGCTGTTCACCATCTTAACCCCAGGTCCATTGACGTCAATAGGGGTTAGTCTGCCTCCATTCCTCCTGTCCTCCACAACCAGCTCCTTTGTTTTTGTGATAATGAGGGAGAGTTTGTTTTCTTGACACCAGTCAGATGTTGTTCAGACCTCAGACAGAGTCAGCAATCAAATGGTTGAGCATGGTGCGATGAACGTGCTGAGCTGTGTATATCACAATGCAAGAAGCATCGTAGGAAAGCCAGATGAGCTGAGGACAGGGAATTATGATATTGTAGCCATTACTGGGACTTGGTTGCACCCAACAGTCTGAGGGATTTAGAAGAACAAATTTCCAGAGAGATCGCAGACCTTGCCAAGAAACAAAGGTTGTCTCAGTAAGTGATTTTAACTTTCCAAATATTGTCTGGGACTCCCATACTGTAAAAGGACTGGATGAGGTAAAGTTTGTCAAATGTGCCGTTAATCCCGACGTAGAAGTGTGCAATAAGCTGTTAGGAAATGATCCAGGGCTGGTGACAGCAATTAGTGATCATAATGTCATGAGATTCAAGGTAAATATGGAGAAAAAGCGGTCTGGATCACGGGCTGAGATTCTCAATTGGAGAAAGGTCAATTTTGTGGTATCAGAAAGGATCTGACAAGTGTGGCTTGGGACAGGCTGTTTTCTGGCAAAGGAGTACTTGGTAAGTGGGAGGCCTTCAGAAGTGAAATTTTGAGGATGTGGAGTTTGTATGTGCCTGCCAAGATAAAGGTTGAATGGTAACTGGTGCAGGGAACCTTGGTTTTTAAGAGATATTGAGGCCCTGGATATGTTGTTCCTCTAAATGCATCAGACTGTTGGGTGCTACCAAGTCACATTAATGTCTACAATATCATGATTCCATGCACTGATTTCATCTGACTTTTTTTTAGTTGTCTTCTGTTGGTTTCCAAAAGCTTCCCAATAATTTTTCTCTTTTGTTTGCCCTCTCTTTGACTTTTATGTCGGCTTTGGCTTTTCATTTCAGCCATGGTTGTGTCCTCCTGCCTTTCCAATACTTCCACTTCTTTGGGATGTATCGATCACTCATTTCCCGAATTGCTCCCAGAAACTCCAGCCATTGCTGCTCCGTTGTCACTCCCACCTTTTCCCTTCCAAACAAGTTTGTCCAGCTTCTCTGTCATAGAAACATGGAGAAGTTCAGTACAGAAACAGGCTATTTGGCCCATCTAGTCAATGCTGAAAAAACATTTAAGCTGTCAAATGCAACTACCTGCTTCAGGACCATCGCCCTCCATACCCCTACCATCTAGGCTCCCATCCAAACTTCTTTGAAATGGTGAAACCGAGCTCATATTCACCACTTGTGCTGACATCTCAGTCCACACTCTCACAACCATTTCAGTGAAGAGCTTTTCCAAATGTTTCTGTTAAATTTTCACCTTCCCTACTTACCCATGAACTCTGGTTATCACCGCATCCATCCTCAGTGGAAAATGCTGCTTGCATTTACCTTATCTGTACCCTAATCATTTGGTATACTTCTAACAAAACTTCAAAGCAATGTATGATTCCCTTGTTTATGTTTAGAGCATATTTTAGGTGAAAAGATGATGAGGGGCATTGATCGTGTGGATAGCCAGAGGCTTTCTTCCCCAGGTCTAAAGTGGCTAACATGTGGGGCATAGTTTTAAGGTGCTGGGAAATAGATACTGAGGGGATATCAGGGGTTAGCTTTTTTACACAGAGAGTGGTGGGTGCATGGAATGCGTGAGAGTGTTTCAGTTACTGTGGGGCCAGGCACCCATGCAGCTCAGTGGGAACAGGGAATAATACCAATGGAGAGAGTCAAACTGAGCCAGGTTACAGATTGGGGATGGCAGAAATGGCCCATTCTCATAGAGACAGGAGGAGCATCAGAGAAGTAATATCACACCTTGACAAGTCAAGTAATCTCATCTGAAATGTTGTCCTACACCAATTGATGGATTTTGTAAATCTTTTTACAGGTTGAAAATGACCAGGATTTTGTCTACTGGAATCTCAAACAGATCACACCAGTTTTGCTGCCTCTGACCAGATATTTAAGAAGTGGAGCAAGGGATTCACTTCATCTTCCTTCCTGCTCAGACTGTGGGGAGGGATTCACTCGATCATCTGACTAACTGGCACCGCGTCATTTTACATGGGGGAATCCATTCACCTGCTCAGACAGTGGGAATGGATTCAGTCGGACATCTCAACTGAAGGTACATCAGCAACTTCACACTGGGACAAGGCCATTCACCTGTTCTGTGTGTGAGAAGGGATCCAGTCGGTCTTCCCACCTGTGGACACACCAGTCAGTTCACACTGGGCAGAATTTGGTCATCTGCTGAATTTGTAGGGAAAAATTCACTCTGTCATCTGACATTATGACTCACCAGTGAGTTTACACCGGGGAGTGGCCATTCAACTGCTCAGACTGAGGGACGGGATTCACTTGCTTATCTGACCTAATGGCTCATCTGCGAGTTCACATTGGGGAGAGGCCGTTCACCTGCTCGGACTGTGGGAAGGGATTCACTCAGTCACATCAACTGAAGGTACATCAGCGAGTTCACACTGGGGAGAGGCCGTTCACCTGTTCAGACTCTGGGAAGGGATTCACTCAGTCATCTAAACTACTGGTACACAACTCAGTTCACACTGTAGAGAGGCCATTCACCTGCTCAGACTGTGGGAGGGGATTCACTTGCTCAGCTAACCTGAAAGTACATCAGCGAGTTCACACTGGAGAGAGGCCATTCACCTGCTCAGACTGTGGGACGGGATTCACTTGCTTATCTGCCCTAATGGAACACCAGCGAGTTCACACTGGGGAGAGGCCGTTCATCTGCTCGGACTGTGGGAAGGGATTCACTCGGTCATCTCAACTGAAGGTACATCAGCGAGTTCACACTGGGAAGAGGCCGTTCACCTGTTTAGACTGTGGGAAGGGATTCACTCAGTCATCTAAACTACTGGTACACAAGTCAGTTCACACTGGAGAGAGGCCATTCACCTGCTCAGACTGTGGGAGGGGATTCACTCAGTCATCTAACCTGAAGGTACATCAGCGAGTTCACACTGGAGAGAGGCCGTTCACCTGCTCAGACTGTGGAAAGGGATTCACTCGGTCATCTGCCCTAATGGTGCACCAGCGAGTTCACACTAGAGAGAGGCCGTTCACCTGCTCAGACTGTGGGAAGGGATTCACTCAGTCATCTCAACTGAAGGTACACCTGCGAGTTCACACTGGGGAGAAGCCATTCACCTGCACAGACTGTGGGACAGGATTCACTCAGTCATCCTCCCTAATGAAACACCAGCGAGTTCACACCGGGGAGCAGCCGTTCACCTGCTCGGACTGTGGGAAGGGATTCAATCAGTTATCTAACCTGAAAACACATCAGCAAGTTCACACTGGCGAGAGGCCATTCACCTGCTCAGACTGTGGGAAGGGATTCATTCGGTCGTCTGACCTAATGGCTCACCATCGAGTTCACACAAGGGAGCGGCCGTTCACCTGCTCACACTGCGGGGAGGGATTCATTTGCTCATCTAACCTTAAGGTACATCAGCAAGTTCACACTGGCGAGAGGCCATTCACCTGCTCAGACTGTGGGAAGGGATTCCCTTGCTCATCTCAACTGATGGTACATCAGCGAGTTCACACTGGAGAGAGGCCGTTCATCTGCTCAGACTGTGGGAAGGGATTCCCTTGTTCATCTCAGCTGATGGTACATCAGCGAGTTCACACTGGAGAGAGGCAGTTCACCTGCTCAGACTGTGGGAAGGGATTCACTCGGTCATCTATACTGAAGGTACATCAGCGAGTTCACACTGGCGAGAGGCCGTTCACCTGCTCGGACTGTGGGAAGGGATTCACTCGGTCATCTAAACTGAAGGTACATCAGCGAGTTCACACTGGAGAGAGGCCGTTCACCTGCTCAGACTGTGGGAAGGGATTCACTGAGTCATCCACCCTAATGGCACACAAGCGAGTTCACACCAGGGAGCAGCCGTTCACCTGCTCGGACTGCGGGAAGGGATTCACTTGGTCATCTCAACTACAGAGACACCAGCGAGTTCACACTGTGTAGAGGCTGATCACCTGCTCAGACATTGGGAAGAGTTTCTCTCAGCCATCTCCATCAAATGTGCATCATTGGGTTCACACTGGAGAGTAGCTATTCTCCTGCTGTGATTGTGGGAAGCGATTCACTTAGTCATCTCGGCTTATGTAACTCTCGCTTCGGCTAGCAGCTTAATGTAGGGGGTGATATCCCCACAGGCTGGCCAAACTTGTGAAATCTCGTTCGGGTGGATGCTGTGTGATGTGTCCCCTGTTACAAATCAGTTCCCTGAAATTACAAACAGTACACAATATACGATTAAACGATTGAGCTTTATAATTCTGACTTTGACTACAGGATTAGGTAAGTAAACAAAGAAGAATGGCCCGCTCTCTCCATTCGTGTCTTCTCATCTCTCCCTAGCGAAAGACCATAAATTCCCTCTTCCAGACTCACAAGAAAGAACGTTTCTCTCGTTGGATAGCCCCACACTCCAAAACCCTGTTATCTCCAGGCTTAACCTAAACATTGCTGCTACAGAGAAACCATTACCTCAGCAGTGAAACATTACAGAGAGGCCATTACATTAGCAGTGAAACCTTGCAGCATGTTACACTTGTGACACACTACCGGGTTCACACTGGGGAGAAAGTTTCAATAAGCTGCATGTTGGATATTTGTCCATCACCGTTGCTGAATGCAATTTCGAGACTGACTGTCGGTGCTGAACTCTGCAATTATTGCTGCTGCTCACCACACCCAGTTCTTCACCCTGGTCACTGGGCATGGGAGGAGTTTCTTCTGCTGTACATTCACCTTTAATGGGACTGGAGTTTAATATTCTGGATCTGAGACAAATAAATCAGTTCTATTTTAAACTCTGTCTCTGGTACTTAAGTGAATTTATAACACACCTAGTGTACAGTAGAGAGTCAACTCTGGCCAGCTGGACCCTGCCACTGATTCTGTTCCATGACAGTCCTTTTCAATCCTCCCCGGTACAGCCAAAGTCGGCCTCAGGAAAAATCTTTCCAGACAGATCACTCAGAATTCTTTGGTGAAATGAGAAAGGTGGTGTGTGTTGTTTGTTTGGATTTTCAGATGATTCTGAACAAGGTGCTGCAGCTGAAGCTGCTTAACAAGACTACAGCTCATGGTATTTGATGTCTCTGTGCTGTTCCCGCTGAAGTTTAGAATTATGGGCGGGGTGTAGAGTTGCGGGGGCGGGGTTCCCAAATACTGTAAAGCCGAGACAGAGAGGATATGGAGAGGATGTTTTCCATAATACGAAGCCCAGGTCCAGGGATACACCCTCAGACTACAGGGAAATCAATTCAGATGAGGAGGAAGTCTTACGATATCATGTTTATTCAGCATGGCCGTGTCTGATCTATGCTTCTGTGCCCTTCCCCCTGTATCTCCAGCTCAAATGTACCCAGCCACCCACCTACACTCAGATAGATAAACACTTCATTGATCCTAAAGGAATTTACATGGAAGATTTAGAATTTTAGAAAATTCCATATGTCTGGATTTAAAATGAGTGGCCCTTTTTGATCCTGTCAGTTTCTCTTTCACTGATCCACAGAGATATCAAAAGGCCCGTCCCTTTCCCTCGTATATCTCCACCGGCTCAATCCCTGGTTTCTATCCCAGTTTAACTCCCCATCTCTCTTCCCTCCACTATTCCCTCCAATCTCTCTCCTCAGTCATTGTCTCCCACGCCTCCTTCTGCCCCCTCACTCGCTCCTTGTTTATTTCTCACCCACATCCATCTCCCCGCCATTCTCTCCCCTCACTGGTTGTCGCCACCATCTCTCTCCCCTGTTTCTTGCCTCCGCCACTTCCCTCTCATCTCTCCTCAGTCTGTCTCGCTAACACTCCTACTGTCTCTCGATTCTCTCTCCCTCTCTTTCAATACCACCACTCAGCCTGTTCTCTCTTCTCTCTCTCTCCCCCCACTCTCTCTATCTCTCCCTTTCCCACTTTCCCTTCTCTCCTTCTCCCTCTTCCTCTGTCTCTCTGTCTCTTTCTTTCCCTCCTCTGCTTCATCCAACTCCAAATGCCAGTAAGTTCCGCCGTCACTTGCACATTGAAAGGTGCTATTATGGAGTGAACATGGGCCGAGGATCCGGGTCGGTCTGTAAAGGTGGGGTGTGGTTTGTAGACAGAAAGTGGAGTAGAGAAGTGAGAGTGAGAGGAAGTTGGGATGAGAAGAGTAAGAGAGGGAGATGAGGAAGTGGGAGAGGTATTATTAAGATAAGAGTGGAGAGGGGGAAAGGGAGAGTGAGAGTAAATGGAGGAGAGAAGCAGAGAGGAATGTGTGCTGAGGATTGAGAGGAGGGAGGGGTAGGGAGAAAGGGACTGACAGATCTGGTGAGCGCACTATGGAGAGAGGAAGGAGCAAGATGTTGAGGGAGCTGCACACACTCAGTGTTGAGGGAGTTGCATTTCCTCTGTCCCACTCACAGTAACTCTTCTAAGGATGTATTTGCATCAACAAAAGCAGGATTCAACACGCTGTGAGCGTGTGCTATTCTGAACTGAAATGAAAGCTCAACCCAGAAAGATGAAGAAATTATCACAATGGAACAGTGATTCCCTCTGGGGGCAGTTACGTGTCCAAAAAATGGCTTTAGGAGCAAATAGCACTCGCCGGGGGGGGGGGGGCATTCGAGATTCCTGGCGGGGCAATAAGCTGCCTCTAACTTGCGGTATCAGACCTGATCGACCGTTAGTAGAGCAGGTACTTCCAAAAAGGATGTGGCACTGGAATAAAGGAAGAAGCATCGCACTGCAGGCCTTGAGCATTCGTCGTCACAACGGGTCTGACACTTGGCGATCTCGTCCGACCGAACCAACCTAACAGACGTCGTTGGGGATTAGCAACGAGGGTGCTCGGCATTTCGCCTTGACTTGCGGCACTAGGGCTGGGAAACACTGCTATAGAAGAAAGGTTTAGCCAATAAATCAGCATAATCGTCCATGGATGAGATCCCCACGATGTGAGCAAAGGAGGAAAGCGTCCAACGTCAGGCTCAAAGCTGGAGACCTCTTCCCAGAAACTGCGTAGTTCCTTGTGTCAATACAGGACCAGGCGGTTGACACAGAAATAACAAAAATGCACATTAAAATTGTCACAAACTCAAGACGAAGTGTTGTGCTCTAAAGCAGAATATGCCGTTTGATTGCTGACAAAGACGCCATCAAGTGGCAAGCATCATTCACCAAAATCCTGCTTTATGAGACGATCATGAAAGATACTATAGATGACAATCAATACAAACCTGATCCAGTTTTAGATTCTGAGTCAAACAATTGCATTGCTACTAATCCGTTATTAGAGATAGGGCTATACATGATCCCGTCCGGATATAATATCACAGGATAAACATGCAAATTAGATTTACTGAATAGATACAGGCATTCCGACACACACAGCACGCTGAAATCAATAAGTGAAAAAACCTGAAATATGCCATGGCGTTGATAGCAGTGTGACGTCATTCACTGTCTCTCATTTTGGAAGGGATTCAATCGGCCATCGCAGATACACCAACAGCTTCGCACCCGGAAGCGACCGTTCACCTGCTCCGTGTGTGCGAAGAGACTCATTCAGTTAACCCACCTTGTGATGCTCCGGTGAGTTCATAATAAATAGAGGCCACATTTCTGTCCGGAGTGAGCAAAGAGATTTACTCAATCATCCCAGCTACGGCAACACCAGCAACTTCACATCAGGGAGGAAGTTCTAATCAGCTCTATGTTAAATATTTAACCATCACGGTGACTGAAGGCAGCTGCAGGATCATGAGGGACTGTTACTGTCAGATTCTGCAGTTCTTGCGGCTGCTCATCGCACCCAGGACTGAACCCTGGTCACTGAGCATTGGGGGAGTCTGTTCTGCTGATGTTAGCCTTAAACTAGACTGGTGTTTAATATTACGCTCACTCTCTACTACTCTCACAATGTACACTAGAGAGGCCACTCAATCCATCTGGTCCTAGCCCATATTTCTGTTCCATATCAGTATTTTAAAGTGTATCTCTGCCGTTTATCTCTCATACTCTCTGTTGCAAATAGTCACTATTCCGTGGGAGAAGAGATTTCCCTTGAATTTCATGGAATCATAGAAATCTGCAGCAAATTACAGGCCCTTCAGCCAACAATGTTGTGCCGACCATGTACCCTACTCCAGACAACTGCCGAGAATTGCCCTACCGCAGAGCCCTCTGATCTTCTAAGTTCCATGAACCTATCTAAGATTCTCTTAACAGACCCTATTGTATCTGCCTCTACCACTTCAAGCAACTTAAAATATTTTCACTCATTTCAAAGGACTGGGCCTCAGACAGCTGGGTTGCTGCAATGCATCTCTAAAGTCTGACAGCAGACTAGCGAGTGAATCTTCGATGGAGCAGAGTCAGAAACCAAAGAGTTGCCAGCACCAGTCAGGGCTTTGGGGCTCCAGAAAAAGATGGGGTCTGGAGGTTTTGAGCGGGTGGAGGGAAGAGGAATCAGACCAGCAGGATCTGGCTATGAATAAAAGATGAGAAACATTTGGAAACTGGTTAATTGAAAAACAAATTGGTTAATTTCTACAAAATATTGCAGGTAATCAGCAGATCAGGCAGCAAATGTGGAGAGGAATAAATGGACAGCATTTTAGCCGAGCCCCTTCAGCATGCCTAGACTGTGTACTCCTCTGCTTAGTTGCTGCCTGAACTACAGAGTTCCTTCAGCATTGTGTGTGTTTGCGTTCCTCTTTTTCCAGCAATTGCAGAAACATGCCCACTCTGGGTGATCAGAATGGTAATCTATACGGGAGATGGGGGAGGTTTTAAATAGTAGTTTTACATCCGTATTTACTCAGGAGATGGACACAGAGTCTGCAGAAGTGAGGCAAAGCAGCAGCAACCTCATGGACCCTGTACAGATTACAGAGGTGGAGGTGTTTGCTGTCTTAAGGCAAATTGCCATGGATCAATCCCCAGGGCCTGAAAAGTTGTTCCCTGGGACCCTGTGGAAGACAAGTGCAGAAATTGTCGGAGCCCAAGCACAGATATTTAAATCATCCTTAGTGACAGGTGAGGTACTGGAGGATTGGAGGACAGCCAATGTTGTTCCGCTGTTCAAGAAAGCCTCTAAAATTAAACTAAGAAATTGTACATTGGTGAGCTTGTCATCAGTTGTGGGAAAGTTAATGGAACGTAAGTGCAGGAACTCGATATACAAGTTTTTGGATAGATGTGGACTGATTAAGGATAGATAGCATAGCTTTGTGCAGGGTAGGACATGTCTAACCAATCTTATAGAGTCTCTTGAGGAAGTTATCAGGAAAGTGGATGAAGGCAAGGCTGCTGATGTTGTCTACATGGACTTTAGCAAGCCACTTGGCAAAGTCTCACATTGGAGGTTGGTCAAGAAGTTTCAGACATTCAGCATTCAAGATGAGATAGTAAATTGGATGAGACACTGTCTTTGGGAGAAGCCAGAGTGTGGTAGCAGATGGTTGCCTATCTGAATGGAGGCCTGTGACTAGTGGTGTGGCACAGGGATCAGTACTGGATCTGTTGTTGTTTGTCATCTATATCAGTAATCTGGATGATAGTATGGTTAGCTGGATCAGCAAAAATGTGGATCACACCAAGTCTGGGAGTTTAGCGGACTGTGAGCAGACTATCATGGCTTGCAGTGCCAACTGGACCAGCTGGAAAGATGGTTTGAGAAATGGAAAATGGAACTTAATGCAGACAAGTATGAGGTGTTGCACTTTGGCAGGACCTATTAGGGTAGGTCTTACACAGTGATTGGTCGGGAACTGAGAAGTGTTGTAGAGGAAAGGAATCTGGGAATACCGGTCTATATTTCACTGAAAGTGGTGTCACAGTTCAAAAGGTATAGAGAGAAAGATTTTGGCCCACTGGCCTTCATGAACTAAAGTACTATCAACAATAGATGGATGTTATGTTGACGTTGGTGAGGCCTAATTTGGAATATTTTGTGCAGTTTTGGTCACCAACCTACAGGAAAGATGTAAAAGAGGTTGAAAGAGTTCAGAGAAAATTTAAAGGATGTTGTCAGGTCTGGAGGGCTTGGGTTAGAAGGAAACATTGAACTGGACTGGACTTTATTCCTTGGAAAGTAGAAGAGTGAGGGGAGATCTGATGGAGGTATTCCACAGTTTTGAGGGTCATAGATGGGGTAAATGCAAGCCGGATTTTTCCACTGAGATGGGGTGGGACCACAACCAGACGCCATGGATTAAGAGTGAAAGGTGAACTGTTAAGTGGATCAAGAGGGAAAACTTGTTCACTGAGATGGTCATCCAGGTGTGGAATGAGCAGCCAGCACAAGTGGTGCATGCGAGCACGATTACAACGTGTTAGAGGTTGGTATAGGTACCTGGATGGTAGGGGTATGGGAGTGGAAAGCGTAAATAGCTTGGCACTAACGAGATGGGCCAATGTGTCTGAATCTTTCTATGACTGTGACAAGAATCTTAAACAATACTAATACTCACTCTAATTTCTTTTAACAGCTGTGCAGACCAACCATACACCTGAGTAGGAGATATTTACATGGCGTTAAAACTGTGGTACTTTAAGTTAACAGTACATAAAATAAAATCCCAGCTGCACATCAACAAAGGGTATTTGCATGAGAGTGTTTCAGTTACTGTGGGGCCAGGCTCCCATGCAGCTCAGTGGGAACAGGGAAATGGAGAGAGTCAAACTGAGCCAATTCACAGATTGGAGAAGGTAGAAATGTCCCATTCTTATAGAGACTGGAAGAGTATCAGAGAATTTGATGGTCATTCCAGACACCAACCATGTGCCCAGTTATAAGATGATTTCTTTCTGCAACTTGGGTTGAACCTCACTGTAACAGTGTGATGTCAGATCACACCTTGGTAACTAATGTGATTTCATCTGAAATGTTGTCCTTCACCCACTGATGGATTTTGTAAATCTATTTACAGGTTAAAAATGACAAGGAAATTGCCTATGGGAATTCAAAGCAGTCTTGCTGTCTCTGTCCAGATATTTAAGAATTGGAGCAAGGGATTCCCTCAATCATCCTTCCTGCTCAGACTGTGGGAAGGGATTCACTCTATCATCTGACCGATTGGCATGCCCGTTATTTTACACAGGTAACATTCAGCTGTTCAGACTGGGAATGGAATCACTCGTTCATCTCAACTAAAGGTACGTCAGCAAGTTCACACTGGGACAAGGCTATTCACCTGTTCTGTGTGTGAGAAGGGATTCAGATGATCTTTCCAGCTGTGGACACACCAGTCAGTTCACATTGAGCAGAGGCTGGTCATCTGTTGAAATTGTGGGGAAGGATTCACTAGGCCATATCTGACCGAATGGCACACCAGCGAGTTCACACTGGGGAGCGGCCGTTCACCTGCTCAGACTGCGGGAAGGGATTCACATGCTCATCTAAACTGAAGGAACATCAGCGAGTTCACACTGGAGAGAGGCCGTTCACCTGCTCAGACTGTGGGAAGGGATTCACTCAGTCATCCTCCCTATTGGCACACCAGTCAGTTCACACTGGGGAGTGGCCGTTCACCTGCTCAGTGTGTGGGAAAGGATTCACTCGATCATCCTCCCTATTGGCACACCAGTCAGTTCACACTGGAGTATGGCCATTCATTTGCTCAGACTGTGGGAAGGGATTCACTCGGTCATGTGATCTGCTGGCACACCAGCGAGTTCACACTGGGGAAAGGCCGTTCACCTGCTGTGAATGTGGGAGGGGATTCGCTCGGTCATCTGATCTACTGATACACCAGCGAGTTCACACTGGGGAGAGGCCGTTCACCTGCTGTGAATGTGGGAAAGGATTTGCTCGGTCATCTGATCTGCTGGCACACCAGTCAGTTCACACTGGGGAGAGACCATTCACGTGCTCAGTCTGTGGGAAGGGATTCCATCGATCATCCGACCTTCATAGACACCAGCGATTTCACACTGGGGAGAAGTCGTTCACCTGCTCAGACTGTGGGAAAGGATTCACTTTATTATTTCACCTACGGAGGCACCAGTCAGTTCATGCAAGGGAGAGGCTTTTCACCTGCTCAGTCTGTGGGAAGACTTTCTCTCAGTCGTCCACCCTACAGATTCACCAACGAGTTCACACTGGGGAGAGGCTGTTCACCTGCTCAGACTGTGGGAAGGGATTCACTCGGTCATCTCATCTACTGAGACACCAGCAAGTTCACACTGGGGAGAGGCCGTTCATCTGCTGTGAGTTTGGGAAGTGATTCATTCAGTCAGCTTATCTACTCAGACAGCAGCAAGTTCACACTGGGTAGAGGCCAATCAGGCTTTGGGAAAAGATTCTCTCAGTAATCTCCACCAAATGTGCATCATTGAGTTCACACTGTGGAGAGGCCGTTCACCTGCTGTGAATGTGGGAAGGGATTCACACAGTAATCTATCCTTGTGACACACTACCGGGTTCACACTGGGGAGAAAGTTTCAATAAGCTTCATGCTGGATATTTGTCCATCACCGTTGCAGAATGTAATTTCGAGAGTGACTGTCGGTGCTGAACTCTGCAATTATTGCTGCTGCTCACCACACCCAGTTCTGCACCCTGGTCACTGGACTTGGGGGGAGTTTCTTCTGCTGCACATTCACCTTTAATGGGACTGGAGCTTAATCTTCTGCATCTGAGACAAATAAATCAGCTCTATTTTAAACTTGGTTTCCGGTACTTAGTGAATTTATAACACACCTTGTGTACAGTAGAGACTCAACTCAGGTCTGCTGGACCCTGCCAGAGATCCTGCTCCAGACAGTCCTTTTAAATCCTACCCTGTTGTTCATCTCTCTCTCTCCCTGTGGTGATGGGTTCCAAACAGTCACCACTCTAGGTGAAGAGGTTTCCGTTTTATTTTCTGCAGACTGAAGAAGTTGAGCTGACTGCAGTTCTGCTTGACATGTTCTTCACCCCTCAAATCTCTGCGCTGATAGAGAATGACATTGGTAGTTAACCTCCTTATTCAGGGCACATTCCACATTATGGGTCATTTTCCCTGCTTCTACAGGGTTGTTATAAAACACCACTCTCCTCTAAAGACTGAAATCAGAATGGAAACCATTAATTGGATGTTCAACTGAGCAAGGTCAGAAACCGGAGGCGGGTCCGCACAGGGCAGAGTTTGGTGTACTGGAGGATGGTCGGGGTAAGAACGTATGATGAGGAGAAGGGAATCAGCAGCGGGACGTGGCTACAAATGACAGAGTGGAAACATTTGGAAGCTGATTGACAGAGAAAATCTTTTGTTTGTCTGACTGATGGCACAAGCAACACCTGTGGTGAGGTGCTCTGCTGGTCGAAGAACATGTGTGTGTTGGGAAAAGTTTTATCTATTGAAGCAGTTGTTCCTGCTTGTTTATCTTGTAATGTTATATCCGGAAGTTTATTATAGATTGTCCTTTGTGAAATAATGTATTGATTATCATATAATTTGTAAGATTTTGACTCTAAAACTGTATCAGGCTGGAATTTATGGTGCCTTTATGAAGTGATGGAGGGCATTCGTGAGTTGGTATTTTAAAGCAAGATTTTGGTGAATATTATTTGCCAGTTGTTAGTAGCTTTGTAAGTAATCAGATTGAGTTAAACTACTGCAGGATCCTGGAATGTATTGGATTGTGTCTGGTTTCTCTTGGCATTTTCTGTACTTACTGCCTTGTTTGTTGTATTTAATGTATTTCTGATTTTTTTTCTTTCTTTTGTTAACTACTTTGTCCTGTATTTCTGCAAGGGGCCCCTCTGTTTCTGGGAAGAGGTCTCCAACTCTCTGTCAGGTGCTCGATGCTTCATTGTCACCATCTCGTCTGCTCAGATCATTGGGATGTCTCCCATGGAGAGTCATTCTCATTCCAGTGGTTGATGTTTCCTTCCATAGTGATAATTAATTTTTCTGAGTGGGCCTCACATTGAAGTTTCCTGGTCTGTGTTACTTATCACAATTGCATATACACACATGGAGTACTGAATCCTGTTCATTTTTGATGAAAATATATACTTAGTTTTATCTGACTCTTGTGTGATTTTTTTTTCATGTGTGTTATTTCTCTTCCTCCTTCTGTCCAAGGTAGTGTTATTCTAGTGGGTTTGAGTGCCAATAGTCTTTTCTGAAGTTCTTATTTATCTTTGTAAATTTTACTGATTGAAATGGGACAAATATATTTTTATAAAAAAAGTTAATGTCGGTATTGATGAAAGTTCGTATTGCCTCTGTTGTATTTGTTAAGTATTGAGCTCTGTTTTGCAGTTTTTTTAAGCCTTGAACTAAATTTTGTCAAAGGGTTTTTCTATTTCCACTACTTTCTATTCTTGTTGGTTTTCCACATACGTGGGAATCAAGAGCCCCGATGAATGGTCTTGGCCCAAAATGTTGATTCCCATCCATAGATGCTGCCTGACATGCTGAGCTCCTCCAGCACTTTGTGTGATGTTCTCAGATTTCTAACATCTGCAGGTCCTCTTTTTGACTGCTTCTTTCAACGGATACTGCTCGACCTGCTGAGTTCATCCAGCTTGTTTGTACGTCTTGATTTGACCACAGCATCCTCAGTGCACTTTGTGTTTGCAGGTCCTCTTGTTCCCAGATACCTACCTGTTTATTGTAAGAACAAGCCAAGAACAAGCTGGTAGTGGGTTTGTGTGGCTTTGTTGGTAAAATATTAAATACAATCATTAGAAAGAGGTGGCATAGGGTTGGAAAGTGCAGAATCTGTGGGTAGAATTAAAGAACTGCAAATGTAAAAAAAAAACCCTGATGGGAATTGTATAGAGACCTCCAAACAGTAGTAAGTATGTGGTCCACAAGTTACACTGGGAGATGGAAAATGCGTACCAAAAGGGCAATGTTACAATAGTCATGGGGGATTGTCATCCAGGTGATTAGGAAAATTAGGATGGTGTTGGTCTCAGAGGAGGAATTCCTTGAATCCCTACAAGATGCTTTTTTAGAGCAGCTAATGGTTGAGCCCAGATGGGGATCAGCTATTCTGGATTGGGTGTTGTAATGAACCTGAATTAATTAGGTCACTGAAGTTGAAAGAACTCTTAAAGACAAGTGATCTTAATATGATCAAATTCACCCTGACATTAAAGAAGGAGAAGCTAAAATCAGATGTGGAATAAAGAGAATTAGAGAGGCGTAAAATAAAAATTGGTCAAAAGTGATTTGTAAAGTACTTGGGTACGGATGAAAACCAAGCAGCAGTGGTTGTTATTTCTGGAAGCAATTCGGAAGGCACGGGATTTACACATCACAAAGAGGAAGTAGAATTATAAAGGTAAGGTGACAAAACCTTGGCAGATAAGAGAAACCAGAGACAGCATAAAAAACAACGAAAAGGCATAGAGCAAAAATTACTAGGAAGTTAGTGGATTGGGAAGCTTTTAAAAACCGGCACAATGCAACTAAAATAATTAAGGAAAAGATGGAATACATAGGTGAGCTAGCCAGTAATAAAGAGGATTCCAAATTTTTCTTCAAGTACATATAGTGTAAAAGAGAGGCGGAAGTGGATATCAAACCACTGAAAAATGATGCTGGAGAGGTAGTAATGTGGTGGGAGTGCAAAGTGATGGCAGGTGAACCGAATAAGTCTTGTACATCACTCTTATCTGTCGAAGATGCTGACAGGAATATGGAAGTCCCAGATGTCAGTGGTTAGAATGTGTAAAGTCACGATACTCGGAAGAAGATTCTTGGGAAAGAGATGGTCTGAAGGTAAATAGGTCACCTGGACCAGATGATGTACACCCCAGAGATCTGAAAGAGGCATCTGTAGAAATGTGGAGGCATTAGCAATGATCTTTCGAGAATCGTGAAGGAAATTCTATCCTAAGGAGTTTTATCCTTCACTACTCCCCCCTCCCAGTTTCACCTATCACTTACCACTTCTTCCACCCCTTTCACCCCCACACTTGTTCCTCTGACGTCTCATCTTTATTTTTCCCCAGTCCTGATGAAGGGTCTTGGCCAGAAACGTCGACTGTTTACTATTTCCCTTATATGCTGCCTGGCCTCCTAGTTTCCTCCAGTGTTTTGTGTATCTGTTGCTTGGATTTCCAGCATCCACAGATTTTCTCCTGTATTTGATCAAAGCAAAGGTGGGGTCATATAATATAGCAAGAAAATAGTGGGAAGTTAGAGGATTGGAAAGCGTTTACATAACCAACAGGTGACAACTAATAAAACACACTGGAGAGACAAGATTAAAAATTAAGGTAAGTTTGACAAAAATATCAGGTATCAAAAGTTGTTCAGATATAGAAAGAGTGAAAGCGAGGCAAGAGTGTTACTCGGGCGTGGCGGTGGATGAACCCAAGTGCAGAACACGGATGCGGAGGCAGAGTCGGGAGTCGTTATTAATGGAGTCGGTATCCAGAAGCGATGCTAGACCAGTGTAACGGGGGGTTTCTTTTTCTTTGTTACTGTGTATGTAATCAAAATGGCGTCTTTGTTTTGTTAAAAGTAGGAATGCTGGCGCCTGTGTTAATAGTAGGAATGCTAGCGTCTTTGTTATGATAAGTGCTGGAAGCTTGTTTGGGACTGTAAACTGATTGTTGGCGGGGATTTTGGGGAGTCGGCGCGATGGAGTGAGAGAGAGAGAGAGAGGACGGGATGCTGGAAGATGGGCGACAGAACGGACCCCGAGCGGGGGGGGGGGGGGGGGTCCCCGGCCCAAAGTTTTCGGTGATGAGAGGAGACAGAGACAGAGGAGTGTGGAGCGTCTGGTCGACCACCGTGGGGGTCCCAGGAGGCGGGTCGAGGAAGTCGGAGGGAATCGAATGGTGGCCAGAAGACTTCAGTAATTGAGCTCCAACGATTGTGCACGAAGTGGTTTGGACTTTGATAAGTTTGGCGCCTTTTCTTTTTTTTCTTCTTCATATATACTGTATCGTTAGTAATCGCTTAGTTATAGTAATCTTTATAAATTGTACTCATTTAATCGCATAAGTTGTACTGTCTGTTTTTTGGGCGAGGTGGGGACATCACACAGCACCCACACCAGCTGATTACCCAGTTTGGCGGGGCCGAAGGCTGCTCCCCCTAGACGAGAACGAGCTGAGCGATGCCTGAGGCGACCCAGGGGTTACATTGTGGGGTGTTCGTCCGGGATTGATTTGTGTGGAAGCTGTGTGATCGCCCTCTTTAAATTATGTCTGCGGCGAAGAGCTGGTGTGCCTTTGTGGGTGTGCGATTGCCGGTTATCACTGCATGTGTGTTGGGTGGGGTGGCTGCTGTTGGTAGCCCGGGGGTCGTTGTTCGAGTTCCGACTAGCGCTGACGAAAAGGTGGTGGGGCCATGGGCTGTCCATGCTGTTAAGCGAGCGAGGAAGGTCTGGTTGGAATGTTTCAGCAGTGGTAGGCTCCGCCCGGTTGTTGGAATAATGTCCAGCCCTAAAGGGGCGGAGCAGACCTCTCAGTTGTTGGGTGAGTGGCAGTGCTTGGCTGAGGGAAAGCGACAGGGATTGGTTGAAAGTTTGAGTAGGCGGGCTGGTAGCGTTGTTAGAACTGTCGGGCGCAATTACCTCTAAGTGACAGCTGCCAGTTCTGGGAAAGTCTGGGAAAATGCGTGTGGTTCGACTGGAAGTCAAATGCCGCAGCTGGGGGGCTTATCATATCCGTGGCAGGAGATTGGTGGGAAGTTTTTAGGGTATCGCTTTTGGTTAGGAGGGCAGATAAATTGCTTGCGGAGCCAGGGGGATCTGTCAAGGGGATCAGTTGTTCCGTTGATCCGAGAGGTGTCGGGAAACTTAGTGGGGGAACGGCTTGGGGTCTCTGGGGGAGCACGTTCCCAGCAATGTACCAAGGAATTCCTGCAAGGAACAGACCCTAACACTGAAGGCTTAGAGGGACCACGCACTCAGGTGTTGTTACGGATGGATGGAAGTCAAGTTAAAGCCATCCTCGGCACTGGGGCACCGGTTAAGTTGCTGTACAGTTTGTTTTATAACCGTTTTTGGAAGCCTTTACCCTTGACGACATTGACGGCACTGGAGATTTGGGGTACCAGTGCCGGTGATTATAAAGACGACGGTTGTTGGTCAGTGAAAATGGAGTTCTTAGAGGCAAATGTGGAGGTGACTGAGGTTCGTGAATCGTTAATGCTGATGTGTCCGGACACTGTTGAGACGGGCAGCGTTTCGGTTCTGGAGAGAACCAATATCCTGTTGGTGCGCTTGGGGGCCTGCCCGGAGGAGGCGGGTGAGAGCTGTTTGGAGGCATTATCGATGCACCCAGAGTTTCGAGCTGCTTGTGCGGACGTGTGTAGCAGCATTGAGCTGATACCGAATTCAAACAAGAGCCGGTGGTGGTATGGCCTGGAGGAGTATCTGAGGGTGAGACCCTCTTAGTGGACGCTGCGAAATACCACCAGGGAGGGGAGTTGACTGCTGAAGACACCTCGGTGAGGCAGAGGTTGCGGCGACTGGCCCCTACAGCCGTGGCAGACGTAGGCAGCATGTGTGTGGATTATATTGGGCCGTAGAGGCGATGGCCTATCTGACTGGTGCGAAGAGGTTTAAGGTGCTGGATCTGAGGAGTGGATGTTGCCAGATCCCGATGAGTGAGGCCGACAAGGAGAAGACGGCGGTTATAAGTTCCCTAGGAGTCTTCCGGTCCGAAAAGATACCACAGGGTATCTCTGGAGCCCTTGCAACCTTCCTGCAGGGCATGTGGAAGACCATGGGGGTGTGGAGGCGTTTGGAATTTTGACGTATGTGGATGATCTCTTGGTATTTGGATTTGCCTCAGGAGAATATGAAGTGAGGGCATTGCAGGAGCAGCTGAGAACTACAGAGTTAAAGTGTTTTCTGGACATGTGCCAGGGCTGGCGAAGGTCGCAGCTCGTGTCTGTCTGTCTCTACGGAATCAAGTTGGAAATGGAGACTGAGAGACCGGAGAGAGTGATCTGGAACCATTTGAAAGACTTACAAGTTGGAGAGAACGAAGAAAGTTGTTTGACTGAGGGCCACAGCAAACTGAGAGCCTGGAGAAGGGAGTTTGCGGAGGTGAAGAAATTGCGGACAAATCTCGGAAGGGGGAAGCGGTAGCTTGAAGGGAACCTGAAGATGACCATCGACAGTTCAAATGAAGTGCAAAACCTGAAGGTTGATCTGGAAGAAGTCATGAGGAGAAAAAAAGCTGGAGAGAAGTGCAGTGAATACTGAACTGGAGGGTGACCAATCTTTAACTGCTGCTTTTCAGGTTGGGGTGGAAGAAGCTGTTGGAGTAACTGCATTCCAGATTGAGATGGCCGGGATGCGGGAGTCAGAACTGCTGAGCCAGGGGCCAGAGAAGATGACAATCTCAATTGCAGGAGGCTGAAGAGACTGCAGGAGCAGTGCAGGCCACGTGTTTCCGTTTGGAGAAGATCAAACAGCAGCTACCGATCAAAGAAATGAGGAAGAATACGGATTCAAAGACTGATGTGCTGGATGTGTGGTACATGCTACCTTTTGCTGACTTTCCCTCGATTGAGGAAGAGACCTTTGGCCCTTCTTCCACTGAGTCAGGTGTAGTGGGGAGGGTTAGCTGTGTGCAGAGTGGGGCATGAGTGAGAGGTTGAAAGAGGAGTTGGTAGTGGACCCAAGGTATCCCCAGCTATGTCCTAGCCTAAGGGTTTAGGTGAGGGGGGTACGGAGGTCTCAGAAGGGTTAGGGAACGCCCAGATAGTTGGCCTATATAGCGCCTAAGAAACAGAGCGTGAGGTTTACTGTGTGGGGAGGAGATGTCACTGCTTGTGCTTGGGTTACGGTGTGTTGGCAGGAAAGGTGACGAGTTATCTAATAGTCATGAGGACATGACTTTTATTTGGTGGGGGGAGAGTGTAAAGGGGGTTTCTTCTTTTTCTTTGTTACTGTGTATATAATCAAAATGGCGCCTTTGTTTTGTTAAAAGTAGGAATGCTGGCGCCTGTGTTAATAGTAGGAATGCTAGCGTCTTTGTTATGATAAGTGCTGGAAGCTTGTTTGGGACTGTAAACTGATTGTTGGCAGGGATTTTGGGGAGTCGGCGCGATGGAGTGAGAGAGAGGACGGGATGCTGGAAGCTGGGCGACAGAACGGACCCCGAGCGGGGGTCCCCGGCCCAAGGTTTTCGTTGAGGCGAGGAGACAGAGACAGAGGAGTGTGGAGTGGGTGGTCCCAGGAGGCAGGTCGAGGAAGTCGGAGGGGATCAAATGCCAGAAGACTTCAGTAATTGAGCTCCAACGGTTGTGCACGAAGTGGTTTGGACTTTGATAAGTTTGGCGCCTTTTCTTTTTTTTTCTTCTTCATATATAACCGCATCGTTAGTAATCGCTTAGTTATAGTAATCTTTATAAATTGTACTCATTTAATCGCATATGGTGTACTGTCTGTTTTTGGGCGAGGCGGGGACATCACACAGCATCCACACCAGCTGATTACCCAGTTTGGCGGGGCCGAAGGCTGCTCCCCCTAGACTAGAACGAGTTTGAGCGATGCCTGAGGCGACCCAGGGGTTACACTCAGATCCCTCTAAACCTCTTCATCCTCTGCTTAAATCTCTGATCCTGGTGACACCTCTGTCCCAGGATCGAGGCCGATACGGGCATCAATGAGGCCTCTGCTAAGGTTCAGCATGGGAAGTTGCTGTGGAAAGTTAGATCACATGGGATACAGGGAGAGCTGGCTCACTGGATGCACAGTTGGCTTGATGGTAGGAAGCAGAGAGTGATGGTGGGAGGCTGTTTATTGGACTCAAGGTCCAGCCTAGTGAGGTTCCCCTTTCATTATTCATTGATATTTAATTATATTTGCATTTGCACAGTTTGTTGAATTCTATGCTCTACTTGATCTTTCTTTGTGTCATCCTGTTACTATTCTATAGATTTGCCAAGTGTTCCTGTAGGAAAAAAAATCTCAGGGTCGTATGTGGTGACAAATGTGTACGCTGATAATGAAATGTAATTTGAACTTTGAACATTGCTACTTGTCATCTAGATCAAAAATTAGGTTGAGAACGTACAGGGCATGGATAGTAGGTTTACAGCCAGTAAGTTCAAACAATTAGTTTTTCTGGAAGATATTATGTATAAATTCTCCGCTCTGTTTCCCTCTCCGCACTTGACCAACCCCTGCCCTTACTGTCTGCCCTCTCACCCTGACATTGGACATCAGTTCATGGTGAAAGTGAATTATTTTCGGGGAACCTGAAGGGGAATTCTTCACTCACAGTTTGGTCAGAGTGGAATGAGCTGCCAGTGGAAGTGTTGGATGTGGGTTCGATTTAGACATGAAAGAGAATTTGAGTGAGAACATGGATGGGAGGTGTATGTAGGCTCTGGGGCAGATAGTTGGAACCAGGCAGTAACAACAAAAAACAGGTCAGCATTGACTAGAAGGGCCAAAGGGCCTGTTTTGGTACTGCTGGGCTCTGTGACTCTTATAATATTCTGATCTGTAATTTCTGCTGTCAGTGTTTTGCTGCTAATGACTGAACCCAGAAATTCACACAAACGAATTGAAAGACACTTAGCTGGCTACAGAAAGCACTTATACGCTATAAAACTCGCTAAAGTGGGTGTTACTAAGTACTGACCATGAGGGTTCCCAAACATTTGCTTCTGGCCCTTTTCCTTTTTTGTTATTTTGAAACTGTAAAAGATGGAAATAAGAAAAGCAATCTTGCTTAAACCATTAAAGAGATGTGTCATCTTTAACTTTATGCCTTCTGGAAATCAGGTCATCTTTTACTCACTTAACTATTCACAGTAACAGAAACTTTGACCAGGGATGCCCAAACTTCAGCATGCCACTGTATATATCCTGTGCCTTCCGAATTACTTCCAGAAATTCCAGCCATTGCTGCTCTGTTTTCATCCTTGCCTGCGTTCTTCTCAAATCAATGTTGACCATTTTTTCTCTCAAGCCTCTCTAATTCTTTGAATACCACATCTGACTTTAACTTCTCCTTCTCTTATGTCAGGGTAAATTTCACCACATTAAGATCACTTGCCCCTAAGTGTTCTTTGAACTTAAGTGCCCTGAGAATTTCCAGATCATTACAACACCCAATCCAGAATAGCTGATCCCCAAGTGGGCTCAACCACGAGCTGCTCTAAAAAGCATCCTGTGGGCATTCTAGGAATTCCTCCTCTTGAAACCAACACCATCCTAATTTTCCTAATCACCTGCACGACAGTCTCCCATGACTATTGTATCACTGCCCTTTTGGCACGCATTTTCTATCTCCCATTGTAATTTGTGGACCACATACTTGCTACTGTTCGGAGGTCTCTATACAATTCCCATTAGGGACTTTTTTTTTACATTTGCAGTTCCTTTATTCTACCCACAGATTCTACACCTGCCAACACTATGCCACCTCTTTCTAATGATTTTATTTAATATTTTACCAACACAGCCATACAACCCCACTACCAGCTTGTTCTCAAACAAGAGGACCCGCAGATGCTGGAAATCTAGAGAACTACACACAAAGTGTTGGAGGAGCTCAGCATGTTAGGCAACATCTATGGATGGGAATCGACATTTCGGGCCAAGACCCTTTATCGAGACTCTTGATACCCAAATATCTGGAATACCAACAAGCAAAGACAATAGAAAGTAGTGCGAAATAGGGAAAGCCTTTGACAGAATGTAGTTCAAGTCTTAAAAATTCTGCCAAACAGAGCTCAATAGTTAACAAATACAACAAAGGCAATAAACACTTTCATCAATACCGACATTGACATTTTTTAATAAAAATATCTTGGTCCCATTTCAATCAGTAGAATTTACAAAGATAAATAAGAACTTTAGAAAAGTCTATTCACACTCAGATACGGGTGAATCTGCAGATGCTGGAAATAAATAAAAACACAAAATGCTGGCAGAACTCAGCAGGCCAGACAGCATCTATGGGAGGAGGTAGTGACGATGTTTCGGGCTGAAACCCTTCATCAGGAGTGACACATTTAGATTAACACTACCTTGGATACAAGGAGGAAGAGGAACAACAGACATGAAAAAAATCAGACAACAGTCAGATAAAACTTCTAAACATATATTTTCATCAAAAATGAACAGGATTCAGCACTCCATGTGTGTATATGCAAATCTGATTTGAAATACAGACCAGAAAACTTAAATGAGAGGCCAAATCAGAAAAATAAATCACCACTCTGGAAGAAAACATTAACCAGTGGAATGAGTATGACCCTCCATGGGAGACATCCCGACAATCTGAGCAGATGAGATGGTGACAAGGAAGCATCGAGCACTCCACTGAGAGTTGGAGACCTCTTCCCAGAAACAGAGGGGTTCCTTGCAGAAATACAGGACAAGGTGTTCAACAAAAGGGGAAAAAAACAAAAAATACATGAAATACAAACAAACAAGGCAGTAAGTGCAGAAAATGCCAAGAGAAACCTGACACAATCCAACACATTCCAGGATCCCGCAGCAGTTTAACTCAATCTGATTACTTACAAAGGTACAATCAAGTGGCAAATACCATTCACCAAAACATTGTTTAAAAATAAAAACTCATGAATGCCCTCCATAACTGAATGAAGGCACCATAAATTCAAGCCTGACCCAGTTTTAGAGTAAAGATCTTACAAATTATATGATAATCAATACATTATTTCAAATAGGACAGTCCATAATAACCATCCGGATATCATATTGCAGGATAAACAAGCAGGAACAACTCCCTCAATAGACAAAACCATTCCCAACACACACATGTTCCTCAACCTGTGGAGAACCTCACCACAGGCATTGTTTGTGTCATCAGTCAGACAATCGACTGATTGTCTCTGTCAATCAGCTTCCAAATGTTGTTACTCTGACATTTGTTGCCACGCCCCGCTGCTGATACCCTTCTCCTCATCATACGTTCTTACCCCGACCATTGCCCAGAGCCCCAAACTCTGCCCTGTGCAGACCCACCTCTGGTGTCTGACCCTGCTCCGTTGAACATCCAACTGATGATTTCCCATTCTGCCTTCACTTCAGTCTTTTGAGGACAGTGATGTTCTCTAACAACCCTTTAGAAGCAGGGAAAATGACCCATAATGTGGAAATTAGTCCTGATTAAGGAGGTTAACTACCAATGGTATTCTTCCTCAGCCCAGAGATTTGAGGGGGGAAGAACATCACAGACAGAACTGCAATCAGCTCGACTTCTTCAGTCTGCAGAAAATTCAAGGGAAACGTTTTCACCCACAGATGATGACTATTTGTACCCATCACCAGAGGGAGAGTGAGAGATGAACAAAAGGGGAGGATTTAAATAGACTGTCATGGGACTGAATCGCTGGCAGGTTCCAGCTGGGCTGAGTTGACTCTCTACTGTACACTAGGTGTGTTATAAATGCACTAAGTACCAGAGACAGAGTTTAAAATAGATCTGATTAATTTGTCTCAGATCCAGTCCCATTAAAGGTGAATGTACAGCAGAAGAAACTCCTCCCATGCCCAGTGACCAGGGTGCAGAACTGGGTGTGGTGAGCAGCAGCAATAATTGTAGAGTTCAGCACCGACAGTCACTCTCGAAATTGCATTCAGCAACGGTGATGGACAAATATCCAGCATGCAGCTCATTGAAACTTTCTCCCCAGTGTGAACCCGCCACTGTCTCACAAGGTTAGATTACTGAGTGAATCCCTTCTCACATTCACAGCAGGTAAACAGCCTCTACTCAGTGTGAACCCAATGATGCACATTTGATGGAGATGGCTGAGAAAAACTCTTCCCAATGTCTCAGCAGGAGATCGTCCTTTACCCAAAGTGAACTTGCTGGTGTCTTTGTAGATTGGATGACCGAGTGAATCCCTTCCCACGTTCTGAGCAGGTGAACGGTCTCTACCCACTGTGAACTCGCTGGTGTGCCAGCAGATGAGATGACCGAGTGAATCCTTTCCCACATTCACAGCAGGTGAACGGCCTCTCCCCAGTGTGAACTCGCTGGTGTGCCAACAGTGAGGATGACCGAGTGAATCCCTTTCCACAGTCTGAGCAGTTGAACGGCTTCACCCCAGTGTGAACTCGCTGGTGTCTATGAAGGTTGGATGATTGATGGAACCCCTTCCCACAGACTGAGCTGGTGAATGGTCTCTCCCCAGTGTGAACTCGCTGGTGTATCTGTAGATCGGATAACCGAGCAAATCCCTTCCCACATTCACAGCAGGTGAACGGCTTCTCCCCAGTGTGAACTGACTGGTGTCTCTATAAGTTGGATGACTGAGTGAATCCCTTCCCACATTCTGAGCAGGTGAACGGCCACTCCCCTCTGTGAACTGACTGGTGTACCAGTAGTTCAGATGACTGAGTGAATCCTTTCCCACATTCTGAGCAGGTGAATGGCCACACCCCAGTGTGAACTGACTGGTGTGCCAATAGGGAGGATGACCGACTGAATCCCTTCCCACAGACTGAGCAGGTGAACTGCTTCACCCCAGTGTGAAATTGCTGGTGTCTATGGAGGTTGGAAGATTGATGGAATCCCTTCCCACAGACTGAGCAGGTAAACGGCCTCTCCCCAGTGTGAACTCGCTGGTGTATCTGTAGATCAGATGACCGAGCGAATCCCTTCCCACATTCACAGCAGGTGAATGGCCTCTCCCCGGTGTGAACTCGCTCGTGTGTCAGCAGATCAGATGACCGAGTGAATCCCTTCCCACAGTCTGAGCAGGTGAATGGCCACTCCCCACTGTGAACTGACTGGTGTGCCAGTAGTTTGGATAACTGTGTGAATCCCTTCCCACATTCTGAGCAGGTGAGCCGCCACTCCCCAGTGTGAATTGACTGGTGTCTCTGTAGGGTGGATGACTGTGTGAATCTCTTCCCACAGTTTGAGCAGGTGAAAGGCTTCTCCCCAGTGTGAACTTGCTGGTGTCTCTGTAGGTGGGATGACTGAGTGAATCTCTTCCCACAGACTGAGCAGGTGAATGGCCTCTCCCTGGTGTGAACTGACTGGTGTCTCTGTAGGGTGGAAGAGTGAGTGAATCTCTTCCCACAATCTGAGCAGGTGAAATCCCTCTCTGCAGTGTGAACTAACTGATGTAGCAGTAGGTGAGATGACCGAGTGAATCCCTTCCCACAGTCTGAGCAGGTGAATGGCCTCTCCCCAGAATGAACTCGTTGATGTACCTTCAATTTAGATGATTCAGTGAATCCCTTCCCACAGTCCGAGCAGGTGAACGGCCGCTCCCCAGTGTGAACTCGCTGGTGAGCCATTAGGTTAGATGACCGAGAGAATCCTTCCCCACAAATTCAGCAGATGTCCAGCGTCTGCCCAATGTGAACTTGCTGATGTACCTTCATTTGAGATGACCAACTGAATCCATTCCCATTGTCTGCGCAGGTGAATGGCCTCTCCCCTTGTAAAATAACAGGTGTGCCAGTCGTTCAGATGACTGAGTGAATCCCTCCCCACAGTCTGAGCAGGAAGGATGATTGAGTGAATCCCTTGCTCCACTTCTTAAATATCTGGACTGAGACAGCAAAACTGGCGTGTTTTGTTTGAGATTCCCGTAGACAAATTCCTTGTCATTTTTAACCTGTAAAAAGATTTACAAAATCCATCAGTGGGGGAAGGACAACATTTCAGATGAGATCACTTTAGTTGCCGAGGTGTGATCTGATATCACACTGTTACAGTGAAGTTCAACCCAAATTGGAGAGAGAAATCATCTTCTAACTTGGCACAGTTGCTGGTATCTGGAATGACCACCAAAGTCTCTGATGCTCTTCCTGTCTCTACAAGAATGGGGCAATTCTGCCATCTCCAATATGTGACCTGGCTCAGTTTGACTCTCTCCATTGGTATTATTCCCTGTTCCCACTGAGCTGTATGGGTGCCTGGCCCCACAGTAACTGAAATACTCTCACGCAAATAGCCTTTGTTGACACGCAGATGGAATTTCTTTTATGTACTGTTAATTTAAAGTGCCACAGTTTTAACGCCATGTAAATATCTCCTACTCAGATGTATGGTTGGTCTGTCTGCACAGCTGCTAAAAGGAATTAGAGCAAATATTAGTATTATTTCAGGTTCTTGTTACAGTCAAAGAGAAATACAACACAGAAACAGACCTTTTGGCCCATCTGATTAGTGTTGAACTATCTAAACTGCCCACTCCCATACACCTGCCATCCATCCAAACCTCTTAAATGTTGAAACTGAGCTTGCACGCACCAGTTGGGCTATCTGCTCATTCCACACACGGATGACCCATTGTGTCAAGAAGTTTCCCCTCGTGTTCCCCTTAACATTTCACCTTGCACCCTTAACCCATGGCCTCTGGTTGTAGTCCCACCCCATCTCAGTGGTAAAAGCCAGCTTGCATTTACCCTATCTATACCCCTCATAATTTTGGTATACCTCCATCAAATCTCCCCTCAGTCTTCTGTGTTCCAAGGAATAATGTCCTGACCTGTTCAATCGTAAGGACCCAAGTCCTCTAGACCCGGCAACATCGTTCTGAATTTTCTCTGAACTCTTTCAACCTCTTTTAAATTTTTCCTGTAGGTTGGTGACCAAAACTGCACACAATACTCCAAATTAGGCCTCACCAATGTCTTGTACCAAGTCAACATATCATCCATATCCTGCACTCACCACTTTGGTTCATGAAGGCCAATGTGCCAAAATCTTTCTTTCCATCCCTATCGAACTGTGACACCACTTTCAGTGAAATATTGACCTGTATTCCCAGATCCCTTTCCTTTACAACACTCCTCCATGCCCGACCAGTCACTGTGTAAGACCTACACTGGTAGGTCCTACCAAAGTGTAACCCCTCACACTTGTCTGCATTAAATTCCATTTTCCATTTCTGAACCCATTTTTCCAGCTGGTCCAGTTCACACTGCAAGCCATGGTAGTCTTCCTCACTGTCCACTACACACCCAATCTTAGTGTCATCCACAAATTTGCTGATCCAGCGAACCATGTTCACATCCAGATTACTGATATAGATGACAAACAACAACAGATCCAGCACTGATCCCTGTGGCAACCATTAGTCACAGGCCTCTGCTCAGAGAGGCAACCATCTGCTATCACACTCTGGCTTCTCCCAAAGACAGTGTCTTGTCCAATTTACTATCTCATCTTGAATGCTGAGTGACTGAACCTTCTTGACCAACCTCCCATATGAGACATTGTCAAGTGCCTTGCCGAAGTCCATGTAGACAACATCCACTGCCTTGCCTTCATCCACTTTCCTGATAACTTCCTCCAGAGACTCTATAAGATTGGTTAGACATGACCTACTATGCACAAAGCCATGCTGCCTGTCTGCCAATCCTCCAGTACCTCACCTGTCACTAAGGATAATTTAAATATCTGTGCTTGTGCCCCGACAATTTCTACACTTGTCTTCCGCAGGGTCCCAGGGAACAACCTGTCAAGCCCTGGGGATTTATCCACGCTAATTTGCCTCAGGACAACAAACACCTCCACCTCTGTAACGTGTAGAGGGTCCATGAAGTTGATGCTGCTTTGCCTCACTTCTATAGACCCTGTGTCTGTTTCCTGTGTAAATAGGGATGCAAAAAAATAATCTCCCTCATCTATTTTGTTACCTCATATGTATTACCATTCTGATCTTTCACAGGATTAATTTTTTCCCCTTGGAATCTTTTTGCACTTAACATATCTGCAGAATCCATGAGGATTCTCCTTCACCTTGTCTGCTGGGGCAACCTCATGCCTTCTTTCATCAGTGTTCACTTGAATTTCCTGTATCTCATAAGTAGCCCATTTGTTCCTATCTGCCTGTATGCACCTCCTTTTTATTGATCTGGGAGATGAAAACCAAAGGGGTGATAGAGCTGCATGGTGGGGGGGTGGGGGTAAGGGGGGTTAACCTAACGTCTCAGGGGGAATGGATGCCTGAATAACAGAACAGATAGTGGAGGTGTTGTGGAGACAGGTGTTGTTCAGACCTCAGACAAAGTCAGGAATGAAAAACGTTGAGCATGGTGCAGTGTATATGCTGAGCCATGTATATCTCAATGCAAGGAGCATGATAGGAAAGGTGGATGTGTTCAGGGAATGGATCAACACCTGGTATTATGACACTAGGATCTGGCAACTGTGGACTGGGACAGGCTGCTTTATGGCAAAGGTGTGCTTGGTAAATGGGAGGCCTTTAAAGCAAAATTTTGAAAGTACAACGTGTCAGAATAAAAGGTAAAGATAGAAACTGTAGGGAACCTTGGTTTTCAAGAGATATTGTGACCCTGGTGAACGCACTAACAGGGATAGCAAAGTAGGTTCTAACGGAGTTTAAGGAATGCAAGAGAACACATAAGAAAGATCCTGACGAAGTGTCTCGGCCCGAACGTTGACAGCGCTTCTCCCTATAGATGCTGCCTGGCCAGATGTGTTCCACCAGCATTTTGTGTGGTGTTGTTAGACTAAGAAATAAATCAGGATTGCTAAAAGAAGGCATGAATGAGGATGCCCTCACAGAAAAGATGAAGGATAATCTTCAGGGATTCTAGAGATAGATTAAGAGCAAAAGAATTGAAGAATTTAAGAGCAAAGTTGGTCCTCTGCAAGACCAGAATGACAATCCACGTGTAGAACCAAAGCAGATGGGGGAGATCTTAAATACTTTTATCATCTCAATTACTCAGGAGATGGACACAGGATCTATGTGAGAGTGAGGAAAAGCTGCATTAAATCGTGGACCCTGTACAGATTAAAGAAGCGGAGATGTTTGTTATCCTGAGGCTGATGCGGGTGGATAAATCTCCAGGGCATGACAAGGTGCTCCCTTGGATCCTGCGTGAGACAAGTGCAGAAATTATCGGGGTTCCGAGCAGATAATTAAATCCATGCTTGGTGACAGGGGGAGGTACCAAAGGATTGGATGTTTCAATGAATCACACATGTGGTTGTAGACGGGACATATTCTGCATGGAGGTCGGTGACCAGTGGAGTGCCTCAGGTATCTGTTTGGACCCTTACTCTTTGATTTTTATAAATGACCTGGATGAAGAAGTGGAGGGAGCAGGCTGAGGGTAGCAGACACCAACAGAATCAACAAACTCAATTGTAAGGCCAGTGATGCTGTGGGGGTGGAACTGGACCTCTCTGACGTTGGTGTCTGAAAGGAGGATGCTGTCCAAGTTGCATGCCATCTTGGACAATGTCTCCCATCCACTCCATAATGTACTGGTTAGGCACAGAGTACATTCATCCAGAGACTCATTCCACCGAGATGCAACACTGAGCATCATGGGAAGTCATTCCTGCCTGTGGCCATCAAACTTTACAATCTCCTCCCTCGGAGTGTCAGACACCCTGATGCCAATAGCCTGGTCCTAGACTTATATTCACTTGGCATAATTTACTTATTATTATTTAATTATTTATGGCTTTATTTTGCTATATTTCTTCACTATTCTCGGTTGGTGCAACTGTAATGAAACCCAATTTCCCTTGGGATCAAAAAAGTATGTTCTGTCTGTCTGAAAACCAATGTTCCCTGCACCAAGTTCACTTTCAACTTTTAACTTGGCAAGCTCATACAAACTCCACAGATTCCAGAATTCCACTGCTGAAGGACAGCCCATTTCCAAGTACTCCTTCGACAGAAAACTTCCTGACCCAGTCCACACTTCTCAGATACCTTTCTGATAACATCCAAATTGTCCTGTCTCCAATTTAGAACCCCAGCCTCTGTTCCAGACCTCTCTTTTTCCATATTTAGTTGGAATCTCATGGCATTATGATCACTAGATACAAAGTGGTCCCATACACTAATTTCTGTCACTAGCCCTGGATCATTTCCTAATAGCATATTGCACCACTTCTACATCGGGAATTCTATGGACTGAATAAGGACACATTTGACAAATTCTACCCCATGCTATTCCTTTTACAGTCTGGAGACACAGTCAATATTTAGAAAGTTAAAATCGTTTACCATATCAACATTTATTTCTTGGCACAGTCTGCAATCTCTCCACACATTTGTTCCTCTAAATCCCTCAGACTCTTACGTGCAACCGAAGTCCCAGTAATGGCTACAATATCATAATTCCCTGTCCTGAGCTCATCTGGCTTTCTACGATGCTTCTTGCATTGGGATATACACAGCTCAGCACATTCATCGCACCAGGCTCAACCATTTGATTGCTGACTCTATCTGAGGTTTTCTGAACAACATCTGACTGGTGTCAAGAAAACAAACTCTCGCTCAAAGTCACAAAAACTAGGGAACTGGTTGTGGACGACAGAAGGAATGGAGACAGGCTAACCCCTATTGACATCAATGGATCTGGGGTTGAGAGAGTGGACTGTTGGACTGTAATCACTGTAATAAGAACTTGATATCCTTTGGGTTGATCAAGTTCATCGGCACTCTCACACAACCTATGTAGCAGGTCCTGTAGTGGGTTATGAAGGATTTTCTCACTCCAGCTTTTTCACACCATCCATGTCTGATTTGCTTGCTAAATGATGCTTTAAAAAGTCAGATTACTGCACTTACTCTACTTGCAAATTCTCCAGCAACTTCTGCATCACCACAATACTCACAGGTAACACCAGTTTCTGTGTTGTACATAAATATTTCCCTGAACCCTGAATCCTGACGGTGGCGAACTCACTGACAGCAATGCCAATGAATGTGAAGGGAAGGGCACTAGGTCTGTCTCACTGGAGTCTGGCACATCTGTGATGTGAAAGCTACTTGATGCCCAGGGCAAAGGTGTTTGATATCATTAGGTACCCAGAGAGAATGGGTCAAAACACGTTCTACACGGGTAGAAAAATCCAGAAGAAGAGGAGATAGAACAAGCAGGCACACATAAAATACTGGAGGTACTCAGGCAGGCCAGGCAGTGCATCTATTGGGAAAAGAGTACTAATGCTGAGTTCCTCCAGCATTTGTGTGTGTTGCTTGGATTTTCAATTTCTGCACATTATCTCTGGTTTGTGATTGTAGGTAAAACAAAGGTGATTTTCTCACCTGGTGGTGTAAAAGATGTTGTTCCCTTTCTCCGAGTTCCTAATCCTTGCATTTAGATAGCTGGAGCTCAGCTCTGTCTGAGAGATCTATCGGTTCCCATTCCGTCATCAGCTGGAAGCTCCCCGGGGTCCGTGTACGGATCGTGAGGCTGAGAGAGAGGGGGACGGAGAACAGGACTATCCCGGGATTTCAGGGCACGGTGTCCGAACGTCACAGCAATTACCGCGAATTCGGTGTTGAAAAATCCAGCGCAAACCATCTCTTACCTGGAGCCGATTCCTCGAGGCCTTTCTGTACTGCGCGCATGCGCGATATTTGGAACCATCCTCATCCTGACGCCTGCGCGTTCGGTCGGTGCTTCAGCGATAGTGAAAATTGCAACGCAGAACATTCTGGGTAATCACGGTGCCATTAAAAGTTTCTGCAAGCACCGGTTCCATATCCAGACCTCAGTTTTGTTTTTGTGTAGAAAACTCAGCAGCTCTCTTAACGCAGAAAGCAGCTACCATAAACAATGCACTTAATATCAGCAACCGTTCCCAGTGGTCTAATGCGAAAAGTAGATCCTTCTTACAAATGCAGATTGAAAACACAAGAGATTTTGCTGTTGCTGGAAAACCAGAGACGCACACACACAAATTGCAGGAGAAACTCTGCAGTTCAGGCAGCAGCGAAGCAGTGGAGTACACAGTCTGGACATGCTGAAGTGAAGTCGGCTCTAAACGTTGTCTATTTATTCCTCTCCACATTTGCTGCCTGATCTGTTGATTTCCACCAGTATTTTGCAGAAATTAACCACCTTTTTCCGGACAACCTGTTTCCCAAATGTTTCCGATCTTTGTTTTGTAGCCAGAGCCTGCTGGTTTGATTCCTCCTCCTCCTCGTGAACTCCAGGCCCCATCTCTCTCTGGAGCCCCAAAGCCCTGACTCAGGCTGGTAAACTCTTTGGTTTCTGACTCTGCACCATGGAAGATTCACTGGCTAGTCTACTATCAGACGTTAGAGGTGCATTGTGTTGCGAGACCGCAGGTTCTTTTACTGTGAGTGTCCCTTTTAAGTGCCTGAGTGAGGCGGGACTGTGACGTCAGGACACTAGCTGTGGCAGACTTCGAGGGAGAGGGAGAGGGAGAGGGAGAGGGAGAAGGAGAAGCTGTTGGAACTTCAGCTTGTCACTGCTATGGGTTGGAACTCTTCCATGCCCAGAAAATCGGGGTTGATCATCGGCACGCCGTGCACAACGGATATGTGTAAACTGTCACTTCGTATAATCCATTGGTGAGAATTTGCTGGAGTATCCTGTGGTATCACTTTTGTTGGCCCTTACCTGGAATCGGGGTGTTCTGTGGTAACCACTTGAAGACGATATTCCTGTCACTGTCAACTGGTGATCATTTCGAAGTGAATTTCGGAACGAATCAACGGATAGACAGTAACCGTCCCTCATGAACCTGCAGCTGCCTTCAGTCACCGTGAAGGTTAAACATTTAACACGGAGCTGATTTGAACTTCCTCCCTGATGTGAAGTTGCTGGTGTTGCCGCAGCTGGGATGATTGAGTAAAACTCTTTGCTTACTCCGTAGCAGAAATGTGGCCTCTATGTACTGTGAACTCACCGGAGCATCACAAGGTGTGGGTTAACTGAATGAGTCTCTTCACACACACGGAGCAGGCGAACGGTCGACTTCCGGGAGCGAAGCTGTTGGTGTATCTGCGGATGGCTCGATTGAATCCCTCCCAGAATGAGAGCCAGTCAATGACATCTCACTGCTGTCAACGCTGACAGATACAGCGGAACTAACGAGCTGTTGTGTTTGTGATTCCCATACACAAATCCTTTGACTTCTCTACACTGTTAAAACATTACAAAGCACGTCTGTGGGAGAAGGACAACATTTCAGCTCAGATAATTTCAGTCTCCATGGTGTCTTCTGATAAAAATACTGTCACAGCTCAAAAACAATTTGGAGGAACAAGACTTCATCTTCTAACTGGCCACAGTTCCGGCATCAGGCACAATATCAAACACTCTGCTTCCGTCTCTGTATCAAAATGGGATCATTCCTCCCCTTCATCAGTCTGTGACCTGGCTCAGTTTGGCTGTCTCCTTCGCATTCTGAGCATGTGCTACACACCTACTGAGATCACATTTAATTTACACGGCTGCGACTAGAGACTTTCTGATTATTATGTGTGACGGGGTCCTGAATCACCCCTATGAACTGTGTTTTCGAAAAGTGAGAGAGAGTTGTTGTTCAAAACCGGACACATTGTTATTAAGGGGGGGGGGAGGGAGAAGAGAGAGAGAGAGAGAGAGAGGAGAGAGAGAGAAGAGAGAGAGAGAGAGAGAGGAGAGAGAGAGAGAGAGAGAGAGGAGAGGAGAGAGAGAGAGAGAGAGAGAGAGGAGAGGGGGGAGGGAGAAGAGAGAGAGAGAGGAGAGAGGGGGGAGGGAGAAGAGAGAGAGAGAGAGAGGAGAGGGGGCAGAGAGAGAGAGGGGGGAGAGAGTGAGTTATGGTTTCTCTGCAAGCTTGTTTTGAATATACAAGGACACTGCCTGCTTGTGAGTTTTTTACAGAGAAAGAGCAACGAGCAGCTCATGGGTCGCCATGGTGTCCGAGGGCGGTGTTATTTGATGGACGGCTGGTGAGATACATAGTGGGTCAGCTGATAGACCTACAGATACATGGTTTTGGACACTGAATGAGAAAGTGCAGTGTAGATAGACATATGGTACAGGGTCACATCGAGTTACATTGTGAGGTCCAGTCTATTTTTTCGGACTAGAGACCATTGATTTGGCTTATAGCCGCGGACGGAATGCCCTCCTTAAACCTGGTTCGCGCCTTAAGGCTTTTGTATCTCGTCTCCGATGGGAGCTGTATTTGCAGCAAGAATGTCCAGGTTGTGGGTATCTGAGTACATGGCCTGATTTTCCGAGGCAGGGGAAGTGTAGGAAGAGTCCATGGAGGGGAGGCTTGTTTCTCTCATGTTCTCCGCTCTCCAAAGTTCTCTGCATTTCTTTGCAGTCATAGGCAGAGCTGTAGCCATACGAAGGCGTGAAGTATCGACAAGAAGCTCAGAGACCTCGGCCTTCACCCTGCCTTGTGTAGCTGGATCCTGGAATTCCTGTCAGATCGCCGGCAGTTGGTAAGAGTGGGCTCCCTCACCTCTGTCTCTCTGACCCTCAGCACACATACCCCACAAGGTTGTCTCCTTGGCCCCCTCCTTTACTCTGTGCACCATGACTTGTGTCACCCCTCACAGCTCCAATCTGATAATTAAATTTGCTGACACTACATTGATTGACCTAATCTCAAATAATAACGAGACAGCCGACAGAGAAGAAGTCATCACCTCGACACTGTGGTGTCAAGAAAACAACCTCTCCCTCATTGTGACAAAAACAAAGGAGCTGGTTGTGGATTATAGGAGGAATGGAAACAGGAACCAATTTGAACATTTTCAAGTCTGTTATTGCACATTTTAATATTGATCATGACACAATGTATGTGATATACAGTTAATGACATAAAGCATATTTATAGATTGTTACTGACAGAGAATCGTATAACCTGTGTTCCGTGTGTTATCCGAATGTACTTGCCTGCGATGCTGCCACAAGTCAGTATTTCTCTGTACCTGTACCTTCCCGTACTTGCGCACTTGGCAATAAATTCAACAGGACCTGAGAAATCTCAGTGAGATTTGATCAGTGATGATCATCTTGGCAGCTCGGTAGGTCGAATGTACGAGACAGCACACTGTTAAATGCAAAACCCTGAACAGTGTTGATGATCAGAGGGATCTCAGACTCCAAGTTCATCGCTCCCTGAAAGAGACTGCACAGATTGATCGGGTGGTTAAGAAGGCAAATGGCATGGTTGTCTTTATTAGTTGAAGCTTTGAGTTCAAAAGTCGGGAAGTTGTGTTGCAGCTGTTACGAGCCTGCGGTCGTACTGTGACTGTTTCTTTAAGAGCGCCGGCGTGAGGAGCGGGACTATGACGTCAGTCACAGGCTGACAGCGCTAACTGTGGATTAATCATGAGAGAGAGAGAGCGATCTGCAGAGAGGCGGTCGGTCAGGGAGAGAGAGAGAGAGAGAGAGAGAGAGGAGAGAGAGGAGAGAGAGAGAGAGAGAGAGAGATGAGAGAGAGAGAGAGAGAGAGAGAGGGAGAGAGAGAGAGAGGAGGAGAGAGAGAGAGAGAGAGGGAGAGAGAGAGAGAGAGAGAGGAGAGAGAGAGAGAGAGAGAGAGAGAGAGAGAGAGAGAGAGAAGAGAAAATTGATCACTTCAGTTTGTCGCAGCTGGGGCTTGGAACTCTCCTGTGCCGACAAGAGTGGGTTGATCATCGGTACAGGGAACCACAACGAATGTGTGTGGGCTGTCACTTCGTATAATCCATAGGAGTGGATTGTGGAATATCTTGGGGGACCGCTTGTGTTAACCATTGCCAGGGTATGTTGTGTGGCAACCCCGGGTAGACGGTATTCCTGTGACAGGTCACTTTCGCTGATAACTCGTATATGGACGGATTCAACGGATAAGATCTTCGTTGACGGTTATTTTGAAGTAACGGCCTTTTCTCTACGTTTCACCCTGGATCACAAATATCTCTCTCCCATCATTTATTCCGTGGATTACTGAACTTTCCTACTTTACCATCTCAAGACTCTGAGCTTTGTTGCCTCAGGCTCGATAGTTTGGGAGTTATATTTACACAAAACACTGTTACCTTTCCTTTATTTCGTTAAGTTACTGTAAGTAGATACTAAAAAGAAATGGTTTAACATTAAAACCAGACTCCAGTGTGAACTCTATGCTGCTGGTTCGTTTCTCAAACGTTACAGTTTCGTGACACAGCTTTATAAAACAAGTTAGGCCACATCTGAAGTATTTCATAGTTCTGGGCGCCCCCATTCTTGGAAGGAGTCGGGGCTTTGGAGAGGGTGTGGAAGAGGTTTACCAGGATATTGCCTGGATTAGAGGGCATGAGCTATAACGAGAGGTTGGACAAACTTGTGTTGTTTTCTCCAGAGCGGCGCAGGGCTGGGGTGAGGCTGGATGGACATTTATAAGATTACGAGAGGAGTAGATAACAGTGAACAGACGATATAATTTTCCTGCGGGTTGAAATGTCTGACACATTTAGGGTGAGAGGCGATGTGAACGGCAAGTTTGCTTCTTTACAGAATGATGGGTAGCTGGATCTTTGTCTGGGGGTGTGAGACCCCACGGGTCACGTGATATCGTTTGCCCCTCCCATTTAACCGCAGATGGGCAGTATCTGGGCGTCTGCGTCCGAGGCCCCCGCCCTCCTAATGACGCAACAATTACTTCGCGCATGCTCACAGTCTACAGGCGGGGCGGTGTGCTCGCTTTCACAGCGCTGAAGTACATCAGCTCCCGGATCGGCGAAGGGTTCCCGCCTCCTGGGTGGGGAGCCGGGGGTCGGGATCACTGTCTGCGGGCCGAAGATATCACTTTCCCATCGGGAGTACTGAGACCGATCCCGAGTGAGGAGATCCGATGTTAGCCATGAGCTCCGAGCCGTGGGCCAATTTCTCATTTAGTACCCAGTTATCTGGGCTCGTCAGAAATGTGTCGGCTTCACTGAATCTGCATTGAGCGATCCAAACCAGGAGCCCAGGCTGCCTATTTCCGCGAATTGAAACGGACGTCCCGCGAACAGGTCACGTGAGGCTGTGCGCCGCAGATGTGCTCCGCCTTTCCCTTTGTGACGGACGATCACGTGGTGTGTGCCCACCGTCCGCGGATGGATGGTGATGCGGGATGGTGGGGGAAGTGGAGGGATGTATGGTGAAGTAAACCTACCGAATGCTGAAAAGCCTGGATACAGTGGGCATGGAAAGTTTGCGATTGACAGCACGGTGTCAGAGTAAAGATGCTTCCCTTTAAAACTGAGATGAGAAAAATTTCTTCAGCCAAAAGATGTCTGATTTGTGGAATTTGTTGCCACAGATGGTGGTTGAGGCTGCCATTTGGGTATATTTATGACAGAGATTAATATACTCATGATTGCTAAGTAAGCTTCAGGGTACCAGGAGCAAGGCAGGAATATGGTGTTGGAATAAATCTCAGCCATGGTTGAGTGGTGGGGCAGACTCGATGGATCGAA
Organism: Hemitrygon akajei; assembly: GCF_048418815.1. Taxonomy (NCBI): domain Eukaryota; kingdom Metazoa; phylum Chordata; class Chondrichthyes; order Myliobatiformes; family Dasyatidae; genus Hemitrygon; species Hemitrygon akajei. Next base: position 1,439,618 of record NW_027331990.1, on the reverse strand, counting down.
TCACCTAATTCTGTCCCTACATCTCATGTCTTACAATGACTGAATGATGGCTCCTTCCTATCCCATATCAGGTTTTGTGACGTGTCAGGGACAGATTTGTTCACTGAGATCGTTATATTTGTCTTCAATGTTTAGATTTCAGAGAGCAGAAATATTTTGTTCTCCTTTGTATTGTTAACATGGTTCGTTATCTCTCATGTTAAAGTTACACCTGCGGTGAGAGATTGATTGGAAGAAAAGCCCACAACTGGAAGCAAACCACGACTGAAGATGAGGGAACAGCAACACGTGAATCAGCCCGAGGATTGAGAGAACCAACTGGAGAGAAATCCTTCTGAGTCAGAGTATCCATTGATTCAGTCAGGAGAAAGTTTGGTGAGTCTCATTTACTCAAATACTGGTCCTTTAGACATCACAGAACAGTACAAAGGAAGGTAGGAATAATTGGAGTGAGACTGAATGTGCCCAGAAATACCAGTTATGCCTCTATCAGACCCAGTTGCAATCACTCCAGATCTGCTAATGTTCTGTCAGTAGCACAGCTCTTTAAACTCACACACATTCCCTCAGTGTTTGCTCATCTGAAGAGCTTGCATCTTCTGAAGTAGCTTTTGGTTGGTTCTGAGTGTAGAGAGGGAAAGAGGGGTGTTTATATTTACTATCTTGCAAAAAGAAGTAATTGTTCGCAATTACTTGCTGCAAACTCACTACCCATACCCCGTACATTCTCAACCAGATTAATAGCACAGATGACAAGTAGCAATGGGTGTTACCCTGGGGAGCTCCACACGGCACGGGCCTTGACTCCAATAAACAGCCTCCCATCATCACCATCTGCTTCCTACCATCGAGCTGTTCCCAGACTCTGGGCTCTGTGACAAACACAATGGTAGCAGCAAGATTAGACAGTGATTAATATAAAGAGAGATTTGTTACTTCCTGAAAGCTGTCTGATGCAATGGACCAGATCCTCCCTTGCTCACAACGTGATCTGCCCTAGGACCCATCCTCCCGGGTCACACCTCCACATCCCCAACCCTCCCTCCACCAGCCAGTAGCCCCACAACTTTTCCACCATTTACCCCACACCCCTACACATCAACAGATTCATGTCACCAACATCCTCTCTCACAGCTTGGGGAACCACAACCAACTGATCCTGCATTCCAGGCCCAGACTGTCCAGACGTCTGTCTCTATCCCCGACCCTTTCCCCCGCAACCGACCTTCGATTTAGGTTGTCACGTAACCTGTAACCGGGTAACCAAACCAGCAGAAATGGAATGATACGTTGGAGTCTGGTGGTACTGTAACTAAAGGTGTTTATTAGTAAACTAAGTAATACAGTATCCAAAATGCAAATATATATATACGACAGGTTAGCAATGATAAGTGTAGAAGTGTAGGAATACGAATCAAAACCGAGTTCTATCGTAGTCAAGGGGTAAATGAATAGTCTTAGGATAATGCAGAGTTCAGTTCAGTTCAGTTTGGGTAAGGTAGTTGCTGTTGTGACGTTGGAGAGAGAGAGAGAGAGCGAACGAGAGATGAGCGGAATCAGCAGGCAAACCTTCCGTTGTCTTCTTGTTCCTTTGACCTGTTGTGGTCATCGATTATGACCCTTTCCGTTCCTGGCTAGACCGTTCTTCAGTGCTGGACTTGTCACCCAGGCGAGGATGGACACACACACAAGCCCCCACTAGCCTGCCTTCACACACTGTGAGCTTTGGACCGATTCCCCCGAATCGATCCTCCAAGCCCCCACCTTCCTGTGGGTGCACAACACTCATTCAGTGTCCAGTGGCGTGTCTGCCTGTGTCTCAGCAGACTCGTCTTTTATCTCCCCAGCCGGGGTTCCAGCCATCCATCAGCTGATCATGTCCATCAAACTGGCCACTCCCTCCTGTCTCAGCAGGCATCTGGCATCACTCTGCTGTGTCAGCAAGGATTCACACAAGCAGGCAAAGTCCTTGGGAGTAAAGTCAACAATCAGCGAAGAAGCCATAATTTTAAATCCTTGTGTCTCTCTCATTATCAGCATGTGCAGCATGGTGCCTCTCCCCTTCTTTATCTCTTCCTCTCGTTAGCAGCATAGTTCACGGGGGGCCAACTCTGGACCCCATCTCCCCATGGTTTTCTCATCACACATAACAATGTAAACCCAAGATCAGCTCCTTTCTCATCGCCACCCAACCAGGCTCAGAGCTCGTGTGTGGCACCTTGTCAAAGGTCTGAAAATCCAAGTGCACAATATCAACCAATTGTCATTTGTCTACCCTGCTTATTATTTCTCAAAGCATTCCACCAAGTTCATCGGGCAAGATTTTCCCTTGAGGAAACAATGCTGACTCTGGCCTATTTTATCTTGTGCCTCCAAGTACCCTGAACTTACATCCTTAACAATCGACTCCCTCCAACATCTTTCAAACCACTGTCAGACTAAGTGGCCTATAGTTTCCTTTCTTCTGCTCTCTCACTTCTTGAAGAGTGGAGTCACTTTTGCAATGTTCCAGTCTTCCAGAACCATTCCTCAATTTAGTGATTCTTGAAGGATCATTAGTAATGCCTCCACAATCTCTCCAGCCACCTCTTTCAGAACTGTGGGTGTAAACCATCTGGTCCAGGTGACTTATCTGCCTTCAGATCTTCAGTTTCCAAAGAACCTTCTCTCTTGTTGTGGTAACTTCTGTACAGGTCCCACCTTCCCTAGGAGAGAGCCACAGAACCAAAAATCCTATCCTCTCCCCTTCCCTCCCCCCTCCACATGCCTGATGTCATGCATGGGTTTGCTACACCGGGGTCTGACATCATGTGTGTGGTACCTTACATATGTGGGTTTTTCTTGTGGTTGTGCAGTTTAATCTTTATTCCGTTCAGACAAGGGAGTGAGATCCAGTGTCACGTCCTCTCATTGTGGGCGGGCATTTTTTCATTCACTCCATTCCACTGTTATAACTTGCCGAAGTGCAGCCAATGTTTCGAGGTATATATCCCTATTAATGCAAGAAGGAAGCTGAGGAATTCCTGAGGAATAATCAGTTTGCTTATAACAGCAGAATGGAAAATGTCCCTAGGCCTGGTGGTACGTTTTCTGTTTTTGTGTTTTCATTTATCTTCGACCCGATGGGTGGTTGAGAATTGAGAATGTCTGGTCTGGAGTTCTGGGAATCTTTAATTCTGTTGCCTGATTTACTGAGGCAGCAGGAAGTATAGAGCGAGTCCATGGAGGGGAGGCTTGTTTCCATGATGTGCTCAGCGAAGTCCACAGTTCTCTGCTATTTCTTGAAGTCAGCAGAAGAGAGTAGCCACACAAAGGTGTGATGTATCCGCATGGGAAACTTTTTATGGTGTAAACTTCAATTCGCCGGATCAATAACCACACCACAATCAGTTCATTATATTTTTCACGAGTTCACTTTATTCTTTTCCATGAATCATGGGAAGTTCACATCTGCAAATGTGCCGGGCTGTCCGTACCACTTTCTACAGGTTCCTCTGATTGAGGGAAGTACAGTTCCCGTACCAGGCAGTGATCCAGCCAGTCAAGATGCTCTCAATTGTCTCCCTGTAGAAATCTCTTAGGATTTGGGGCCCATACCAAACTTCTTCAACCATCTGAGGTGAAAAACACAGCTGGTATGTACAGACCATTTGAGATCCTTGGTGATGTTTATGTTGAGGAACTTAAAGCTGTTCACCATCTTAACCCCAGGTCCATTGACGTCAATAGGGGTTAGTCTGCCTCCATTCCTCCTGTCCTCCACAACCAGCTCCTTTGTTTTTGAGCCAATGAGGGAGAGTTTGTTCAGACCAGTCAGATGTTGTTCAGACCTCAGATAGAGTCAGCAATCAAATGGTTGAACATGGTGCGATGAAAGGGCTGAGCTGTGTATATCACAATGCAAGAAGCATCGTAGGAAAGCCAGATGAGCTCAGGACAGGGAATTATGATATTGTATCCATTCTTGGGACTTGGTTGCACCCAACAGTCTGAGGGATTTAGAGGAACAAATTTCCAGAGAGATCGCACGCCATGCCAAGTAACAACGGTTGATTCAGTAAGTGATTTTAACTTTCCAGATATTGTCTGTGACTTCCATGCTGTAAAAAGACTAGATGGGGTAGAGTTTGTCAAATGTGCCCTTACTCAGTCGGTAGGATTCCCGACGTAGAAGTGTGCAGGAAGCTGTTAGGAAATGATCCAGAGCTGGTGACAGAAGTTAGTGATCATAATGCCAGGAGATTCAAAGTAAATATGGAAAAAGAGAGGTCTGGATCACGGGTTGAGATTCTCAATTGGAGAAAGGTCATTTCTGTGATATCAGAAAAGATCTGACAAGTGTGGTTTGGGACAGGCTGTTTTCTGGAAAAGGAGTACTTGGTAAGTGGGAGGCCTTCAGAAGTGAAATTTTGAGGATGTAGAGCGTGTATGTGCCTGCCAAAATAAAGGTTGAATGGTAACTGGTGCAGGGAACCTGGGTTTTTAAGAGATATTGAGGCCCTGGATATGTTGTTCCTCTAAATGCCTCAGACTGTTGGGTGCTACCAAGACTCATTAATGACTACAATATCATGATTCCATGCACTGAGCTCATCTGACTTTTTCTAGTTGTCTTTTGTTGGTTTCCAAAAGCTTCCCAATAGTTTTTGCTCTTTTGTTTGCCCTCTCTTTGGCTTTTATGTTGGCTTTGGCTTCTCATTTTAGCCACAGTTGTGTCCTCCTGCCTTTCCAATGCTTTCACTTCCTCGGATGTATCGATCACTCAGCTCCCGAATTGCTCCCAGAAACTCCAGCCATTGCTGCTCCGTTGTCACTCCTACCTTTTCCCTTCCAAACAAGTTTGTCCAGTTTCTCTGTCACAGAAACCTACAGAAGTTCAGTAGGGAAACAGGCTACTTGGCCCATCTAGTCAATGCTGAAAAAGCATTTAAGCTCTCTAATGCAACTACCTGCACTGGGACCATCGCCCTCCATACCCCTACCATCCAGGCTCCCATCCAAACTTCTTTAAAATGGTGAAACTGAGCTCATATTCATCACTCATGCTGACATCTCATTCCACACTCTCACAACTATTTCAGTGAAGAGCTTTTCTACACGCTCCCGTTAAATTTTCACCTTCGCCACTTACCCATGATCCTCTGGTTATCATCGCATCCAACCTCAGTGGAAAATGCTGCTTGCATTTACCCTATCTGTACCCTAATAATTTTGTATACTTCTAACAAAACCTCAAAGCAATGTATGATTCCCTTGTTTATGTTTAGAGCATATTTTAGGTGAAAAGATGATGAGGGGCATTCATCGTGTGTATCGCCAGAGGCTTTTTCCCCCAGGTCTAAAGTGGCTAACACAAGGGGCATAGTTTTAAGGTGCTTGGAAATAGATACTGAGGGGATGTCAGGGGTTAGTTTTTAGAGAGTGGTTGGTGTGTGGAATGAGTACCGGCTATTTGTGTGAGAGTGTTTCAGTTACTGTGGGGCCAGGCACCCATGCAGCTCAGTGGGAACAGGGAATAATACCAACGGAGAGAGTCAAAATGAGCCAGGTCACAGATTGGAAACGGCAGAAATGCCCCATTCTCATAGAGACAGGAGGAGCATCAGAGAATTTGATGGTCATTCCAGATACTAGCACTGTGCCCAGTTAGAAGATGACTTCTCTCTTCAATTTGGGTTGAACTTCACTGTAACGGTGTGAAGCCATATCACACCTTGACGAGTCAAGTGATCTCATCTGAAATGTTGTCCTACACCCATTGATGGATTTAGTAAATCTTTTTACAGGTTGAAAATGATGAGGAATTTGTCGACTGGAATCTCAAGCAGATCACGCCAGTTTTGCTGTCTCTGACCAGATATTTACGAAGTGGAGCAAGGGATTCACTTCATCTTCCTTCCTGTTCAGACTGTGGGGAGAGATTCACTCGATCATCTGACCGACTTCTGCGCCCGTTATTTACAAGGGGGAACCCATTCACCTGCTCAGACAGTGGGAATGGATTCAGTTGGTCATCTCAACTGAAGGTACATCAGCGAGTTCACACTGGGACAAGTCCATTCACCTGTTCTGTGTGTGAGAAGGGATTCAGTCAGTCATCCCACCTGTGGACACACCAGTCAGTTCACACTGGGCAGAGGCGGGTCATCTGCTGAATTTGTGGGGAAAAATCCACTCGGTCATCTGACATAATGGCTCACCAGTGAGTTCACACCGGGGACAGGCTGTTCACCTGCTCAGACTGTGGGAGGGGATTCACTTGCCCATCTGACCTAATGGCTCATCTGTAAGGTCACACCGGGGACAGGCCGTTCACCTGCTCGGACTGTGGGAAGGGATTCACTTGCCCATCTGACCTAATGGCTCATCAGCGAGTTCACACTGGGGACAGGCCGTTCACCTGCTCGGACTGTGGGAAGGGATTCACTCGGTCATCCCAACTGAATGTACATCAGCGAGTTCACACTGGGGAGAGGCCGTTCACCTGCTCAGACTGTGGGAGGGGATTCACTCAGTCATCCCATCTGAAGGTACACCAGCGAGTTCACACTGGGGAGAGGCCGTTCACCTGCTCAAACTGTGGGAAGGGATTCACTTGCTCATCCCAACTGAAGGTACATCAGCGAGTTCACACTGGTGAGCGGCCGTTCACCTGCTCAGACTGTGGGATGGGATTCACTAGCTCATCTAAACTGAAAATACATCAGCGAGTTCACACTGGGGAGAGGCCGTTCACCTGCTCAGACTGTGGGAAGGGATTCACTTGCTCATCTGACCTAATGGCACACCAGCGAGTTCACACTGGGGAGAGGCCGTTCACTTGCTCGGACTGTGGGAAGGGATTCCCTTGCTCATCCGAACTGATGGTACATCAGCGAGTTCACACTGGGGAGAGGCCGTTTACCTGCTCTGACTGTGGGAAGGGATTCACTCGGTTGTCTCAACTGAAGGTACATCAGCGAGTTCACACTGGGGAGAGGCCATTCATCTGCTCAGACTGTGGGAAGGGATTCCCTTGCTCATTGCAACTGACGGTACATCAGCGAGTTCACACTGGGGAGAGGCCGTTCACCTGCTCAGACTGTGGGAGGGGATTCACTTCCTCATCTAACCTGAAGGTACATCAGCGAGTTCACACTGGAGAGCGGCCGTTCACCTGCTCAGACTGTGGGAAGGGATTCACTCGGTCATCTGACCTCATGGTACACCAGCTAGTTCACACTGGGGAGAGGCCGTTCTCCTGCTTAGACTGTGGGAAGGGATTCACTCGGTCATCTCAACTGAAGGTACATCAGAGAGTTCACACTGGAGAGAGGCCATTCACCTGCTCATACTGTGGGACAGGATTCACTCAGTCATCCTCCCTAATGAAACACCAGCGAGTTCACACCGGGGAGCGGCCGTTCACCTGCTCGGACTGTGGGAAGGGATTTATTTGCTCATCTAACCTGAAGACACATCAGCAAGTTCACACAGGAGAGAGGCCATTCACCTGCTCAGACTGTGGGAAGGGATTCATTCGGTCATCTTACCTGATGGCTCACCAACGAGTTCACACAAGGGAGCGGCCGTTCACCTGCTCAGACTGTGGGAAGAGATTCCCTTGCTCATCTCAACTGAAGATACATCAGCGAGTTCACACTGGGGAGAGGCCGTTCACCTGCTCGGACTGTGGGAAGGGATTCCCTTGCTCATCTCAACTGAAGATACATCAGCGAGTTCACACTGGGGAGAGGCCATTCACCTGCTCAGACTGTGGGAAGGGATTCCCTTGCTCATCCCAACTGAGGGTACATCAGCGAGGTCACACTGGCGAGAGGCCGTTCACCTGCTCAGACTGTGGGAAGGGATTCACTCAGTCATCTGAACTGAAGGTACATCAGCGAGTTCACACTGGGGAGAGGCCATTCACCTGCTCAGACTGTGGGAAGGGATTCCCTTGCTCATCCCAACTGAGGGTACATCAGCGAGGTCACACTGGCGAGCGGCCGTTCACCTGCTCAGACTGTGGGAAGGGATTCACTTGCTCATCCCAACTGAGGGTACATCAGCGAGTTCACACTGGGGAGAGGCCGTTCACCTGCTCAGACTGTGGGAAGGGATTCACTTGCTCATCCCAACTGAAGGTACATCAGCGAGTTCACACTGGAGAGAGGCCGTTCACCTGCTCAGACTGTGGGAAGGGATTCACTTGCTCATCCCAACTGAGGGTACATCAGAGAGTTCACACTGGGGAGAGGCCGTTCACCTGCTCAGACTGTGGGAAGGGGTTCACTCAGTCATCTCAACTGAAGGTACATCAGCGAGTTCACACCAGGGAGCAGCCGTTCACCTGCTCGGAATGCGGGAAGGGATTCACTTGGTCATCTCAACTACAGAGACACCAGCGAGTTCACAGTGGGTAGAGGCCAATCACCTGCTCAGACTTTGGGAAGAGATTCTCTCAGCCAAATCAGCCAAATGTGCATCATTGACTTCAAACTGGAGAGTCTGTTCACCTGCTGCGATTGTGGGAAGCGATTCCCTCGGTCATCTCGGCTTATGTAACTCTCGCTTCAGCTAGCAGCTTAATGTAGGGGGTGATAGCCCCACAGCCCGGCCAAACTTGTGAAATCTTGTTTGGGTGGATGCTGTGTGATGTGTCACCTGTTACAGATCAGTTCCCCAAAATTACAAACAGTACACAATATGCGATTAAACGATTGAGCTTTATAATTCTGACTTTGACTACAGGATTAGGTAAGTAAACAAAGAAAAATGGCCCGCTCTCTCCATTCGTGTCTTCTCATCTATCCCTAGCGAAAGACCATAAATTCTCTCTTCCAGACTCACAAGAAAGAACGTTTCTCTCGTTGGATAGCCCCGCATTCCAAAACCCTGTTATCTCTAGTCTTAACCTAAACATTGCTGCTGCAGAGAAACTATTACCTCAGCAGTGAAACATTACAGAGAGGCCATTACATGAGCAGTGAAACATTGCAGCATGTTACACTTGTGACACACTGGTGGGTTCACACTGGGGAGAAAGTTTCAATAAGCTGCATGCTGGATATTTGTCCATCACCGTTGCTGAATGCAATTTCGAGAGTGACTGTCGGTGCTGGACTCTGCAATTATTGCTACTGCTCACCACACCCAGTTCTGCACCCTGGTCACTGGGAGTGGGAGGAGTTTCTTCTTTCACCTTTAATAGGACTGGTGTTTAATATTCTGGATCTGAGACAAATAAATCAGTTTATTTTAAACTCTGTCTCTGGTACTTAACTGAATTTCTAACACACCTAGTGTACAGTAGAGAGTCAACTCTGGCCAGCTGGACCCTGCCAGTGATTCTGTTCCATGACAGTCCTTTTAAATCCTCCCCTGTACAGCCAAACTTGGCCTCAGGAGAAATCTTCCCAGACAGATCTCTGGGAATTCTTTGGTGAAATAAGAAAAGTGGTGGGTGTTGTTTATTTGGATTTTCAGATGGTTCTGAACAAGGTGCTGCAGCTGAAACTGCTTAACAAGACTCCAGCTCATGGTATTTGATGTCTCTGTGCTGTTCCCGCTGGAGTTTCGAATTATGGGCGGATTTCCTGAATACTGTAAAGCCAAGATAGAGAGGATATGGAGAGGATGTTTCCCATAGTACGTAGCCCAGGACTAGGGGTACACCCTCAGACTACAGGGAAATCAATTCATAAGGAAGATGAGGAGGAAGTCTTATGATATTATGTTTATTCAACATGGCCATGACTGATCTATTCTTCTATGCCCATCCCTCTCTATCTCCACCTCAAATGTACCCAGTCAGCTGCCTACACTCAGCTCGATAGACACTTCACTGATATTAAATGAATTTACATGGAAGATTTAGAATTTTAGAAATTTCCATATGTCTCCATTTAAAATGAGTGCCCCTTTTTGATCCCTGTCAGTTGCTCTCTCACTGATCATCATGTCCCTTTCCCTTGTATATCTCCCCCCTCTCAATCCCTGGTTTCTATCCCAGTTCAACTCCCCATCTCACTTCCCTCCCATATTCCCGCCAGTCTCTCTCTTCCGTCATTCTCTCCCACGCCTCCTTCTGCCCCCTCACTCGCTCCCCGTTTATTTCTTACCCACATCCATCTCACTCTTCCCGCCATTCTCTCCCCTCACTGGTTGTTGCCACCGTCTCTCTCCCCTCTGTTTCTCGCCTCCAACATTTGTAGATATGTTTGTAGATAATTGGGCCTTGTTCCAGGGAAGGTGGGATCTGTTCCGAAGGGACGGTTTACACCTGAACTGGAGTGGTACTAACATTCTTGCAGGGAAGTTTGCTAGAGCTTCGGGGGGGGGGGGGGGTTTAAACTAAATTTGTAGGGGGCGGGGATCCAGAATGTGAGAGAGGATAGCGAGAGGAAGGATAAAGGACAGGTGGGGACTACACGGTTCCGGAATATTAAGTGTGTAGTAGAGGAAGGTGGGGCGGAACAAGTGATAAGGAGGACTCGTGTAAACAGGGATGGTTTGACGGAACATGGAGTTAGATGTGTTGAAAGAATAAGTAAATGTAGGAAGGACAACAAAATTCTAGGGGCGTATAGCCCGATGGGAGTTTGGGGAGCTGGGTTAAGCACAATAGGCAGCGATTCAAACAGAGAGAGGAGAAATGGGTTAAAAATTCTATATCTGAATGCACGAAGTGTCAGGAATAAGGCGGATGAGCTTGAAGCCCAGGTGCGAATGGGTAACTATGATGTTGTTGGGATAACGGAGACATGGCTGCAGGGAGATCAGACCTGGGAAATGAATGTACAAGGGTATACGTGCTATCGTAGGGACAGAAATGTGGGCAAAGGGGGTGGGGTGGCCCTGTTGGTGAGGAATTAGATTCAGTCCTTTGCAAGGGGGGACATAGGGTCAGGAGAAGTAGAGTCTGTGTGGATAGAACTGAGGAACAGTAAGGGCAAAAGGACCCAAATGGGTGTTGTCTACAGGCCACCAAACAGTAGCATGGATATTGGGTTCAAGTTGAATAGGGAGTTAACATTGGCATGTGGCAAAGGTAATGTCGCAGTAGTTATGGGGTGATTTCAACATGCAGGTGAACTGGGAGAATCAGGTTGGTGCTGGACCACAGGATAGGGAGTTTGTAGAGTGCCTACGGGATGCATTCTTGGAACAGCTTGTACGAGAGCCGACCAGGGGCAAGACTATTCTGGATTTAGTGTTATGTAATGAACAGGATTTGATAAGCGATCTCGCAGTAAAAGAGCCATTAGGAGGTAGTGATCACAATATGATAAGCTTTTATCTGCAATTTGAGAAGGATAAGGGCAGCTCGGAGGTGTCAGTGTTGCAGATGAACAGGGGAAACTATGGAGCCATGAGGGAGGAGCTGGCCAAAGTTGACTGGACGGATAGCCTAGCAGAAAAGACAGTGGAATAGCAATGGCAGGTATTCTTGGGACAAATGCACAAGGTGCAAAATCAGTTCATCCCCCAGAGAAGGAAGGATTCAAAGGGGAGAAAGTGGCCTCAGTGGTTGACAAAGGAAGTCAGAGACTGCATAGCATTAAAAAAAAGGAAATATGACAGAGCTAAGGTGAGTGGGAGGACAGCTGATTGGGAAGGTTTTAAGGAACAACAGAACTTAACTAAAAAGACAATACGGGGAGAAAAAATGAGGTATGAACGCAAGCTAGCCAGGAATATAAAGGAAGACAGCAAAAGCTTTTTTAGGTATGTGAAGAGAAAGAAGATAGTTAAGAACAATATTGGGCCCTTGAAGAATGAATTGGGTGAAATTGTTATGGGAAACAGAAATGGCAGAAGAATTTAATGAGTACTTTAGATCTGTTTTCACTAAGGAAGACACAAGCAATCTCCCAGATGTATGGATGGGCCAAGGACATAGGGTAACAGAGGAAATGAAACAGATTGACATTCGGAAGGAAATGGTGATGAGAAGACTGATGGGACTGAAGGCTGACAAATCCCCAGGTCCAGATGGTCTGCACCCTAGGGTACTAAGAAGGTGGCTCTGGAAATTGCGGATGCATTGGTAATCATTTTCCAATGTTGCTTGGATTCAGGATCAGTTCCTGAGGATTGGAGAATGGCTAATGTTATCCCACTTTTTAAGAAAGGAGGGAGGGAGAAAACAACTATCGACCTGTCAGCCTGACATCGGTGGTGGGAGAGGTGCTGGAGTCCATTATTAAGGATGAAATGTGGCATATCTAGATAGCAGTGATAGGATTGGGCCGAGCCAGCATGGATTTACCAAGGGTAAATCATGCTTGACTAATCTGTTGGAGTTTTTCGAGGATGTAACCAGGAAGTTAGACGGGGGAGATCCAGTGGATGTAGAGTACCTCGATTTTCAGAAGGCATTTGATAAGGTCCCACATAGAAGACTGGTGGGTAAAATCAAAGCTCAGGGCATCGGGGGGAAGGCATTGACATGGATAGAAAACTGGTTGGCAGATAGAAAGCAAAGGGTAACGGTGAATTGGTGTTTCTCAGAATGGCAGGTGGTGACTAGTGGGGTGCCACAGGGCTCGGTATTGGGACCACAGCTGTTTATCATTTATGTTAACGATTTGGATGAAGGGATAGAAAATAACATCAGCAAATTTGCTGATGATATTAAGCTGGGTGGCAGTGTGACATGTGATGAGGATGTTAGGAGAATTCAGGGTGACTTGGATAGGGTGGGTGAGTGGGCAGATACTTGGCAGATGGCGTTTAATGTGAATAAGTGTGAGGTTATCCACTTTGGGAGTAAGAACAGGATGGCAGATTATTATCTGAACGGTGTAGAGTTGGGTAAGGGAGTAATACAAAGAGATCTCGGAGTCCTTGTTCTTCAGTCACTGAAGGTGAATGAGCAAGTGCAGCAGGCAGTGAAGAAGGCTAATGGAATGTTGGCCTTTATTACAAAGGGAATTGAGTATAAGAGCAAGGAAATCCTCTTGCATTTGTACAGAGCCCTGGTGAGACCACACCTGGAGTATTGTGTACAGTATTGGTCTCCAGGGTTAAGGAAGGACATCCTGGCTGTAGAGGAAGTGCAGCGTAGATTCACGAGGTTAATTTCTGGGATGTCTGGACTGTCTTACGCAGAGATTTAGTGAGACTGGGCTTGTACATGCTGGAATTAAGGAGATTGAGCGGGGATCTGATTGAAACATATAAGATTATTAAGGAATTGGACAAGATAGAGGCAGGAAATATGTTCCAGATGCTGGGAGAGTCCAGTACCAGAGGGCATGGTTTGAGAATAAGGGGTAGGTCATTTAGGACAGAGTTAAGGAAAAACGTCTTCTCCCAGAGAGTTGTGGGGGTCTGGAATACACTGCCTCGGAAGGTAGTGGAGGCCAATTCTCTGGATGCTTTCAAGAAGGAGCTAGATAGGTATCTTATGGATAGGCGAATCAAGGGATATGGGGACAAGCCAGGAACCGGGTATTAATAGGAATTGATCATCCATGATCTCAAAATAGCGGTGCAGGCTCGAAGGGCCGAATGGTCTACTTCTGCACCTATTGTCTATAACACTTCCCTGCCAGCTCTCCTCAGTCTGTCTCACTAACACTCCTACAGTCTCTCGATTCTCTCTCCCTCTTTTTCACAACCACCACTCATCCTCTTCTCTCCTCCCTCCAACCCTCCCTCCCCCTCTTTCTCTACCTCTCCCTCTCCCACTTCCTCTATCTCTCAGTCACTTTCTCTCCCTCCTCTGCTTCATCCAACTCCAAACGCCAGTATGTTCCGATGTCACCAAGACTACTTATCTTGTCGATGCCACTGTCGCATATTGAAAGGGACGGGTTGCTATCCTGCAGTGAGCACGGGCTGAGATTCAGTGTCGGGGTGGGTGTGTGGTTTGTAGACAGAAAGGGGAGAAGAGAGGTGAGAGTGAGCGGAAGTTGGGGTGACGAGTAGGAGAGGGAGGTGAGGAAGTGGGAGAGGATGTGTTAGGATAAGAGGGGAGAGGAGGAAAGGGAGAGTGAGAAGACGGAGGAGAGAAGCAGAGAGGAAGGAAATGAAAGCTCAGACCAGAAAGATGAAGAAATGATCACAATAGAACAGTTATTCCCTCTGGGGTGATTACATGGCCTAAGATGGCTTTAGGAGCAAATAACACTCGCCAGGCTGACATTAAAGAATCTTGGTGGGGCGATAAGCCGCCTCTAACTTAAGGCATCAGATCTGACCGACCATTAGTAGAGCAGGCACTTCCAAAAAAGGTCGTGGCGCTGGGACACAGGAAGAAGCATCTGCAGGCCTTGACCATTCGTCATCACAACGCGTCTGACACTTGGCGATCTCGTCCGACCTTACCACCCTAGCAGATGCTGTTGCAGATGCATAAATTAGCGACGGGGGTACTGGACTGTTCTCGACTCGCGGCACTGGGGCTAAAGTAGGTTGGGAAACTCTGCTAAAGAGGATTGAGTTAACCAATGGATGAGCATAACCGTCCACGGGTGAGATCCACCATCTGAGCAGACAAGGTGTCAATGTGAAGCGTCTGAGGACAGGCTCAAAACTGGAGATCTCTTCTCAGAAGCTGAGTGGTTCCTTGTGTAAGCAGAGGACCAAGCAGTTGACACAAAAATAACAAAAATGCACTTTAAAAGAGTAACAAACTCAAGACGAAGTGTTGTGCCTCTCTCGGGCTCTGAAGCAGAATATGCAGTTTGATTGCTTACACAGTCGCCATCAAGTGGCAAGCATCATTCACCAAACTCTTACTTTAAGAGACGATCATGAAAGATACTATAGATGACTATAAATACAAGCCTGATCCAGTTTTAGAGTCAGAGACAAACAATTGCATTACTACTGATCTGTTATTAGAGATAGGGCGATACATGATCCCTTCCAGATATAATATCACAGGATAAACATGCAAATTAGATTTACTGAATAGATACAGGCATTCCGACACACACAGCACGTTGAAATAAATAATTGAAAAAACCTAAAATATGCTGATGTGAAAGAGGAAAATGAAAGTCTGCGATGCATGAACAAGGTATACATTGTCCCAGTTGTAATATATACGGCTGGTATCATCCCAAGTGTCTCCACATTAACATTAAACAATTAGACCTACAGGACAATAATGAACAACACTGGTAGAGTTTGACAATTCGTCGTAGTTCAGAGATAGGTTCTTTGTACACGTCCATGTGTCATGTTTTACCTGAGAGAAAAAAATTAAAAATATTAAACATGCGATTGTGCTGCAGTAAATACAAAAGCTTTCTCCACAACAGCTTTACCTGATACCAAGGACAAGTGCGAGGTTTACTGTAAGCTCGTTAGACTGTTGACTTTATTTTTTATTTCATCCTGATGCAAAAGACTTAAGTAACATATGAGATGCAATTTTGCTGATTAGGTTTTGAATGCCCTTGAATGCTCTCCCGCTTTATCATTAATGACAGGGTTGTGACGGTGACAGGGCCGGAATATGCTGGGCAAATAAACAGAAAAGGTAGGGTGAGATAGGAGGTGGACGTCGCGGGCTGAAGGTGTGAATGTGTGTTTGCCTGTGTTGTCCTCTCTCGGGCTCTAAACCAGTTTTAATCTCCCCGCTGCCATGTTCTTCAGTGACCGTCTATTCTGCAGTGTCCAGATGGAAATCACGGCAACGGAATCACGGAAGCGGTTAGATATTTTTATTTTTGTTGAATAATTGTCGTGTGCAGATATTTCACTGCGCTGACGAACTGCTCTCTAAACTTGGAATGAGTTGCCATAAATAATCATGTCTGTGCTGCAACTTAATATGATCAGCATGTATCCTGTGTGTTGAAGAAATGTATTCCAAATCATTCTAATAATTCTGATCCAATCCAGCAATGGTGTTATAAACAATTGGGCAACATCCACTGACCACAGGATGATGAAGCTCCCGGAGATGGTGAGAAGTAAGATCACAGACATCCTCCTGCTCTCCATCTCCGGGTCATTGCAGTTCTCCCCCTTGCTCTGACCTTTCAACCCTTTTGGACATGACTAGTCACCAAAATGTGTCTGACTGTCAGGTTGTTGAACAGTGGTATTAACACGAACGGGAATAATGACGTTAGAACAGTCATATCCCACCCACCCGGGATCCGTATAGTATCCCGTCTTTGGAATGCAATCTCTGGGTATAGTGTCAATCACTTTCACAGGTTGCAATATAAGAAGTAGGGCACATGTTTCAAACAGACCAGAACACTGGTTGTTATCAGAACCACAGACGCAGTTTTCCCGGTACAATACTTTACTCTCCACCTCTGGAAACAGATGACGACAAACCGATTAAAGGTAAAGCTGACAGTGGACCAGACAGAGGAGTCTGTGGCTGTCTCTGTCAGGGCAGCAATCACACTGCATACGGGGGTGATGGCCTGGAAAGTCCCAGGGAAGTAATAATAACTGAGCGGCCACAGTATCACCACAAAGACAACGGTCAATAGATCCACCGCTGTCATGGCCACCAGGTAGCGAGTGGTGCAGGTGGAGTGGCCGCACATTCCCCGGGACAGGATCACAGTCGCCACTAAATTGATTTGGGGGGAGGGGGGGTGAGGTAACAGCAGAAGGAATCAATGAATTACTGTCTCACGCTCTGTGGGACTCTGCAGAGATAAGCTGTAAAGAGAGAACAATCAAACCTGGCGGGAGCTCAATACTGGAGGTTTAAAAGGTTTAAATCGTGCTTTGCAGACTGAGCAATGGTGCGCAAGCAGGGAGAAAGGTTACATACTCGGTACTGCAAGAGGAGCAGGATTTGGGAATGAGGCACTGTCAACTGATCGCTAAGGGAGCTTTACGACCGATGTGTAAAGTTTGGATACCTCGGCACTTCCTTCATATCCTGGCACTCATCGCATGTCGCTACGCCCCGCTGCCTCTGAGGTTGTCCATTTACAACGTTCAAAGTTCGTAGCACATTTACTTCCTCTGTTCGCAGGCATCCATCTCCTTTTCGACTCCGGTTTGTCACCTGCCCTCGCCGGCCCAGCTGGGTTCGCTGCTTTTAAATTCTGCAACTACACTTGGACGCGGTTCCTTCAAGGGATCAGATCAGGAAGTTCCCATTTTCTTTTTTTTTTGCACATTCTTCCTGACCTGCTCCAAATTACAGAAGCATTATTCCAAATGGTTCGATGTTTATTTTTCCCGACCAGAGTATTGCATGTACATTACCCCGTCAGGCATCTAACTGACACCTCTGGTTGGCGAAACCCCTCTTCACCGATAATAAGGCGTGGAAACAAACCCTTGTAAACGAAAACGCACAGCGACACGATTTGAATTTTCAAAACTCCCGATGGTCCGAGATTGAACACACAAGCGAATCTCACCAGGGTTTCGCTTTCCGCGTTCTCCTCAACCTTGTAGCATTTTTTCAAACACAGCACAATTACTTTCAATTTTAAATTAAAGCATCTTGAACTATTGGTGCGGGGGAAAAAAAACCGCCGAGCCCTGGATGGTGCCGAGCGCGCTGGAGAATTGGAGTTTACTCTGATAGCGGTTTTACCTTGATAAATCAAAGCTGTCTGTCATGTCCACAAACTATATCCATCTCCCCGATCTTCCAGTCTACATCTGTTTCAGTTAATGTTTGTTTTTTTTTCTTTTCAGCCTTGTCTACTGATTAAAATGCAAGGAACCTTCTGACGGAACACAAGAGTTCTGTCACAATGACTGCACTACACTCACTAATACACCGGCATCACAACGGCTGTCGGTGACTGAACGGGTCCAAAGACCGCGCACATTAAACTGCAAATATTAGTTCGCGTCTGTTCCTACCAGGGACACCAATAACGGCAACGATCAAGTAATATATCCTTCTCCTACTGTAGATAGTTTCAGACATTCCGTGTGTGATTCACTCTGTATTCGAGCTGCCCGCAGTCTCGCTGAAGAAACTCTGAGCTGATGAATCTCCACGCTCATTCATTTATACTCACTCTAGCACGCTGAGTGTTCAATTGTACACAAGGCTGACGTGTTTTCCAACAGCTGGGGTAAAAATAAGCATGATTTCATTCAGGTAAAATTCCAAGTATGCTGAGGTATGGAGAGCTTCACACGAAATTGCAAAATCCCAAAGACGAAGAAATGATGAATCGAGAATTCAGTGAATGCTGCCGTGAAAGTCTCTCAGTCTCACCTCTCGGTTTCATGATTCTTATTGTTGATCTTGTCCATTCCCAGACTCCATAGACTTTGTCTGGATTATAGATCCGCTCTGGGAAATTGTCTCAGTTATCGATCTTTCAATAGAAATATAAAAAAAATATATGTTGTTTGTATGCTCCTGTAATATATTGAAGAGCGTTAACCTGATATCGCGTCCAGACTTACGAAGATAATGGACGCACGAAAACCGTTAACAACAATAATCACAACACATACAAAATGCTGAAAGAACTCAACGGATAAGGCAAATTCTATGGAGATGAATAATGTCGAAGTTTCATACAGACGTGCCTTCTTCAGATTAATTAACGTTTAGTCCAGCATCTCAGCTCCAACAACAAAAAGCAGATTTTCCCAGTGGCCAAACATTTCAATTCCAATCCCCATTCCTGGTCAGAAATGTCGCACATCGTCTCCTTTGCTGCCACATGAGCAGCCTCAGGTTGGAGGAGTAAACTGCAATTAAATTCTGTCTATGGAACCTCCAATTTTATGACATGAACACAGATATCTCGGCTTTCCGGTATTTTCCCGCTCCCTTTTCCCTCTTCTTCATTTCACCACTCTGGCCTTCTACTCTTCTCTTCACCTGCCAATCACCTCACTTCGGTCCCCTTCTACTTCCCTTTCTCCAATAATCCACTCTCTCCTATCAGATTCCTTCTTCTCCAGCTCTTTGCTTTTTCCCATTATCACCCAAGCTACATTTCGCCCACTATCCCACGCATCCATTTTCATCTACTACCTTCTAGCTTGTGCTCTTTCCAGCTCCTCCCAATTTTCTTATTTTGGCATCTTCCCCCGTTTTACTCCATCCTGAAAATGGATTTGTCCATTGTCTGACCATTATGCTCCCTGAGCACCTTCACAGTCGTAATTGTCACTGCACATACTTCCCTGATACTCTTGAATGTCCGGTATACTGCAGATGTCTTCCACTGTGAAGACTGATGCAAAATTCACATTCGGTTCTTCTGCCATCTCTGCGTCTCTCATTACATTATCTCCAGCGTCATTTTCTATTAGTCCTCTATCTACCCGCAATTCTTTTTTTCTCTTTAGTCGCCAGCTACCTTTCATAATTAATCTTTTCCTACCTAATGACCTTCTTAGTTTCCTTCTGTAAGTTTTTAAAAGCTTCGCAATCATCTACCTTCCACTAGATTTGGCTTCCTTGTATGCTCTCCATTTTACTTTTATTTTATCTCCGAATTTACTTGTCAGTAACGGTAGTGTCCATCTTTCATTCGAAAATGTTTTCTTATTTGAAATATATTTGTCTCACAATTCCCTAATTTTTCGCAGAAACTCCAACCATTGCTGCTCTGCTGTCCTTCCTGCTGGTGTCACTTTCCAGTCAACTTTAGCCCGTTTCCCTCTCATGCCATTAAATTTTCCTTTTTTTCCACTGAAATACAGACACATTGACATTTAGTTTCTCCTTCTCAAATTTCAAAGTGAACTCGATCATATTGTGATCACTCTTCCCTAAGGGTTCCTTAAACTTAATCTCTTTTATCACCCCCGATCATTACACAAAATCCAATCCAGCACGGCCGACCCCGTATTGGGTTCAACAACAAGCTGTTCTCTTAGACATTCTTCAGTTTTTCTCTCTTGAGGTCCAGTAATGGCCTGGCTTTCCCAATCGAATTTCATGTTAAAATCCCCAACGATTATCATGACATTGCCCTCTTGACACACCTTTTCTATCTCCTGGTGTAATTTTTAATCCAAATCCGGGGTGTTGTTTAGAGGCCCGTATACAATTGCCATTAGGGTTCTTTTACCGTTGCCATTTCTTATCTCAACCCATAGAGACCCTACACCTTCCAATCCCTATGTTATCTCTTTCCAATGATTTAATATCATTTTTTATATACAGGGCTACACCAGCACTCCCCACCCCTTGCATCTTTCTGATGCACCGTATATCCTTGGGCGTTCAGCTCTCAACGGCAGCCATCCTTTAGCCAAGTTTCAGAGATGGCCAGATCTTCATACTTGCCAATTAGTAGCTGAATTTAAAGATAGTCCGTTTTATTTCTTATGTTGCGTGCATTCTACTGCAACACTTTCATTCCAGTATTTGTTGCTTTCTGATTTAACTGCACCACGCCTCTATTGCCCTGTAACTCATCCCATTGGCTGTGATTATGCCTCATCTCCTGCCTTTCATTTCTATCATCTCTGTTGCACGCTATCTGTGACTTATTTCTGTTTTCCCCTTCCTAACGCCTATCACCCTGGTTCCCATCGACCCCCCCCCCACTCACCCCTTACAGCACAATTAAGTGTGCCCGCGATGTTATTGGACCTCTTTGGGTTCAGGTGTAATCCGTCCTCTTCGTACAGGTTGTACCTCCCGTAGAACATGTCCCAATGATCCAGGAACCCGAAACCCTGCCCCGTACACCAGTCTCAGCTACTCATTAACATGCCTGATTGTGCTATTCTCGAATCGTTAGCACGAGGTACAGGCAGCAATCTCGAGGATACTACGCTGCAGATCCTGCTTTCCAACTTCCTACCCAACTCCATGTATTCTCTCGTCAGGACCTCCTCCCTATTTCTACCCATGCCATTGGTACCAACGTGTACCAAGACTTCTAGCTGTTCACCCTCTCCCTTCAGAATACCCTGCACCCGATCCAAGACAACCCGTACCCTTGCACCTCGGTGGCAACACAGTATGCGGGTGCCTCTATCAGGTTGACAGAATCCCCTGTCTGTTCCCTCACTATGGAATCCCCTGTGAATGCCGCATTCCTCATATTCCTCTTTCCCTTCCGCACCACGGGACCACGCTCAGTGCCAGATCGCTGTGATCGTCCTCTGTCAGGTCACTTCATCCAGCCGCATGCAAAACAAGATAACGATTACTGAGGGGGGTGGCCACAGGGGTGCTCTCTACTATCTGAGCACTTTCCCTCGCTCCCCTAACGGTCACCCAATTATCTAACTCCTGGAGCCTCAGGGTGACAAATAGCTCCTCTCTATCTCCTGTTCACTCTCCCTAATAAGCTGTAGTTCATCGAGCCGCAGCTCCAGATCCCTAACACAGACTCTCGCTGCACTCTGTGAGACTGGAAGATTCCCAGTATTCCCACATCCGACACGCAGAGAGAAATACTACCCTTACCGCCATGCTCTCTATTCCTCAAAAACAAAAATCATGTCTGGGTTTATCTGTAACCGCTTCACGCTCCGCCCCTGTTTCTCCTTCTATGACATCCGTCTCACACTCCTCCCACGGTGCTCCACCCTGGGCATTCCCAAAATCCTTTCCTCCCGCCAGTTTCAATGGGTCACTATTACAAACACGTCTACCCTCCACCATCCGGTTCCTAAATGGGCATTAAACCCATGAAACCACCTCACTTTTTAAATAAAAACACAAAATGCTGGCAGAACTCAGCAGGCCAGACAGCATCTATGGGAGGAGGTAGTGACGACGTGTTACTTCACTCCTGATGAAGGGTTTCGGCCCGAAACGTCGTCACTATCTCCTCCCATAGATGCTATCTGGCCTGCTGAGTTCTGCCAGCATTTTGCGTTTGTATTTATTTTTCAGCATCTGCAGATTCACTTGTGTTCACTTTTAAAATATATATTATTTCTGTTTTTGCACTTCTTATCTGTTCAATACCGATATACCATTATTGATTTACTTATTTATTGTTTGTTTAACTTTTTCTATATTATGCTTTGCATTGAACTGTTGCTGCTAAGTTAACAAATTTCACGACAGATGCCAGTGTTAATAAACCGGATTCTAATTCTGATATTGAATGGAATTTAAGTTCTGTGGTGTTTGTATTTGATGCCCCATTGACCACCTTTCCCTCACCATTTATGAAATTGCCTAATCATCAGTGATCTTTATCTGAGTTATTCACTGCTGATGAAAACCAGGAATAAGCTCTTATCTCGGGTACCTGTGTGTCCCTGCTGTGAAACTTCCCATCCCAGGAAAATACTGGTGAGAGTCTTCAACACATTTGTGCAGGGGATCTTCCTCCCGATAGTGCGTTGTCGAAAGCTGTGACTAGCTCTTCAGTCAGAGCTGAAATGAGCCAAGTACATTTGTAATAACATACCTCTGTTCTTGTACATTGTGCCTCATGAAATTAAAGGAACACGTTTCCGGATGTGTAACTACTAAGGTTTTATGCACCTCGTAACGACCTCGTGAGGACTTTAATCTTGCGCTGATTGCATACGAGCATAAGACCATAAGATAAAGAAGCAGATGTAGGCCATTCGGCCCAGCGAGTCTTTCCCGCCATTCAATCATGGGCTGGTCCAGTTGTTCCGGTCATCCTTACTCATCTACCTCCTCCCCTACCCGTTGATGACCTGGCTAATCAAGAAAATATCTATCTCTTCCTTAAGTACACCCAACGACTTGTCAACAAATTCCACAGATTTACCATGTAACGTAATGTCTACAGTAATGTCTCCCCATCTCTTTTCTAAATGGACGTCATTCAATCCTGAAGTCGTGCCTTCTTGTCGTAAACTCCTCTACCTTGGGAAATAACTTTGGCATATCTAATCTGTTCAGGCCTTTTAACATTCCGAAAGTTTCTATGAGATCCCCCCTCATTCTCCTGAACTCCACGGAATACAGCCCAAGAGATGTCAGACGTTCCTCATAAGGTAGCCCTTTCATTCCTGAATCATTCTCCTGGATCTTCTCTGAATGCTCTCCAAAGTCAGTATATCTTTTCTGAAATAAGGAGCCCAAAAGTGCACACAATACTCCAAGTGTGGTCTCATGAGCCCTCATAGAGCCTCACAATCACATCATTGCTCTTGTATTCTATACCGCTAGAAATGAATGCCAACGTTGCATTCGCCTACTTCACCACCGACTCAACCTTGGAGGGTAAACTTTAGGGTATCCTGCAGAAGGACCCGAAGTCACTTTGCATATCTGTATTTTGAATTCTCTCCGGAGTTCTCACTCGCTAACTGGTTGCATTGGAAGCGGGGGATCTGCTGATCGTTGTCCTGCACCAGATATTGAGCAGGATTCCGAATGCTCACATGCTAACTGGAATTTTCTTCTTGTCTGCGTGTGCTTCGGTGTTTAACATCCACGCTGTTCCTCTTTGTTCAGTCTGGTACTTAGTCTCCTTCACTTTTGATCGATCCGTAGCCATTTGTTGCCAAAACAAAAAATATTGCACCACGAAAACCGGGGCAATCACTCTGGGGACAGTGACAGTGATCAGCTGGTTTAGAACCATTTACTGGTACTTTCGTTTCTCACAGTATTATACAATGTTAAATTACTCCATTTATTTGTTCGCCGTCTGTATATTATTTGTTCTTGTCTTTTGCAATGCCAATGAAGTTATTTAATTGCATCCTCACTTCTGTAAATCCCATTCCTGTTGGTTCCCCAGGCGCGTGAATTAACCATCAAGCCCGTTTTAGTCACCAGTAGAGGGCGCAGGAGACTCCAGTGCGCTGACATGGGGCAGGATGACAGAGGATCGCATATGGAGAATCGCAGGAAATCCCTTGTGCAACGAGGTGCTTAAGGACCGTAAGAAATGCAAGATAATGTCGTGGTTACTTGAAATGACCTGGAGACACAGACAATTCTTCAAGAAAATTAAACTTTTATTTGCAAACAAAGGCTGAGGCAATCAATGAACTTGTCACCGAAAGCCCACCGAGCTCCGGTGTACAGCATTCTTTATAGTAATTTCTTATCTCAGTTAAATTTTCGGTTTCATCAGCATACCCAATCAAGTTTTAATTGCATATCATCTATATATTAACTAATTAATCGCTCTTGCCTAGCTTGCCAGTTAAACCACTGATGCCCAAATCCTGCATTCTGTTTGACCTCCTTCTGCAGATTCATTAATTTATTCATTGCTCTGGTGAAAGACCCTTCCTGGCTAGTATTGTTCGGTATGAAAGTGCAGCATTGTTCTCCAAACATTACACACACACACCCTTTTTCTGCCAAAAGCCAATCCAGTACCTGTCTGTTTTGCCACGCCATCCTGCTAGTTGCATCCATCTGTTGCCCTAAGGCCTCCAGCGCATCATCGGTGTAGTTGATGAATCTCTGTTGATTGTAGTATATATAATTTATCCATTCAACATTTTTGCTTACCCCTATCACAGGTATGAGAGCTTCCCAGCCTGCAGCAATCTCATTCCGCGCCTTGAATTCGTTAGGTATACCTCTCGGCTGTCCTATACTGTCAATCCGGATTGTCGGGTTAGGTTCATATTTTCTCTTCCGCCGTAGCAGTGTCCGCTGCTCAGGGAAGTTAGCGTTGGACTGTACTTCAGGGAACATTATAACTTCCTGAAGCAGCATGACACGCCTACATGTTCCTGCCCAATTGAGGGGGAACGTAGGTCTCAGACCTCCTTCCTGTCCACACAGCCACCAAGTGTCTGCTAATGGGATAGTTTGAGTGCCCAATGCACCCTCAGGAGGAGGGGTACCCATTGTATGTTTTTTACCTGGGGTGACATCCCACGTTTGAGTGCAGTTGCCTTGGAAGTGGCCATCCGGGCGAGTGCCCACCCGCATGAAGCATTCATAACTCAGATGATCCTGCATCATAAGTTGTTCCTGCATAGGTGTTTGGGTCCTTTTATTTATAGCCCAGGGTCTGCTATAATTACAGTAATAGGCAAGCTTGTTTTGGTCAAACTGCGAGGACGCCTGATACAACATACACCAATATGGGCACATGGGTGCATTGTTCAGACAGTTTCGATAACAGGGATCAGTGTTAACACAAATCCTCATGTAACAAGCCCTGGCATTGACTGGACCAGGACATCGTTGCCCCCATCGCTCCCCACATCGCTCCATGTGTTCCCTACGTCACTGCGCACAAGTGGAAGAATTATAAGGCATGGGGATTACATGCTGCGCAGGGTTTGCCCTTGAGCACAGGTAGCAATTCTGTCTTCCCATCGTGCTTGCTGTATACATTGCCCATTGGTACCATGTTTTCTCTTGTCGTGGCAAAACGGTGTGTGTGCTACTTCTCTTACTGCGTGCTCCCGAGTTTCCCAGGGTTACATCATTCCCATGCCATATCCTCCATGTTGATGGTTTCCAACTCTGCGCTATAGTAGGCGGGTGTGTTATCCTGTGGGGCAAAGCTGATTGTACCCAAACCACCCCCATTGTCTGGAGGAATACTACTATCCCCAACTTCATTCTCAGAGTCATCAGAATTACCAAAGACTTCCCTTACCACCTGGTCAAATTCCTGTGCTGCAGTGTCGGCTTCTCGTTCCTCCTGGCTGGTCTCTGCAATCTGCTCCTCCTCACCACTTACCTCGGGTTCCGCCTCTGTCTGTACCTGCGGAACTGCCTTAGTGCAGTGGTTGAGATGATACCAAGTGGAACGCCCTTCCACCTGAACCGCAGTGGGTGATGCCTTGATTTCCGTGAAAGGCCCTTCCCTTCTTGGTTCGCTCCACTTCCTTCGAAACGCTCACACGTAGACCTGATCTCCCGGTCGGATTGGTCCTTCCCCTTGGACGGTCTCCGGCTCTTTCTGTTTTTCCTGTGTATAGATAGACTGATGTATCATAGTTAGTTGCCGCATGTATTGTCTTAGTTCAAGTTCCAGTTGCTCTAAACTGGGTCCTTTATATGGTCCTCTCCATTGCGGCACTGGCATGGGCCTTCCAGTTAGCATTTCATGTGGTGTCAAGCATGTTACCCGATTAGTCTGCATATTCATTAGGTCTAACGGTAATGAATCAACCCAATTCAGTCTAGTCTCTGCACAAATTTTGTTCAGCTTGCCCGTCAGAGTGCCATTGATTCTTTCCACCATGCCCTGTTATTGTGGGTGGTACACACATCCAAACCTTTGTTTTATTCTTAGTACTTGTAATACCAATTTGACCACCCTTTGGATGAAGGCCGAACCGTTGTCCGAGCTAATCTCCGAAGGTATTCCAAACCTTGGGATCACTTCATTTGTCAGGAACTTTATCACTGTTCCTGCCCCTTGATCCTTCGAGGGTATTGCCTCTACCCATCTGCTGAACCTGTCAATTACCACCAGAATGTATCTTTTTCCTCTTACCGTCTTTATCATATCTACGTAGTCGATCACCAGATGTCGAAATGGTCCGTCAGGCACGGGTATGTGACCTATTGGGGTTGTAATCCCCCTTCGAACGTTATTCTGTGCACAAACCTCGCATTGTGCTAAAACATAGTCTACCGAAGCCTGTAAGAAAGGTGACCAGAAACCATCCTTTTTTATTTTCCTTATTACTTCCCCCCTTGCACAATGGTCCACTCCATGTGCTTCTGAGATTAGGATAGTCAACAAAGGAGTAGGTGCTACCCACAAACCATCCTCAGTGCTCCACAGGCCTTCTGGGTTCTACCTGGCCCCCGTCGCCTCCACATTGTCTGCTCTGCCAACGTTGCCCTACATTGCATGTCAACCAGGGCCTCTATCATGAGTTCCGGCTCTAGGCTTACCTGGGGTGCAATAACAGCCGATGTACACCCAGACGCTTTCCTGGCCGCTTCGTCTGCAGCTTGATTTCCTTTTGTTATCATACCATTCCCTTTCTTATGTGCCTGGCACTTCACTATAGCCAGTGCTTGGGGTTTTATAAGTGCTTTTATCAAGTCTGAAATTTGCTGACAATGCTGTATGGGGTCTCCATTACTTTTCCTGAAGCCTCTCTGTTTCCACACTGCCCCAAACAGATGACATACCCCATGGACATATGCCGAATCAGTGTAAATGTCTACCTTCTCACCTTCCATCATCTCACATGATGCTGTCAAAGCCTTGAGTTCTGCTAATTGGGCGGAGCACGGTGGTGGACAAGCTTCCACTCTGATGGTCTTGAAGCTTGACTGGTCCTGCTGTACTACTGAGAATCCTGCATGATTTCCATCATAATCCCTATAGCAAGAACCATCTCCAAACAAAACATTTTATCCGAATCCTCTAGGGGCTTTGACCGTAAATCTGATCTCAGCTTGGCAAGTGTCATCATTTTCCATACACAATCATGGGGTTCTCCTTTGCAGCTCAAAGGGACATAATCAGCTACGTTGCTGGTGGTACATCTTTGTATAGTTACATCCGGAAATGTCAATAGCAATTAATACGCTGCCATCCTGGCTGGTGTTAGCACAAATTTCCCTCTATCCAGCAATTCTGCTACCTTGTGGTGTGTGTACAGAATCACAGGATATCCCATAGTTACAGATGATGCCTTCTCCTACGCATAGTACAGTACTGCCAATCCCTGATAACAAGGTGGATACCCCTGGGCCACCTCGTCCAGCTTTGCACTGTAGTACGCTATTGGCTGCTTCGCTTTCCCTATTCTTGTCTCTTGTGTCAGCACTGCTGCGGCATAGCCTTCCCGTCGATTAGATACATACGGATGGAAAGCATTTTCATAGTCAGGTAAAGCTAACGCCGGGGCTGACTGCAATTCCTGTTTAATAGTGTTGAAGGTTATCTCCGTCTCCTTATTCCACAGCAGGCTAGTTCTCAAATTGGTATGGCCTGCTTCCTTCAGTATTTTCCTCAGTGGTGCTACAATCTCAGCATATTCTCCAATCCAGTCTGAGCTATATCCTGTCATTCCCAGAAACGTCATCATCTGCCCTACTGTTTGGGGCTTTGGAGCCTTTGTTATCGCCTCAATCTGACTCGGCGCTATTGCCTTCACACCTTTAGATACCATCTTTCCTATGTATTCCACCTGCTGCTTACAAAATTGCAGCTTTTTCTCAGATACTTTATGTCCATACGCCAGTTTCTCTAAAAGTGTCATGGTATCCTGTTCACACTGCTCCTCAATTTCAGAGCAAATCATCCACATACTGTATTGGTGTTCTTCCCAGCGGAATGCCATCCAAATCTGCCTTCAATACTTTATTGAAAACATGTGGTGAATGCTTAAATCCTTGCGGCATTCTAGTGTAGTGTACTGGTTGCCTCTGTATGTAAATGCAAACAAATACTGACACTGTTCGGCTAGGGGAATGTTGAAAAAAGCCGAACACAAATCAATTACTGAAAAGTAGCTCGCTTCTGGCGGGATATTAGTCAGCAGTGTGTGTGGATTCGGGACCACTGCAGCCAAATCCTCCACTACCGCATTCACTGCTCGTAAGTCATGCACCAGTCTCCACTTAGACTTTTCCGCTTTTGGGACAGGCAACAGCGGAGTATTGCAGGGGCTGTTTACCCTCTTAAGTACTCCTGCCGCTAACAGTCCCTGTATTGTCGGCGCTATACCTTCCTCTGCTTCCGGTCTTAAGGGATATTGTGGTCTCCTTGGTGGAACTGCTCCTTTCTTTAACCTTACCTCCACCGGACTGGCTGTTTTTATTTTCCCTACGTCCGTGTCATGTTGCGACCACAGAATAGATGGCAACTTGGCCAATATTTTATTTTTCTGTTGACCCTCTGCCTTCCCCAAAAACGGCATGTGTGGCTGAGGAGTTTCTTCAACTTCCTTCATAGTTCCTGTCACATCTATGTTTACCCCTATCTTAATGTAGTTGTTGTCTCCGGATATCCATACCTCAGGCATAACCTTTCTCCAAACCGTTACAGTGCTTACCTGCTTTACTAGGGGTCCGAGGTCTTTAGACTGGTATCCCTCATTTACCGGCAGGGTTATGTGGGGTACAGCTTCCGGTATCCTGTACCATTCCTTCAAAAAGGTATTCCACC
Organism: Hemitrygon akajei; assembly: GCF_048418815.1. NCBI lineage: Eukaryota > Metazoa > Chordata > Chondrichthyes > Myliobatiformes > Dasyatidae > Hemitrygon > Hemitrygon akajei. The sequence goes on along the minus strand of NW_027331990.1, from coordinate 1,410,699 downwards.
TGACTTGCAGGGCCGCCCCCTGCTTCCCAATTACAATGGCTTCCCCTTTCAGGTATTGTCGAATATCTGTCCTCATGTTCCATCCCTCCTCTACCTCCATATTCTGAGCCTCATTGAAAATTACAGTACAATGTAACTCAGATTTGGGCGCTACAGCCTCAGGTAATATGGCCTGCACGCCCTGTTTCCACTTTTCCCAGGATTCCCAGATCTGATCTTCTATGTCCCCTATCCAAAAAACATTGGCTCTCTTATCTTCTCGCACTATTAATTGAGCCCCTGCTCTTTCCACACTTAACCCATTTCTGGTGCATTCTAATTTTAATTCCAGTTTCAATAGAGCATCTCTGCCTAACAAATTAATCGGAGTTCCTTTAGATACTAGTACTGGGAAAACAATTCCTTTATTTCCCATTCTCAAATGCACTGGAGCCGTGCACTGTGTCAACTGTGTTTTCCCCGAGAACCCTACCGTCTTAATAAACTTTCCTGACATGGGAAGGTGAAGGGCATAATGTGGCTGTACGCAAGTGTATGTGGCTCCAGTATCTATCATCATTGGTGTCAGTTGCCCTTCTAACATAACCTGAACCATAGGTTCCTCCTCTGCCTCCCTCGTTATCATTGGGTAATGTCCCTTCCCACTCGAGATCTCGGGGCACCCTAATACCTTGCATAGAGATTTACAGGTCCGCTGGGACCCACAGGAGCCGGCATGTAGCCAAACTGTGGCTCCCTTGCCATTGGCTCCTGCTGATATGAGACAGGCCATGGCTTAAATGGGCAGTCTCTCTTCATGTGTCCAGGCTGGCCGCATCCCCAACACAATCTTTCTGCCTCTCTTTCCCCCTGTCTCCTCTCTAATCCCCGTTGCCCATAACTCCTCTGTCCCCCTCCTTGGGACTCCCAGTCCTGTCTGGGCTCTTGCTTAACTCTACTCTGTCCCCAATAGGGCATCTGTGGAAATGTTCCGCTGGAGACATTCATTATTGGCGTGGGGTTTTCCGGCCCTTGACTGACTGAATGACCGGTTCCTCCATCTAATGGTGTAATGGCTGTACTCACACTAGTGATGGCTGGCAGCATCTTTTTGCCTTTTTCTTTTTCCTTCTTTCTCAGTTCTTCGAGCTGCATTTGCAATAGCTTTCGCTGCACCTCTTCTTGCTGCTCAGCCAGCTTTCGTTTGTCTCTCCGATATTTCTCCACCGTGTGAACTACGTGATCACTGAATGGTCGTGGGGTCAGTGACGACAGCCCAACCACTTCCTCCAATTTAGACTTGACCTGCGGAGGCATTGCATCCAGAATGCTCTGTCGGAACAGTGAGTTCAGAAACAAACTATTTTCCACCTCTTGCTCAGTCTCCAGTCTCCACTTTTTCAACTGGTTTTCTACCTAGGCTGCTGGGTTTTCAGTGTCTCACAGTGGTTCCCCCTTTAAGGCTTTGGGGTCCACTCTGGGTGAATAAAGCATCCTGAGGGCCTGCCATACCCTCCGCCTCACGGGATCAAAATTGGTTCCATCAGTCTGTGGGCTGTCCACATTCTGTAAGCCAGCCGTTTCCATCAGTTCTTTTAGCTTGGATGTTCCCATCAACCTTATCAGCAGTGCCTTCAAATCTCCCATAGCCAACAATCGTCCCGTTGTTTCCTCCTCGAAGGCTCTAATCCACTTTCCTGCCCCCTCGTGCAGACTAGGCATAGTATTTTTCAGCCCTTCCAGGTTCTGGGATCCCCAAGGGATATACTGTACTTGCCCTGATCCTTTTACCAGCAATGGCAGCATTTCCTTCTCCCCGTTCCATGTAATCAAGCTTCCTTCCTCACTTGGTTCCTCATCTACTGCTGGCCCTAATACTGCTGGTTGCCACTCATACCTTCCTGGGATATACCTTCTTTCTTGCTCCTTCTTTCCTCTAGTTCCCTCTTCCATCTCCAATATCTACCTCTCCGTCCTCTCTCGTGCTTCCTCCAAACTCTCGTCTCCTTCCTTCCACCAACTTCCTCTCAACTCACTCCGTTCTTGCCGTCTAAATGATTCCTGTTCTCTTCTAGTCGGTCTGTCTCTACAGTATAACCCATACTCCTCATAATGCCTCTTCTCTCTCAGCTGCTCTAGCCTTTCCACTTCTCTTTCCATCTTCCTTCTATCCTGTTCCAACCTCATCTTTTCTCCCTCTATCTGGTTTCTCAGCACCTCTCTCACCCTCTCATATTTCCTTCTGTCCTCCTCAGGGTCCCAGACCTCTACTTCCCCCCGGCAGGCTTACTGTTCCTGATATCATGGGGCACTGCTTGGGTGTTCCCTGCTCATAATAGGGAGGGGGTCTTTCTACTTCTTTCAGATCCGGGTATGGAGCTGAAGCCGGGTTTCTGTTAGGCTTCTCCTCTCCCCCACTCGACTGTTTTTCCTGTTCCCTTTTGTCTTTTTCCTTTATTATCAATATCCTGCCTGTCTTTCTCAATCTCTCTCCCTCCATCCTAAAAAGTTTCAATACTTCCATCTCCTGCTCTCTCCTTTCCTCCCTTTTCTTGGAAATATCGTTTGGTTTATGATTTTTAATTAGTGCTTCCATCTCTTCACACAAGCTTACATCGAATGTCCCTTCTTTTGGCCATTTCGTGGGCTGGTATTCGGTTCTTTTTTCCATTTTCTCTGAAATTGCAATAATCTCACCTGTACTTACCGGGAATTTCTTGCACAGTATGTCTACTGCTGTTCCTTTTTCTTCCGCCATGTTATTCTCTTCTTCTCTTAGGTATTATTTCTTTTTAAAAAAAAAATCTCACAGTTCAAATACCTCCCCGATCCTATCTCCACGCCTGGCTCTACAGTTTATTCTACCAGTGTTCAAGCAATTTATCAAATTCTTCTTACCTTCTATTCCGTTCTGTCCGAGCAGCCCTCAACCTAGGGCAGTACTCACAGAAGTTTCTCTTCACTCTCCCTGCCCGTTCAGCCCGTTCAGTATCCACAGGGATTAACCAACACCACGTGGAATTTTCTTCACTCTCCCCGCCCGTTCAGCCTGTTCAGTATCCACAGGGATTAACCAACACCACGTGGAATTTTCTTCACTCTCCCTGCCCGTTCAACCCTTCATTTCATACGAAGCGGTATCCACAGGGATTTTCTCTATTTTTCAGTTCCTGCCCGTTCAGCCCTTCGCTTCGTGCGAAGCGGTATCCACAGGAACTTACCAACACCACGTGGAATTTTCTTTACTCAACTTCTTATTACCTTATTCGTACTTACCCCCACTGCAGTGTTCTCGATCAATCTTCTGAGCCTCCTGTCAAACCCCCAATTCTGCCAGATTCTTTGGATCGGAGAGACCCTTCGGCAGTTGCTACAGAGTCCCCGAGACCCTGAAAACCAACAGAATTTTAGTCCAAATTGTCGCAAAAAGCGCTTACCTTTTTTCTGGGTGCATCCGTAATTCTGTTAGCTCTGTGAGTGCTCCGGAGGAACCGGGAAGCGGCCCCAACCCGTCGAATCTTTTTCTTGGGTCCCTTTCCGATCCTGTTCGTGACGCCAATTTTGTCGTGGTTACTTGAAATGACCAGGAGACGCAGACAATTCTTCGAGAAGTTTAAACCTTTATTTGCAAACAAAGGCTGAGGCAATCAATGAACTTGTCACCGAAAGCCCACCGAGCTCTGGTGTACAGCATTCTTTATAGTAATTTCTTATCTCAGTTACATTTTCGGTTTTATTAGCATACCCAATCAATTTTTAGTTGCATATCATCTATACATTAACTAATCAATGGCTCTTGCCTAGCTCTCGGTGCGCCACCATTATTTCTCTCCAGTTCACATTGGGGCCCCATTCCTGGCCAAGGTTATATTTTTCAGACAACCTCCCTCACATTACATTTCCTGCTCGTACCATCCTGTCCGCCACCGTTATCTCTTACCAAACAAAGGCTGAGTGCAATACATGGGGTACATTTCAGCTAATTAGTGCTGCCAGCTAAACAGGTGTTCTGTAATTGCCACAGTATGCAGCTAAAGGCGTACAAAGTATATAGTTAAAACAATACATAGCAAAATGTGTCTAGTAAAATAATACATAGTAATATTCAGTACCTAGAAGTGATTACATAGTATAGTAAATAGCTAGTACATAGTGATTATATTTCAGGTATATATAATGATTATGTCAGTTATATTTCTCAATAGTTGCATTTCAGTTTATTGTAAAATATCGGACTCTCCCCTCCCCTCTGTACCCCACCCCCAATGTCCAAAGAGGAAATGCTCATCCAAACAAATTACAAAATGTAATAGCGGTTTCGCTCGTGTCACTGATATAGGAGGTACAGACAAGATCGCTGGGAGGATCACTGGCTTTGCAAACAATGTCGGTAGCAATCTCTCGCTGGAGTTGGACAAGAGAGGAATACAGCCGAGGCAGGTGTCAGAATGGGACCCTACAGATCTGAAGGCGGTAGGAAAGTCGTCGGTGTCGCGTATGAAATTGACGAGCTGAGCGTGGGTGCCGGAAGCAGTACGAATTTAATCGGCAATATAGGGGTTGAAAGGACGGGCTTGGGAAAAAAGACTCAGGACCATAGTCTCGTAGCTGGACCGATGTACGCGGGCGGGCAATAGGACCGCACGGTGGAACTGTGGAGCACAATGCACTTTAAAATGGTACGGTGCTCTGATCCAGCAGAAATGGGAAGACAAGCCGGCGAATGAAGGAAACGCACAGAGTCTGTGTGAGGGACCTCTGTATGTAATTTCGCGTGGGTGAGGCCGCTGACTCAGGACTTCCTCGCAACAGTGAGGGAAAGCGGATATTTTACCACATTTATTAGCTGCTCCCTGAACTTGGTCTGTGTAACGGCGTAGCGGGCCGTATTTGTACAACAGCTCAGAAGCTGCAGAATGATGCCAACCGGTCGCAGCGACTCAGGCGGAAGCACAAACATGGTAACAATATAAAGCCGATTCCACGCAGAGTACACAGTGAAAGGTGCCCACAGCAGGATGAAATCGCCCGAAACGATCAGCAATAAAATGAGAGATTTCCTGCGTTTCTCTGTCTCGGGGTCTCTGGCACTCTGTCCGTTGCCGGGAACCCTGAGTCTCCTGCGGGCTCTGCTGGAGACTAAAACGTGCCTGACGGTGAAGCCGTTCGTCAGCTGAACCAGAAGAAATAGGAGTACTGGGGTCAGAAAGTAATAAAGTACATCAATTTGAATCCTCACATCTATATGCAAATAATCTGCGTTCAGCGAACAAATGAATGGATCAACTATCGGTCTGTAGTACACTGAGAGCCGAAAATACCAGTAAATATTCTTCAAATAGCTGATCAAAGTCACTGCTCCCAAAACCACAGCCGCAGTTTTCCCGGTGCGATATTTTGCTTTCAGCTTCTGGCAGCAAATGGCGATAAATCGATCAAAGGTGAACGTGACGGTGAACCAGACCGAACAGTCGGTAACGGTGTAAATCAGAGCAGCGTGGATATTACACCCCTTGGTCATTGAGCGTAGGAAAACGCGGAATGGCAAGTACATCAATAGAATCTTGCTCAATATCAGGTCCAGAATGAGAACCAGAAGATCCGCCACTGCCATGGCAACCAGGTAGCAAGTGACAACTCTGGAGAGGCCGCACTTTCCCCGAGACAGGACGAATATGGTCACCGTGTTCACTGTGAGCAAAGGAAACAATCAGGGTAAACACATCAGGGAGGGTTCTCTTAAATAAACCATATACCCTAGACCACTTTCCTGTCTGTAACAATGTTAGAAAATATTGTACAAGACCGTGGAATATGATCGTAGCGATTGCCATTTAATGAACCTATACCGTTTTTCAATCAATAGATAACGATGGCTGATGATTGGGAAATTTCGTATGTGTTTAGGGAAAAGGAGCTGAACGATGCATGATCTATTAACTCTGCATAATTTCAGCTGTCCTGAAATTAGTGTCCATGACACCCCCACCCCCCCCCCCTCCACGTTTAGCTGAAGCTCAGATTCCCGTCCCACACTGTTACCCAGGTCGGCGGGTCTGCGGAGCGATCAGCAGCCTAAAGCCCTCTTATTGCATCTCTCTTCCTGCTTGCCGACATTGAGTGAGTGATTATCAGCTTCAAATCATGGCACAAGGCCCACCGTCTCCTTCGTGTACTTTCTCCTTCATATCTGTATGCTATTCATTAAAGTCTCTATAATCCGTTATCATTTTCAGTACCATTGAACCTGCCAGAGATTCAGAGTAGCAATTGAAACGATAGCAAAAGAAAGTAAACGTGGAATCAGAACAGGAAACACAACCGCGGACAGAAGCGGAATCATAAATAGAAATGTTCACAATGAGAGAACGTGCACGGCATGTTATTGCGGAGCGACAGTCAATGAGGAAACGAGAAGAATGTTCTGAGGATATCCGGAGAGCTTATAAGAGGGAGATAGTCCTGTTTTGAGCCTAAATGCGAATAACCTCTTTGATAACATGGTAGGTACTTCCGAATGTCCGAAAAGTGGAGGGATCTGGTCAATGTTCAGGAACAGACTGACGTGAGATGATAGTCACACCGATTTGCTACGGAAAGACTGGGAGGTTGGGACTCAGTTTAATTGCAAAGGACCCTCAAGTAAAGAAGCAACTTGCGTCACAGTAGATATACTGGAGGCGGGACAAAGCGGATGAAAAATGGGTATCGTGTAAAACCGTAAAGTTTCAGCCTCTCACTGACAGGCTGCTGTGTGCAGCAATTTTATGTAAGTTTACTCAACAGAAATTCGACATGATAAATTTATTAACAATAAAATTTTATTTACAACACATAGTCACGAGACAATCAATATTCACAAAACAGTAACCTCATCCAAAATTACTGTATAATTTTTCCTGTCTATAAAATAATCGATCCGGCGCGGGGCGCGGACGTACTCTCGGAAAAGGGGTTGGCAGTCGGCCCTGACAGCGCACTTCATCGTCCACCGCCTAGACCCGTGAGTGGCCATCTTGTCCAAGACCGGGAACAAGCCGACCAGGAGATTCTCCTCTCGACTCGCCCCCTTGCCCTCCCCACTTATATTTTTATGCACCTACTCATGACGTACTTATTAACCTCCGCTTAAAATACATCCAATTTTCTGGCCGGCAACAGTCTGTGGCAACGAGGTCGTTGGACACATTTCCTCTGGCTATAGAAATTCCCCCTCAGCTCTGTTCCGACGATAGCATTCATCTATCCTGAGATTGCGCTCTCTGCCCTAGACTCTCACATTGTTGGATAGATCCTCTGCAGGACGACTCGTTCTGTGCCTTTTAATGACAGGTAACCTTCTCCAGTTCCCCTCTCCATTCTCCTCAACACCGGAGAATACAGGCACAGGGCCATCAAACACGCCTCAAACGTTAAATAGTTTACTCTCCTAAACCTGCTCTGGATGATAATCACTGCCAACACATATTTTCTTAAGCATGATTCCACACGACAGTAAATTACTAAAGTCCGTAGGGCAAAAATTGCTTAATTATCAACTGGTAAATGTGAGAGCGACATTAATTATTACTATCGAAGGTACACGTGAGAAGTAAAATGTGCAGTTAAGTTATCTATGGAAAGACACTCACCGGGAAGAGCAATGATAGCGAGGACGGGGAAGAAAATCACTTTAATTGTTTCTAAAGCATGCGTGACTCGATAATCTACCGTTATCCAATCATAATCTGCAGAAATATATGGAACCATCCAGAAGATATTTTTCCCATTTCCTTTTCTATTCCAAGGGGTCTTTCCCGGACTCTCATCCATGACAGAACGAGCCAGTCCGTCCTTACTCTCCTCTCGGTGCCGCTCCGGATCTCTGTCCGTGACAGGAGAGGCTGCTCTCGCTGAAACTGGGGGAAATGAGAGAAAGGGACGCTTATTAATATGAGAGAGAAATCCTCCGGTGATCTCAGCAGTCTACAGTGAATTGACGCGAATTATTTTCTATGCAAAGTCGGGAAGAATTAACCCTTGGTTTACCCAGTAGTTGAGTAGAAGGGCACTGTTGTTACATGGCTTGGAATTTCAAAAATAGTAATAAATCTCACAGCATTTCGGGGGACTTACCAAAGTTTATAATAGAACAAAATCGTCTTAAATAATTAAAGACTGTATGCATTTTCATTAAAGATTTCCTGTAAGCAAAGAGGTAAATTGGTCAAAAATCACATATGATTCCTCTTCGGTTTCCCTAAAACTGGGGAACAAACACAATGGTTCTGACACAGGACACCGAAAGCTTGGAATGCGGAAGTTTCATGAGAGAGGAAAAGACTATCAGCCTTCTGTAGAAACCCGCTCTCATGTTAGACAGGAGTAAGAAGTAGACATGAAAGTCAGGCATGGGGGGGGGGGGTGGAGAGAGAGAGAGAGAGAGAGAGAGAGAGAGAGAGAGAGAGAGAGAGAGAGAGAGAGAGAGAGAGAGAGAGAGAGAGAGAGAGAGAGAGAGAGAGAGAGAGAGAGAGAGAGAGACAGGAATACAGGGACAAGAATGTTGGAATTAATTGTCCGAAACTGTGTTTCCTTCAGCACAATGCGGATCAGATCACTGAACGGTCGATAGGTATTCTTGGCACACTATCGTTCTATGGTTCTACAAGTAGCCCATTAGTGTTTCTCATATCATGCTGATATAGTAGATATGGTACTAATCTTCAACATATGCACAGTGCCTCACCTCCTTTCGAGTTCCTGATGCTGTTGAATTACAAAGGAACAAGGGAAAAAATTTAAAAAATATCTCCTTTCTGCTCATACCCGTAATCGTAGCACAAACAAGAGTCCACGCCGCACTCATGCAGTTGTTATCACTGTGTGGCAGCTGATGCTGTTTCGCTCTGTGTAAAGAGACGGTGTGGTAGGATGGGTTTAAATCCAGGGGCATCGGCATATTGTATGAAATATCTTTGTATATATTGGCAAGCAATGTTGATGCTGTATCCTTGTACAATTTACCCTCCACTGAGATCACACAAAAACATACCCGTGCTCCAAACCGGTTATTCGGTTTATTTTATTATTCTATGTTCCTCGTTTGTCGATTCCTTAGAACGTTTCCTCTTACTTGAGCCGTGTGTGCATTCAACTACTATTTCAAAATCTTTGGAAAACGGTCTCGCTTTCTTCTTGCCGCAGACTGATAACAAGGCAGATCTGTGAGTTTACAAAGGTCGAACGTGAACGGGGGAATAACATTTCTTCTGAACTCTTACTAATCTCTCTTGTGGTTTGCAATAACTTCTCATAAAGATGACAAATGCGGAAACAGCGAAACGGGCACGTTTATTCACAGTGGTCATCGTAATAAATTTGACAGAATGGTGCTTAAAGCTGGCAAGCGTTTGCTTAAAGGTATATAGGTTATTGCAAAACATATTTGTTATTGAGGCAAAACATTAGACAAGCAAAGAATACGTACACGGCGCTGGAAGAACTCAGCAAGTCAGGCAGCAACGGTGAGAAAAGAGGAGCCAACGTTTCGGGCCGAGACCCTTCATCAGGAATGGGAGGAGAAGAGAGGGCCGAAGCTCACTAATAGAGATAGGGGAGGGGTAGGGCCTAGAGGCGCCAGGTGGAAAACCAATCAGAGGAAGATAAAGGGGGGAGGGAGAAGGGATAAGCATGAAAGAACTGTAGAGATAAAGAAGCAGAAAGTTGAAAGGGGAGAGAGGGACCTGGGATAGGGCAAGGGGGAGGGGGAGGGAATTACCGGAAATTGGAGAATTCAAAGTTCATACCACAAGACTGGACGCTACCCAGACGGTAGATGAGGTGTTGCTCCCCCAACCTGAGTTTGGCCTCATCATGTCAGTAGGGGAGGCCATGCATAGACATACCGAGATGGGAATGAGAGGCAGATTTGAAGTGGGTGGCAAACGGAAGGTCCTGTCTATTGTGACGGACGGAGCGGAGGTGCTCGACGAAGCCGTCCCCCAATTTGCGTCGGGTCTCGCCGATGTAGAGGAGGCCGCACCGGGAGCAGCGGATGCAATAGACAATTCCAGCAGACCCGCAGATGAAGTGCTCCCTGACCTGGAAGGACTGTTGGGGCCCGGAATGGAGGTAAGGGGGGAGGTGTGGGGAGTTGTGTAGCATTTGCGCTTGCAGGGATAAATGCCAGGTGGGAGTTCTGTGGGGAGGGACGTGTTGACCAGGTAGTCGCGGAGGGAACGACCCCTGCGAAAAGCTGAGAGGTGTAGAGAAAGAAAGATTTGTTTGGGGTTAGGGTCCTGTTGAAGGTGGCAGAAGTTGCGGAGGATAGTATGTTTGATCCGGAGGCTGTTGGGGTGGTAGGTGAGGACAAGGGGAACCCTGTCCCTGTTGTGTGTTTTACTATGTAAAATTTATTGTTATGTTTATTACAAATGATTACGGTGTAAATTACTACGATTGCATATTCCACGTTTAGATGGAAACGTAATGTAAAGTTGTTACACCTCATGTATATGAAGGATGTACGTAATGTCAGTTCAATCACAACGGGAGCAATGACTTCCGGATTTGCCGGTGTTCAGATGTTTCAAAATGGTCATAATTGGGTGAAAGAGAGCTAAGGAAGTGTCTTTGAAAAACAAGGAGAGTGTGATTTTATCACAGTTGCAGAAAGGGAGGACGCTGTAGTGGATTGTAAGTTAATAAACTGTGAGGGGAACTCAGAAGTAGGAAGAGAACTCGTTTGAGAATATTCTGCGCAGTGCTCCCATCAGCAAAACGAAAACAACAGACAGAAACAGTGACATGTGCCACTTTATCACGGTTGTTGCCAGAAAGAACTGTAACTTCACAAATATTCATCGGCACTTAATCTGTTTAGAAAGAGTAAGTGCTGATGAATATAACCGTTTAAAAAAGGTTTAGATGTGGCAGAATTTCTCATTACTGTCAAGGAAGGAGTCACGGTACAAGAAGCGGGCAGGCGGACGAGTAATCAGTCCATCTTGTTCTGGTACTGGAGAGTGAAATGGGTCAGTTAACAAATCTCTCAGCTACACAGATTTTCAGAAAGATAGAGCACAGCTATTCGACATTTACTAATACCTTACACCGGATAGGAGCAGATAATATAGAATGTACTTAATTGATACTATTAGGTGGGAACTTGGGAGCCGAATTTGGGAAGTGATTTGCTTCTTTAAATGCACAAGAGAAATATGGAGATTGTTAATGGAGTAATGGACTTGGATTCAGAATTTGCTTGTTTCATTGAGGAAGGGAACGGATGGCCCCGTAAAGTATCCCTGGTTGACAAGAGATCTGGAGCACATCTTCAAGAAAAAGAAAGAAACATACTGAAGGTTTTGGAAGAAAGGACCGGTCAGGGCTATGGAAAGGCACAATGTAGCCAAGAGGAATTTAACAATGGACTTAGAATAGTTTAAAAAAATGACATCAGAAGGTCTGACAGCCTCATTAAGGTCGGCAAGAACATGGGAGGATAACGAGAGAGAGAGTGAGAGAGAGAGAGAGAGAGAGAGAGAGAGAGAGAGAGAGAGAGAGAGAGAGAGAGAGAGAGAGAGAGAGAGAGAGCAGCGATAAAAGCGGAAGCATGTGTCTGGAGTGCAAGGAGGCAGTGAAGGTCCTTACTGATGTTCTGCTTCAGTGTCACCCAGTAAGTGAGCCCTATTTGACTGTAGATACAGCGAAAGATTGCAGATGTGCCGAGGTACGCAGACTCTTAGAATTACGATCTAGAAACTGAGAAAACATGAAGATAAACCACTCCCCGGTGCTAGAAGGGATGTAATGCTTGTAATTAGAGAAAGCATGCGAAGATACTGCTGCGCTTTTGGACATGACTATTGCGCCATCACTGGCCACAGAAATAGTGCAGGAGGGTTGGAGAACGTCAAATGTTATTTCTTTGTTCAAGAATTGGAATGGGGATATTCTTCAGAATTAAAGGTCAGTAAGTCTTTGGTCAGTAGTGGGCAAGCTATTGCAAAGATTTCGTAGAGACATTATTTATGAGTATCTGGAGACATGTATCCTGCTTGAGGATAGTCAGCATGGTTTTGTGAAGGCATGTCGTCCCCTATGAGGCAGAATAAATTCCATGAAACGTGAAAAATAGACTGATGAAGTCAGAACAGCCGAGCCTGGATATATTCATTTTATAAGTTGTTTGACTCCAGTATTCAGAACGTCATGTGGTCTGGGATCTAGTGAAACCTGGCTGCATAGATTCAGAACTGATGAACCAAGGGAAGGCCGATGAGGCAGTGGGTGGAGATGTTCCGCAAGGAAGGTATAATCTATAATACACTTTACAGCTATATGCAGACTCTGCTATTATGGGGTTCTGAGAGACTGACATTAATCTAACCATCCTGCTGTATTTGCATAAGTTATTGAGTAAGGAGTGATGATGAAGGCAAAATTCTGAATCCGGACTGAAACTGCACGCCTTCTAAACTGAAATCCCATGTACCTATTACAGGGCAGATGCTACGATCACATCAAAACAATCTTTTACAGTCGAACTCTGCTACTGAAAATCAACATTTCAAATTATTCAGCAGTATCCGTTGGTGCTTCCCAAATGAACCGGGAACGCGAATTTCAAATTCCCAATTCAAGTATACACAAATTTGTCTTAATGTCAATTTACCTTTGAACAGCGGGTTTATTGTACCCGGAATAGATACAGTGATATCTCGATCCTTTTATCCTTGATTTCATTAGCCCATGTGGAATCCGTGTCTCGCTCTGAAATCAATACCAAAGCAAACAAACAACAGAACACAATCTAAATACGCAGGTAAGGCAAAACAAAAATCTAAGATCGATATTTTTTCCTTCAAAACTGTTTATATAACGAGTAACTGGTTTATATAAACAGTTAATTCCTAGTGTGATTATTCTTCTCACAAAAGGAAACCAGGTGTGAGTGATTGCGGACCCCTACACTAAGACTTTATTCAATCACCACTCACTCTTTTGTTTTACAAACACACTAACACTGATTCAAATGCATTATTTGCACGCTCCTCACATCCACCCTCCTCGCAAATGTTTTGCCTTCTCATTAAGCTTGACAACTTCTCTTCAAGACTGGTCACTCCATCATGGAAAACGTGATTGTTTGCTGCCGCAATTCAACCAATCTCTCAATTAAGCATCCTTTTGCTCAGGTTTCGTTTAAATTCCTTGACTCACATCGTCCCATGGTAGTCATCGAGATCTTTATCACAGCGTTTTTATTTTCCTTCACACATCCATGACCAGCGAAGTCCCGACACTAAGGACCATTCCCTGTTATCTATTTCTCATAAAAAACACAAAATGCTGGCAGAACTCAGCAGGCCAAACAGCATCTATGGGAGAAGGTAATAACGACGTTTCGGGCCGAAACCCTTCATCAGGAGTGAAGCAACCCCTGTTAATAATGTTATCCAACTCACTGACCTCCGTTGATACCCCTGCCCCCCACTCTTACCCCCATCCTTATCTATTATTTTAGTCTGGTTCTCTTTCTCTCTCTTTTTCCCCCCTCACGATAATTTCTCCCCCCTGCCCTACCCTTCTCTCTCTTTTATTTCCCATAATTCTCCACCTTCCCCCTAGCTCATTTCCCTCCAGCCTATCACTTCCCAACTCTCTAGTTTATCCCTCCCCCACTTCTTATCCCCACTCGTCGATCAAATGTTACTTCACTCCTGATGCAGGGTTTCGGCCCGAAACGTTGCTATTACCTTCTCCCATAGATGCTGTCTGGCCTGCTGAGTTCTGCCAGCATTTTGTGTTTTTTATTTATTTCCAGCATCTGCAGGTTCACTCGTGTTGCCTTATCTATTTCTCCGTCAGAATATTAAAAAAGTTGATGGCGATGATATAGTTATGGTGGACTTTAATTTCGAAAATATTCAGTGGGAAACCCAGTGACTAATGGAATACAGGGAAGTGAATTTATTGATTTATGAAATATTGTCTTTTGACTCAGTATGTTACTGCACCGCCAAGTGGCGGGGAGAGGGGGCCTGTCCAGACCGGAAATTCTGTAACAATCAGGCTGGAGTTTTGAGTACAGAAGCTATTGAGCTTTTCGGAGCAAGTGATCATAACCTTGTTAGTCTGGAGGGGTTTTTTTTCGGAAAGTAGGGTGTTTTTTTTTTTCTTTGTCACGATCTCGTCTACACGTGTCAGACCTGGGGTTGTTTACTTCAGCCATCTACGTTGGTTTACCTGAGGAGAGTTGTTTCTCATTTGCATTCGTTGGAATCTACCATGACTGACGACTGAAGATGGAGGTAACATACCACCAGCGGAATCCTATTTTTGTTTTTCTTTATCACAGAAGGAGGCTGACCCTCGCCACTGCTAAAATAAGAGCACAAATGACTTGATGTATTTGTCGAAAAGTTGTCCGCCACCACACAATCGCAAGCGGAAATTTAATTTCCCTGGTCTCCGGGGCCTTTCCCCCCACACCCCATGCCTCCCTCCACGCAAAAAATATATATATTTGTTCTTGACACCGTGATGAACATTATCTAGTCTGCTGAAGATGACTAAACTTTGTTCCCATCCTTTTGCAAGATGCTGCTTTGTACACAATGATCTTTGCTGATTGCTGTATCTTTGTCATCTCACTGCATTGCCCTGATAGATATATCTTCACTGCCGTGAGGTAAGAACCGTAAACCACAGAAGCATAGATCGACAGAACATTACAGCACAGCAACAGGCATTTTGGCTTCTTGGCTTCTTGGCTGTGCTGAACCATTTTTTGCACAGTCCCACTGACATTCAACTGGACCAGATCCTTTCATAAACCTCTCATCCATGTACCTGTCCAAGTTTCTCTTAAATGTTAAAAGTGAACCCGCATTTATTACTTCATCTGGCAGTTCATTCCACACTCCCACCACTCTCTGTATGAGGAATCACACACTAATGTTCTCTTTAAACTTTTCCCCCTTCATGCTTAACCCATGTCCTCAGTTTTTGTTTTACTCCCCGAGCCTCAGTGGAAAAAGCCTGCTTGCATTCACTCTAACTGTACCCATCATAATTTTATATACCTCTGTCAAATCTCCCCTCATTCTTCTATGCTCCAGGGAACAAAGTCCTAACCTATTCAACCTTTCTCTGTAACTCAGTTTCTCAAGACCCGGCAAAATCTTTTAAACCTTCTCTGCACTGTTTCAAACTTATTAGTATCCTTCCTGTAACTCGGTGACAAAACTGCAAACAATACTCCAAATTCGGCCTCATGAATGCCTTATACAACCTCACCATAACTTTCGACTCTTATACTCAATACTTTGAGTTATAAAGGCCAATGTACCGAAAGCTCTCTTTATGACCCTATCTACCAGTGACGACACCTTTAGGGAATTTTGTATCTGAATTCCCAGATTCCTCTGTTCTACTGCACTCCTTAGTGTCCTACCATTTACCTTGTATGTTCTACATTCGTTTGCCCTTCCAAAGGGCAATACCTCACACACGTCTGTATTAAACTCCATCTGCCATCTTTCAGCCCATTTTCCAAGCTGGTCCAATTCCCTCTGCAAGCTTTGAAAACCTTCGTCACTGTCCACTACACCTCCAAATGTGCTAATCCAATTTACCACAATATCATCCACATGATTGATATATATGATAAATAACAATGGGCCCACCACTGATCTCTGTGGCACACGACTAGTCACAAGCCTCCACTCAGAGAAGCAGTCCACCACTACCAGTCTCTGACTTCTTCCACTGAGCCAATGTCTAATTCAATATACTGTCTCACCATGTATACCTAGCGACTGAATCTTCCTAACCAACCTCCCATGCGGGACCTTGTCAAAGGCCTTACTGAAGTTCATGTAGACAACATCCACTGCCTTCCCTTCATCCACTTTCCTGGTAACGTCCTCGAAAAACGCTAATAGATTTGAAAAACATGACCTACCACGCACGAAGACATGTCGACTCTCCCTAATAAGTTCCTGTCTATCCAAATTTTTCTAGATCCTATCTCTTAGCACTCCTTCCAATAAATTAGCTATAACTGACGTCAAATTTACTGGCCTATGATTTCCCGGATTACTTTTTGAGCCTTTTTTAAACAATGGAACAACATGAGCTCTCCTCCAATCCTCCGGCAGCTCATCCATAGATATGGACATTTAAATATATCTGCCATGTCCTCTGCAATTTCAGCACCAGTCTCCTTCACGATCCGAGGGAGCACCCTGTCAGGTCCTGGGGATTTATCTACTCTTATTTGCCTCAAGATAGCAGGCACGTCCTCCTATTCAATCTGTAAAGGTTCCATGACCTCACTACTTGTTTGCCCTATTTCCATTGACTCCTTGCAGGTTCCTTAGTAAATACAGCCGCAAATAAACCATGTAAGTTCTCCCCCATTTCTTTTGGTTCCAGACATAGCCAGCCACTTTGATCTTAAAGAGGACTAATTTTATCCCTTACTTTCCTTTTGCTCCTAACATGTACCTGTAGAACCTCTTTGGATTATCCTTCACCTTGACTGCCAAGGCAACCTCAGGTCTTCTTTTAGTCCTAATAATTTCTTTGTTAAGTATTACTAGCACTTTTTGTACTCCTCCAGTACCTTATTTGCTCCCTGTTTCCTATACATGTCATACATCCTTCTCTCTTCCACTTAATCAGATTTCCAACATCCCTAGAGAACCAAGGTTCCTTATTCTCGTTCACTTTGCCTTGAAACCTGACAGGAAAATGCAAACTCTGCACTCTCAAAATTTCTCCTTTGAAGGCCTACCACTTACCACTCACATCCTTGCCAGAGAGCAACCTGTACCAATCCACGCTTTTCAGATCATTTCTCATTTCTTCAAATTTGCCCTTTTTCCAGTTTAAAATCTCAATCCGAGGACCAGATCTATCTTTATCCGTGATCATGGTGAAACTAATGGTGTTATGATCACTAGAACCAAAGTGTTCCCCTACACACACTTCCGTCACCTGTCCTAACTCGTTTCCGAAAAAGAGATCTAATATTGAATCCTCTCTAGTCGGTACCTCTATATATTGATTTAGAAAACTTTCCTGAACACATTTTACAAACTCTAACCCATCTAGACTTTTAACAGTATGGGAGTCCTAATCAATATGTGGAAAATTTAAATCCCCTACTATCACAACTTTATGTTTCCTACTGTTGTCTGCTGTCTCTCTGTAGATTTGCTCCTCCAACTTTCGCTGACTATTGGGAGATCTACAATGCAACCCCATTAATGTGGTCATACCTTTCCTGTTTCTCAGCTCCACCCATATGGCCTCGGTATACAAGCCCTCTAATCTGTCCTGCCTGAGCACTACTGTAACATTTTCCCTGACTAGTAATGTCACCACCAGTCCTCCCCCACCATTCCTCCCTCTGCTTCTATCATATCTGAAGCATCGGAATACTGGAACATTAAGCTGCCAGGTTGCCCCTCCTGTAGACAGGTTTCACTAATGGCTACAATGTCATAACTCCACGCGTCCATCTACGTCCTCAGCTCGTCAGCCTTCCACACAGTATTCCTCGAATTGAAATAGACACAGCTCAGAAGATTACTACCACCACACACAACTCTTCTATTTGTGACTTTGCATCAACTACTAACATCATTTATTTTCACTCCCGCTCCACTATCTGCTCTGGCACTCTGGTTCCCATCCCCACGTAAACGTTATGCCATGTCTGAATGCCCCGTCATACTCATCCACTCCGTTTCATTATGATGTTCTGAGCTTTGATCTCTGACACTACCCTTCCCTCAGCATAAGAACATAAGAACTAGCAGCAGGATTAGGCCATCCGGTGCATCAAGCCTGCCACGCCATTCAATAAGACCGTGGCAGATCTGTCCTTAAACTCAGCCCCATCTACCTGCCTTTTCCGCATAACCATTCGTTCCCCATCTATGTAAAAATCTATCTAACTGTATGTTAAACATATTTAGTGAAGAAGTCTCAACTGCTTCCCTAGGCAGAGAATTCCACAGATTCTCCACTCTCTGAGAAAGACAATATCTCCTCAACTCCGTCCAAAATATTCTCCCCTGAATCTTAAGCAATGTCCCCCAGTTATAGTCTTACCTACCAATGAAAACAACTTTCCTACTTCGATTTTATCTATCCCTTTCAAAAGGTTGTATGTTTCTATAAGATCCCCTCACATGCTTCTGAATTCCAGAGTGTATAGTCCCAGGCGACTTAGTCTCGCCTCATAGGTTAACCCCTTCATCTCTGGAATCAACCTGGTGGATCTCCACAGAGTACTCCAGGTGCAGCCTGACCATTAACGTGTATCGTTGCAGAATGGCCTCCCTGAAGTTGAATTCAATCCCTTTAGCAAGGAAGGCCAAAACTCCGCTTGCCTTCTTAATAACCTTTTGTACCTGTAAACCAACTTTTTGCGATTCATGAACAAGCACTCCCAAATCCCTCTGCAAAACAGCATGTTGCAATCTTTCACTATTTAAATAATAATCCGCTCTACTATTATTCCTTCCAAAGTGGATGATCTCGTATTTACCAACGTTGTATTCCATCTGCCAGACCTTGGCCCACTCACTTAACCTATCTATATCCCTGTGAAGCCTGTCCACCTCCTCTGTACATTTTGATTTTCTACTCTGTTTAGTGACATCCCTTTCCGGGCTGTGTCATTTGTTCCATCATGTGCTAAGTCATCTGGTTGCTCACCCTCCCACTTTATAATGGGCTGGTCCCGATCGGATGCATCCATGACTCTGGCACCCGGGATAGAACACACAGTCCGGGTGTCCCTGTCGCGCCCGCAGAATCACGTCTCTATTCCTCTAACCATGGAATCTCCTATCACCACCGCATTCCTCTTCACCTCTGCTCTCTTCTAAGTGAGAGTATCGGACTCAGCCCCAGAGACATGGTCACTGCTGCTCTCCAACCCCCCAATATGTCAACCTCCACGACGGTATTCAAAGTGGCAAACATTATTGAGAGGCTGCCCATTTCCCTTCTTTAAACTGACAGCCACAGTTACCGGCCTCCTGCAACGCAGGGATGAGTAACTGCCTGTACCTCCAACCTTTTACTTGCACAGTTTTCCACATGATCTGGAGTTCTCCGAGCGGCTGTTCCACTTCCTTACCACGTTCTCTCAGGCACTTCACCGAGATGCTCCTGTACAAACAGGGTTTCCGTGAGGGTGGTCCTCTCCAAGAATCCCGACATCTCACGCATAGAACAAAGGACTACACCTGGAGCCATTTTTACTGCACTAACTGGGTCCCAATAGTAGAGGAATAAAAAAAAACAAGAAGATATAACTCACGAGATACATATCACGCCCACACCTATAATTCCTCTTTCCACTGATTTGATTTCATTTCTAAAAACAGAGTAACGCCGTCTCCTCGGCCTTCCGGCCTGTCCTTTCGATACAAGGTGTATCGTTTGGTTTATTTTTATTGGCATCAGATTGATACTCCTTAATTACAAATACTGCCTGTGTGGATAAACTCATAGAGTTGGTCTACATTACCACTGAAAGATCTTCTGCTCAAATTTGTAATATTACATGATCACACTTCGCTAAATGGCATTTAGCTCAATCAGACCTTTATGCAGCGCCATAACAGATTGTGTTTCGCTCATTTTACCGGGGTATTATACCGGAAGGATTAGAAAGGGCGCGGCGGGACAACGAAAAGCGTCCAGAACCCTTAGCATTTCAGAACTATCGGCCTCAGCAATACAAAAGTGAGACACAGCTTTGTCCGCCGGATACAGACGTCCCATGTTACGGCCCAAATGCGAAAATACCCCTGCCTTCATTTTAAGGCAATAATGAAACATTGATTGCAGCTAAATGTAGAAGTGATTTCCTGATTATGCTGCACGTTAAGTTGTAAACATTTTAATGGGGATAGCTAAACTGAACGTGTACCAAACCGACCGGTTCTGCAACATTTGTTTAGAGAGGGTTACTGTAAAACAAAGTGGCACAACATGTTCGGGAACTGCAAGACAGTTCTAATATTTCAGTTTTCGGGGGAAAACAGATTGTTAATAACTTCATATTTTACAAGCGACAGAGCAATTCTGGATTGTGCAATATACTTTCCAAAAAAACGAAATAGACGAAGGGCAATTTCAACTGCAGGTACTCGATCAAAATTAGCTTGATCCACTGATTGTGACGTTTTTCCAACAGTAATTTCGAAAGGTATTACATTATTCTATAAACGGATTAACACGTCAGTTTCATGTTCAGTTAACTCTGCAGTGGTCGTGTTAAGAATAGTTAATTCACTACTATTTCTTCGAGAAATCTGTACTGTACATGTTTATTTTAATATAACGGCAGTCAATATCGTACTGGGACAAGGACAAACATCTAAATATCCAAAAGTATCACGTTCACGTTTCACGTCATCCAGCAATACGCAGAGTGACCACAGTGAATCTGATTGGCTGAGAGGGTGGAATCGAGCTTTGGGAAGTGGATGGTGACTTTCGCGTCTCACACTAACACAGAGGAACATTTAATTAACCTGTTACCCAAAATCGTTGGAAAAAAAAAACGGAGAATGGTTTAACATGTATTCATTCCAATAGGGAAATCACGGAGAAGGTCGCCAGTGAATTGAATGGATAGTTGTAAATCCAGAAGTCCTAGCTATTGTTCGATTGCAAGGTCAGATTCTGAAACCCCGATATTGCCCGACAGCAACGTTCCCTCTTTTTTTTCACAGCTGGGCGGGTTCAACCATCTCCTCAACGGGAAAGTATTACACGGGAAAATAATTGAATGATTGTAAATGCTGTAAACGAGTGAATGATGCCGAGCTGTCAACACAACTGACAGGCACAATGTCAAAAATACAATGCTTTGACCAGACGGCGTCGGTGTTCAGCTGCCAGCGATTTACTAAAAATGAAATATCGCCTTCAATTCTGGCTATTTTTGCTGCTTGTCACAGTGTCCTAACTTGAAAATCCGACAATGTAAATACATTGAAGCTCCAAGCTGTTTTAAAGCGCAGTTTGGGGTATGTTTACTATTCAGAAGTTAATGAATTATAAACTCGACCACATAACGTATTTCAGGGATTTTCACAATGATATGAACAAATAATTCAAACTTGTATTAACAAAACCTTTATTATTTGCGGTGGGATGGGGGTAATAGTACACTTGATGGAAATAGCGCAGATAGTGACGATGTAATCGCCGATCATGGTGGAAGGGAATTTCAGTTTATTGTAAAATATCGGACTCTCCCCTCCTCTCTGCACCCCACCCGCAATGTCCTAAGAGGAACTGCTCATCCAGAGAAATGACAAAATGTAATAGCGCTTTCGTACGTGGGACAGGAGGAGGTGCCGCAGGAGGTTGTCGGGAGGATCAGTGGCATATCTGAAGGCGGTGGGGAAAGTTGTCGGCGTCGCAGATGAAATTGATGAGCGCAGCGTGGGTGCAGGAAGCAGCAACAATTCAGTCGTCAATGTAGGGGTTGAACAGATCGGTTCGGGAACACAGACTCAGGACCATAGTCTCGTAGCTGCACCGATGTACACAGGCGGAACTGTGGAGCACAATGCACTTTAAAATGGTACGGTGCTCTGATCCAGCAGAAATAGGAAGACAAGCCGGCGAATGAAGGAAACGCACTGAGTCTGTGGGAGGGACCTCTGTATGTAATTGATGCTTGGGAGTTCTGAGTGGAACAATGATTGCGCCGGCCCAGTCGGACAGAAGGTGCCGGCAATATACGGAACTTTGGTTAGGTCCGGGTGGGTGAGGGCGCTAACTCACGACATCCTGGCAACAATGAGGGCAAACGGAGATTTTACCACATTTATTAGCTGCTCCCTGAACTTGCTCTGTGTAACGGCGTAGAGGGCCGTGTTCGTACAACAGCTCAGAAGCTGCATAATGATGCCAACCGGTCGCAGCGACTCAGGCGGAAGCACATATGTGGTAACAGAAGACAGCCGATCCACGCAGAGAACACAGTGAAAGGTGCCGACAGCAGGATGAAATTGCCCGAAACGATCAGCAATAAAACCAGGGATTTCCTGCGTTTCTCCATCTCCGGGTCTCTAGCACCCTGTCCGTTTCCGGGAACCCTGAGTCCTCCTGCGAGCTCTGCTGGTGGACTAAGACGTGCCTGACGGTGAGGCCGTTCGTCAGCAGAACCAGGAGAAATGGGATT
The DNA here is from genome assembly GCF_048418815.1 of Hemitrygon akajei. Classification (NCBI taxonomy): domain Eukaryota; kingdom Metazoa; phylum Chordata; class Chondrichthyes; order Myliobatiformes; family Dasyatidae; genus Hemitrygon; species Hemitrygon akajei. Next base: position 1,388,507 of record NW_027331990.1, on the reverse strand, counting down.
ACAGGGGTCAGAAAGTAATAAAGTAATTCAATTAGAGTCGTCACATATATATGAAAATAATGCCATCCGTACGAACAAATGAATGGATCAACTATCGATCTGTAGTACACTGAGAGTCGAAAATACCAGTAAATGTTCTTTAAACAGCTGATCAAAGTCACTGCTCCCAAAACCACAGCCGCAGTTTTCCCGGTGCAATATTTTGCTTTCAGCTTCTGGCAACAAATGGCGATAAACCGATCAAAGGTGAACGTGACGGTGAACCAGACCGAACAGTCGGTGGACGGTGTAAATCAGAGCCGCGTGGATATTACACCCCTTGGTCATTGAGCGTAGGAAAACGCGGAATGGCAAGTATATAAGTAGAATCTTGCTCAGTATCAGGTCCAGGATAAGAACCAGAAGATCCGCCACTGCCATGGCAACCAGGTAGCAAGTGACAACTCTGGAGAGGCCGCACTTTCCCCGAGACAGGATGAATATGGTCACCGTGTTCATTGCGAACATAGGAAACAATCAGGGTAAACACATCAGGAAGAGTTCTCTAAAAACATCGTATTCAGTAGACCACTTTCTTGTCTGTAACAGTGTTAGAAAATATTGTACAAGCCTGTGGAATATAATCGCAGCAATTACAATTTAATGAACCTATACCATTTTGCAATCAACAGATAACGATGGCTGATGATTGGGAAATTTCGTACATGTTGAGGGAAAAGGAGCTGAATGATACATCATCTATTAACTCTGCATAATTTCAGCTGACGTGAAATAAGTGTCATTGACACCCCCTACTTTTAGCTGAAGCACAGATTCCTGCCCCTGATTGTTACCCAGGGCGCCGGGTTTGTGCAGAGATCAGCAGCCCAAAGCCCTGATCAGCAGCCCATCTCTCTTCCTGCTTGCCGACATTGAGTGGGTGATTATCAGCTCCAAATCATGTCACAAGGCTGACCGTCACCTTTGTGTACGTTTGCCTTCATATTTGTATTCTGTTCATTAAAGTCTCGATAATGCGTTATCTTTTTCAGCCCCATTGAACCTGCCAGAGTCTCCGAGTGATAATTCAAACGATAACAAAAGACAGTAAACTGTTCATATACGTGGAATCAGAACAGGAAACACAACCGCAGGAAAAAGCGGAATCATTAAGAGAAATGTTCACAATACGAGAACGCGCACGGCATGTTATTGCGGAGCGACAGCCAACGGGGAAACGTGAAGAATGTTCTGAGGATATCCAGAGAGCTTAAAAGAGGGAGGAAGTTATGTTTTGAGACGAAATATAAAAGAACTATTTATAATATGACAGGATAGCCCTAAAGTCCTAAGAGCGGAGGAACATGCTTAATGTTCAGGAACAGCCTGACGTGCAGATGACAGTCACACCGATTAGCCACGGAAAGACTGGGAGGTTGGAACCCAGTTTAATTGCAAAGGAACCTCAAGTGAGGAAGCAACTCGTCTAACAGCAGATATACATGAGGCGGGGTATAGAGCGGATGGAAAGGGGGTATCCTGTCAAAATGTAAACTTTGAAAGTCTCAGTGACAGGCTGATATGTGCAACGATTGTGTGTAAGTTCACTCATCAGAAATTTGAGCATTCCTTCCGGAGCATTAACGTTTAGGAACGAGCCAATCAATACTTACAAGACAGTAGTTACACCCAAAATTACTAGATGATTGCTGCCGTCCTTAAAACAGTCAATACGGCGCCGTGAACACCGGTCACGGAAATCCCTCAATGTGCCCGCAACAAACCTGTTCTCCCTCTCCAAAGACGGCCTGACACGAGCGTACACTCGGAAAAGGGGCAGTCTTTTGGCCCCGGAGGCGCCCTTCATTGTCCGCCGCCTAG